>NW_027507785.1:76310229-76910229 GCF_037356315.1 Lithobates pipiens | reverse complement strand
TTGCAGAATTGTCCTAATTCAGTTACATTAGAGGGTTTTCGAGCATGAACGGCCTTTTTAAGGTCATACCACAACATATCAATAGGATTCAGGTCAGGACTTTGGCTAGGCCACTCCAAAGTCTTAATTTTGTTTTTCTTCAGCCATTCGGTGGTGAACTTGCTGGTGTGTTTAGGATCATTGTCCTGCTGCAGAACCCAAGTTCGTTTCAGCTTGAGTACACGAACAGATGGTCGGACATTCTCCTTCAGGATCTCTTGGTAGACAGCAGAATTCATAGTTCCTTTTATCACGGCAAGTCTTCCAGGTCCTGAAGCAGCAAAACAGCCCCAGACCATCACACTACCACCACCATATTTTACTGTTGGTATAATGTTCTTTTTATGAAATGCAGTGTTCCTTCTACGCCAGATATATTTGGACACACACCTTCCAAAGAGTTCCACTTTTGTCTCATCGGTCCACAGAATGTTGTCCCAAAAGTCTTGGGGATCATCAAGATGTGTTGTGGAGAAATTGAGACGAGCTTTGATGTTCTTTTTGCTCAGTAGTGGTTTTCTCCTTGGAACTCTGCCATGCAGGCCATATTTGCCCAGTCTTTTCCTGATGGTGGAGGCATGAACGCTGACCTTAACTGAGGCAAGTGAGGCCTGCAGTTCCTTGGACGTTGTTGTGGGGTCTTTTGTGACCTCTTGGATGAGTCGTCGCTGCGCTCTTGGGGTAATTTTGGGCGGCCGGCCACTCCTGGGAAGGTTCACCACTGTTCCATGTCTTCGCCATTTGTGGATAATGGCTCTCACTGTGGTTCGCTGGATTCCCAAAGCTTTGGAAATGGCTTTATAACCCTTTCCAGACTGATAAATCTCAATTACTTTCTTTCTCAATTGTTCCTGAATTTCTTTGGGTCTCGGCATGATGTGTAGCTTTTAACCACTTTCAGACCGGACCATTTTGCTGGTAAATGACCAGAGGTCTTTTTACACTTTGGCACTGCGCTGCTTTAACTGGTAATTGCGCGGTCATGCAATGTTGTACCCAAACAAAATTTGCGTCCTTTTCTTCCCACAAATAGAGCTTTCTTTTGATGGTATTTGATTGCCTCTGCGATTTTTATTTTTTGCGATATAAACGTAAAAAGACCGCAAATTTTGAAAAAAAATGATATTTTCTACTTTTTGTTATTAGAAAAATCCAATAAACTCAATTTTAGTCATACATTTAGGCCAAAATGTATTCAGCCACATGTCTTTGGTAAAAAAAAAGTCAATAATTGTATATTTATTGGTTTGCGCAAAAGTTGTCACATCTACAAACTAAGGTACGTTTTCTGGAATTTACGCAGCTTTTAGTTTACGACTGCCTATCTCATTTCTTGAGGTGCTAAAATGACAGGGCAGTACAAAACCCCCCCAAATGACCCCATTTTGGAAAGTAGACCCCCTAAGGAAATTGATAAGAGGCATGTTGAGCCCATTGAATATTTTATTTTTTTGCCTCAAGCGATTGAATAATGACAAAAAAAAAATTTTTTTTTTTTTTTTACACAAAGTTGTCACTAAATGATATATTGCTCACACATGCTATGGGCGTATGTGAAATGACACCCCAAAATAAATTCTGCTGCTTCTCCTGAGTACGGGGATACCACATATGTGGGACTTTTTGGGAGCCTAGCCGCGTACAGGGCCCCGAAAACCAAGCACCGCCTTCAGGCTTTCTAAGGGCGTAAATTTTTGATTTCACGCCTCACTACCTATTACAGTTTTGAAGGCCATAAAATGCCAAGATGGCACAAAACCCCCACAAATGACCCCATTTTAGAAAGTAGACACCCCAAGCTATTTGCTGAGAGGCATGTTGAGTCCATGGAATATTTTATATTTTGCCACAAGTTGCGGGAAAATTACAAACTTTTTTTTTTTTTTTTTTTTTTTCACAAAGTTGTCACTAAATGATATATTGCTCATGCATGCCATGGGCATATGTGAAATGACACCCCAAAATAAATTCTGCTGCTTCTCCTGAGTACGGGGATACCACATATGTGGGACTTTTTGGGAGCCTAGCCGCGTACGGGGCCCCGAAAACCAAGCACCGCCTTCAGGCTTTCTAAGGGCGTAATTTTTTGAGTTCACTTCTCACTACCTATTACAGTTTTGAAGGCCATAAAATGCCAAGATGGCACAAAACCCCCACAAATGACCCCATTTTAGAAAGTAGACACCCCAAGCTATTTGCTGAGAGGCATGTTGAGTCCATGGAATATTTTATATTTTGCCACAAGTTGCGGGAAAATTACAAACTTTTTTTTTTTTTTTTTTTTTTTCACAAAGTTGTCACTAAATGATATATTGCTCATGCATGCCATGGGCATATGTGAAATGACACCCCAAAATAAATTCTGCTGCTTCTCCTGAGTACGGGGATACCACATATGTGGGACTTTTTGGGAGCCTAGCCGCGTACGGGGCCCCGAAAACCAAGCACCGCCTTCAGGCTTTCTAAGGGCGTAATTTTTTGAGTTCACTTCTCACTACCTATTACAGTTTTGAAGGCCATAAAATGCCAAGATGGCACAAAACCCCCACAAATGACCCCATTTTAGAAAGTAGACACCCCAAGCTATTTGCTGAGAGGCATGTTGAGTCCATGGAATATTTTATATTTTGCCACAAGTTGCGGGAAAATTACAAACTTTTTTTTTTTTTCACAAAGTTGTCACTAAATGATATATTGCTCACGCATGCCATGGGCATATGTGAAATGACACCCCAAAATAAATTCTGCTGCTTCTCCTGAGTACGGGGATACCACATATGTGGGACTTTTTGGGAGCCTAGCCGCGTACGGGGCCCCAAAAACCAAGCACCGCCTTCAGGCTTTCTAAGGGCGTTACAGTTTTGAAGGCCATAAAATGCCAAGATGGCACAAACCCCCCCCCCAAATGACCCCATTTTAGAAAGTAGACACCCCTAAATTTAGGGGTACACTAGTGAGACTAGGTAATAAATGGCGGGTGCCCTGAAACTATAAAAAAATAACTAACCAACCAGCGTCACCTGTAACAGTTATATGGTGATCACTGGTGAAAGGGTTAACTAGGGGGCAATCAGGGGGCTTTATGCGGTAGTATATGGGGGTCCCTGGCGCTATAAAAAGCTGCGGCGAACCTAAATACCTACCTGCCTAACTAGCGTCACCTGTGACACTAATACAGCGATCAGAAAAACGATCGCTTATTAGGCTGGGTTCACACTGGAGCGATGCGGGAACGCCACGAATGCGCGGCGGGTTCCCGCATCGCATGCCTCCCGGCGGCAGTTCACACTGCCCTATGCGAACTGCTGGGAGTGTCAGTGAAATGTTAATGACACCCCCAGATCAGTTCGCATATCGCAGTGCGATCTGCAAACTTGGATCGCATGGTGTGAACACCCATGCGATCCGATTCTGCTGCGGACCAAAAAAAGGGTCCCGTGCGAGTTTGCGGCGGGTGCGGCGGGTGCGACACGAATTCAGCCATACTATCTGTATAGCTGAACTCGAATCGCACAGAGATCGGATGTGATTTGCACTGCAGTGCGGTGCGAATCACATCCGTTCTCATAAACCGCTGCAATGTGAACCCAGCCTTAGTGACACTGGCGACGGGGGGTGATCACGGGGTTAAACCTTTATTGGGGGGGTTAGGGGGGTACCTTAGAACTAAAGGGGGCTAACCCTAACTGCCCTAACAGTTATTAGTCACAAATGACACCTGCCGGGTGATCAGGGGGTTAAACCTTTATTAGGTAATAAATGGCGGGTGCCCTGAAACTATAAAAAAATAACTAACCAACCAGCGTCACCTGTAACAGTTATATGGTGATCACTGGTGAAAGGGTTAACTAGGGGGCAATCAGGGGGCTTTATGCGGTAGTATATGGGGGTCCCTAGCGCTATAAAAAGCTGCGGCGAACCTAAATACCTACCTGCCTAACTAGCGTCACCTGTGACACTAATACGGCGATCAGAAAAATGATCGCTTATTAGGCTGGGTTCACACTGGAGCGATGCGGGAACGCCGCGAATCCGCGGCGGGTTCCCGCATCGCATGCCTCCAGGCGGCAGTTCACACTGCCCTATGCGAACTGCTGGGAGTGTCAGTGAAATGTTACTGACACCCCCAGATCAGTTCGCATATCGCAGTGCGATCTGCAAACTCGGATCGCATGGTGTGAACACCCATGCGATCCGATTCTGCTGCGGGCCAAAAAAAGGGTCCCGTGCGAATTTGCGGCGGGTGCGGCGGGTGTGGCGGGTGCGGCGGGTGCGGCGAATGGCTGAACTCGAATCGCACAGAGATCGGATGTGATTTGCACTGCAGTGCGGTGCGAATCACATTCGTTCTCATAAACCGCTGCAATGTGAACCCAGCCTTAGTGACACTGGCGACGGGGGGTGATCACGGGGTTAAACCTTTATTGGGGGGGTTAGGGGGGTACATTAGAACTAAAGGGGGCTAACCCTAACTGCCCTAACAGTTATTACAGTCACAAATGACACCAATGCAAAAAAAAAAAAAAAAAAAAAAATGACATTGGTGTCACTGTGACTGGGGGGGCAGGGGTAATTGGGGGGGTGATCGGGGGGTAAAGGGGGGGTGTGAGTGTGCCTGGCATGTTCTACTGTGTGTGGGATGTGTTGGTGCAACTCACTGATCCGCTCTCCTCCGTGTCGGAACGAAAAATACCGACACGGAGGAGAGAATACATCACTTCCTCTCCTGTGTTTACATTACAGGAGAGGAAGTGATGTCACCGAGGATTTCCATTCGTCGGGAGCGATCGCGAGGGGGTGGCCATGAATGAATGGCCGTCCCCTCGTCCGGGATCGCTCCCGAACGAAAACCGACCGCCGCAGGCACCGGGCGGGGGCCCGATCGGGCCCCCGACCCGCGGGAGGCAAATCACGTACATGTACGTGCTTATGCCTGCCCGTGCCATTCTGCCGACGTACATCGGCGTGAGGCGGTCGGCAAGTGGTTAAGGATCTTCTGGTGGACCTTACTGTGTCAAGCAGCTCCTATTTAAGTGATGCCTTGATTGTGAACAGGTGTGGCAATAATCAGGCCTGGGTGTGGCTAGAGAAATTGAACTCAGGTGTGGACAACCACAGTTATAGTATGTTTTAACAAGGGGGGCAATCACTTTTTCACACAGGGCCATGATGGTTTGGATTTTTTTCACCTTTAATAATAAACACCTTCATTTACAATATGCATTTTGTGTTTACTTGTGTTGTCCTTGACTATTGTTTAAATTGGTTTGATGTTCCGAAACACTTAAGTGTGACAAACATGCAAAGGAACAGGAAATGAGGAAGGGGGCAAACACTTTTTCACACCACTGTACTTATAAAGTGCTGCTTCATCCCGAATGTCATTTGTGATCTGCGTTCAAGGCTGTTAACAATGCATTGGTACCTGTTGCAGATCTAATAGCAGTGCGCATAGGTGTGCGCAGCCTATTGCATTAGGATGTGCTTCCCAAATTTATTAAAACATGGACAGTGTCAGTAGGGCAATGAATGGAGCCAGTAGTTTTTATTTTTATCACTTTATTTTTTATTACCGTACCTTAGGAGCCCCGTTGGGGGACTTGGGTGAAATATTAGTAGGGGGAAAGCTGTGTCACACAGAGTGATTAGGGAGTGCCCAATCACACCCAGCACACCCCCTCCACACGCCTATGGCAGTGCATTTTGAACCCAGTGCAGGAACACAAATTTCCTGCGCCATGTTCTGGAGTAAACCAGCTCTTAATAAAGGCAGCAGATTTAAAAATATTGCAAATTACTTTTTGAAATTACATTAACATGTTAAAGCTTATATCAAGTGTTAGTGATTGGGTTTACATTTACATCATCATGAACATAACCCTGTTTTTAAGTCTTATTCCTTGTATATTATACAGATCTAAGCAGCCTTTGATATATACTGATGCTAAATAGTGGTTTAACTTGATCTTTAAAAGCAGCAAAATTATGGAAAAATGTCATCACTATGCTTCTATATTTATAATAATATGTCACATTTGTACAAAATGAGATACTGTAGGGGTACATTCATCAAGAAGGAATGAGTTTCATCAGGCACCAAATCTGCAGGATACAAATATATCTCTTAGAAGGAGGAAAGGTCAGCTTTACCAGGATCATTTTATCTGCGAACGAAAGAGTTGAAATAATGGCCACCATGCTCGAAGCAAGATACTATTTTGTAGTATGGAAAGTGGTGATTTTAACTATTGTGGTGCTAAAAGCTGCAACTCTTGTGCTCATTCCCTACATATTTTATATAAAAATATAAAAAATTTGATATTACAATTTAGTTTTTTCTTTTTTTGTTCATTTGTATTTTTGCACCGTGATAATCCAATTCTCTCCTTTTTTGCGCTTTTTTTGTTATATATATATATATATATATATATATATATATATATATATATATATATATATATATATATATATATATGTATATGTGTGTTATAGGTAACTTCACTTCCGTAAAAAACAATATAGCAAAAAATTTTTTAAAAAAAATATAGAATATCAAATTGCTACATGCTAAACATGCCACATTTTAACTTAATGGTATTAAATGGTATTTACATTTCAATCTGCAGCACTTTACTTTTCTTTTAAATTTAATGCAAGGTGGCAACCCGGAGGTGTTTTTTTGATATGCAGGATGTCTCCAAAAAATTTAATTTTCTGCTTGTGCGATTGGCTAACATACAAGTCAAATTTTAGGCATTTTCAGCAACAGAAATATAATTTTTGATGAGATATTCAATAAGGGTTAATTACTTCTAAATGGATGCAGACCCTGCAACTTTTTTTTACCAGAACACAGAAAGTGCGCCATTTTCATATGATAAATAAATGGTTAAACAAACATCTATTTCTTCAGAGCAGAAACAGGTAAGAATATGCAACAAAGTTTGTTAAAAATCCTTGTAATATACATAGATCACCTAGAAGGGATTATTATTTTTTTCTCAACATTACATTTTAAAGTCGATGTAAACCTTTAACTACTTAACACAAAACGATGTACCCGTACGTCTGTACTTTGACACTAAATACCGGGGTTATGGCAGCAGCTAGCTGCCATAACCCAGGTATTTTCCAGAACGCCGTGTATTTCTCTTTCAGACAAAAGTGGTCTCCGTGGTGGAATCGCCATGAAATCACTTTTATCGGCGGCAGAAGAGGTGACCACCCCTCTCCTGCCATGCTCCAGTCGCCTCCACCGCTTACCAGACCCACTGGTGGCGACTGAGACAATCGCATCCTATCTCGTGGATGCCTGGCTGGCAACTGAGGGGAAAATGGCCCCTGCTCGGCTCCATGGCATGGGAGGGCGGAAGCGACGTCAACCGTCACTTCTGACCATAGCTCTTAAAGGAGGATTTTTCCATTTTTTTTTTGTTTTTATTGCAGTTTAGTGTAAATATGAGATCTGAGGTCTTTTTGACACCAGATCTCATATTTAAGAGGTCCTGTCATGCTTTTTTCTGTTACAAGAGATGTTTTCATTCCTTGTAATAGAAATAAAATTGACCGAAAAAGATTTTTTTTTTTTTTTTAAAACTGTGTCAAAGTAAAAAAAATTTAAGTAAAATAAATAATAAAACAAATGTTTTTAAAGCGCCCCGCCCCAACAAGCTCGCTTGGAGAAACAAACACAAATGTGAGTAGCGCCCGCATATGAAAACGGTATTCAAACCACCCATGTGAGGAATTGCCGCGATCATTAGAGTGAAAGCAATAATTCTAGCCTTAGACCTCCTCTGTAACTCAAAACTGGTAACCTGTAAAAAAATTTAAACAACGCCTATGGAGATTTTTAAGTGTAAAAGTTTGTCGCCATTCCACGAGCGGGTGCAATTTTGGAGCGTGGCATGTTGGGTATCAATTTACTCAGTGTAACATTATCTTTCACAATATAAAAAAAATGGGCTAACTTTACTGTTGTCTTATTTTTTAAATCAAAATCTGTATTTTTTCCAAAAAAAAGTGCTGCGCAAATACGGTGTGACAGAAAGTATTGCAACGACTGCCATTTTATTCTCTAGGGTGTTAAAAAAACATATATATAATGTTTGGGGGTTCTAATTAATTTTCTAGAAAAAAGAAAAAAGATTTTAATTTGTAAACAACAAGTGTAAAAAAGAGGCTTGAACCTTAAGTGGTTAAAATCTTAGTCTTCATCGTGTTATTTTTTCAAAAGCAATTTCATTCTTTTTAAAAAACAGCAGTTAAAATAATATTTGATAATCCTGCTATTAAAGTGTTACTAAAACCACAACAGTAAAATCAGTCTGTATATGCAGTAAAACATTCTTGTCATACTCACTATAGAACCTAAGGGGTTAATCCTTTTCTAGGGAGAGTGCATGTGATCAGCACAGAGCCAATCAGCACTGTCCTGACAGAGGGTCAGGGGTCCTGGATCCTGAGAGGTCAAATTAGTGGAGTATGAAAACTCCTCCTACAAGGTTTACCAGGCACTGATAGAAGTCACAAGACTGTTATATACTGCTGATGAGAAAAGGTATTTAGCAGTTCATATTTACTAAAATAATTGCATTACTATGTTCTGTGTAGTGCGGATCTCCCTTTTTATTCAGTGCATTCACTCCCCACAAAGTTATAAATCACTCCCTAGGAGCACACTTAACATCTTGATAGCCCCTGATGTTAACCCCTTCCCTGCCAGTGTCATTTATACAGTGACAGTGCTTTTTTTAAATTTATTTTTAGCACAGATCACTGTATTGGTGTCACTGGTCCCCAAAAAGTGTCACTTAGGGGTTTATTTTCTAAAAGCAAAGAAACGTGTGCACTTTGCAAAATAAAGTTGCACTCTGCAAGTACAGTTGCTCCAGAGCTTAGTGAATTAGGTAAAGGTAAAGCTTCGCTTTGCAAAGAAAACCCAATCAGATGCAAGGAAAATAAAAAAAAATGCATTTTTGCTTGCACATGATTGGGTGACGGAAGTCAGGAGAGCTCCTCCTCATTTACTAAGCTCTAGGGGCAACTGCACTTGCAAAGTACACAGCCTGAACCCTGAACCACTTCAGCTCCGGAAGGTTTCACCCCCTTAATGACCAGGCCATTTTTTGCAATACGGAACTGCATTATTTTAACTGACAATTGTGCGGTCGTGCGACGTTGTACCTGAATAAAACTGATGTCCTTTTTTCCCACAAATAGAGCTTTTTTTTGGTGGTATTTGATCACCTCTGCAGTGAAAAGGGCTAAGACATGCAAGGAGAGGGAAGGGTGTGCTAGGAAATTAACCAGTCAAATTTTCTAGCACATTTAAAGGCACGTTGCAAGTGGATAAAAAATTATTTATGGTAAGAAAAAAAACACTGCCAATAAGTACTTACAATTCTTAATCTCTATGTGCTTTTGTCTGAAAAATTTTAAGTTGGTGTCAGGATCTCTTCAAATACAATAAATCTAGTTCCTGGTAACCATCAGAGAGAACGTATTTTCCCAAAGAGATTATATGTGCTCTACTGAAGTCTTCTAGATACAAGAGAGAGCAAGGGACTTCAATTCCATGCACTATCTGAATAAACAATGACCATTAAAGTTTCAGCTCTTCTTACAAAATAAAATCTATCTCTAGTCCTATGGGCAAATTACAGGTTTGCTTTAAAGCTCAAATATACAAAGTTCTGTGCATTTAACCACTGAGTCAGAAATTTGGACAGAAGTGTATTGAGACTTCTGTGGACATCCATTTGTATTGGGGATGATATCCTGGGAGGGATAATATGTACTGATCAGTCATAACTATGACCGCTCTCAGGTTAAGTTAATAACATTGATCACCTCATTACAACATCTGAAAGTTTGTGGGATATATTAGACAGCAAGTAAACATGTTTTCCCTGAAGTTGATGTGTTGAAAGCAGAAAAAAAAATGGGTATTGCAGTTTCTTGTGTATGGGGCTGCGTAGCCACAGACCGGTCAGGGTGACTATGCTGACCCATGTCCAGAGCCAAAAGCACCTATATTGGGTACGCGAGGATCAGAACTGTACCATGGAGCAATGGAAGAAGGCAGCCTGGTCTGATGAATCACATTTTGTTTTACATTGTGTGGATGGCCGGGTGTGTGTGCCTTGCTTACTTGGGTAAGAGATGGCACCAGGATGCAGTATGGGATGAAGGCAAGTTGACAAGGGGAACGGGAAGTGTAATGATTTGGGTAATGTTCTGCTTGGAAACCTTTGGCCCTACCACTCATGTGGATGTTACTTGGCACATATCACCTACCTAAACATTGTTCTGAGCAAGTACACCCCTTAAGGAAATTATATTTAATTATGGCAGTGGCCTCTTTCAGCAGGATAATGTGCCCTGCCACACTGAAAAAAGGGTTCAAGAATGGTTTGAGGAACACAACGAGCCTGAGGTGTTGACTTGGCTGAATTCTTCAGATCTCGAACCAATCAAGCATCTGTGAGATGTGCTGGAAAAATAAGGCCGCGTACACACGCGCGGACTGTTCGCCCAACTTTGTCCGTCCAACAGTTTCGGCAAACAGTCCGCTCAAAATCAGCATGGACGGACATGGCCACACACGACGAACGAACAGTTTGCTGAAACCGTGCGCGATGACGTGAACGGCACGTACGACGGGACGAAAAATACGACGTCCTATACACTGCATTATAACTTTCGGCGTGAAAATCCTTTCTGAGCATGCGCGCAACTTTGTTTGACGAACAAGCCTACACACGAGCGGACTGTTCGCTGAAACAAGGTTTCAGCGGACAGTTTTACGGAATTTCCGAAAAACCTTGTCCGTCAAACTGTCCGCTGAAACTGTCCGCTGAAAGCCCACACACGAGCGGACTGTCCGCCCAAACACTGTTCAGCGAACAAAGTTGGGCGAACAGTCCGCCCGTGTGTACGCGGCCTAAGTCTCATCCAAGAAGGCCCCACCTGACAACTTACAGGACTTAAAGGATCAGCTGTTGGCGGCTTGGTGCCAGAGACCATAGCATACCTTCAGAGATCTAGTGGCATCTAGCCTTGATGGGCCAGGGTTCTTTTAGCAGAAAAAGGGGACCTACTCAATATTAGGTGGGGGTTCATAAGGTTATATATGCTTGATATGGCCTAATTTGTTTTGTGGAGCGCTAATAGAGAGGAATTAATGGTTTTGCTGACTTTTACCCTAACAATTCCAGTAGTGACAACCAGCCCCTGAACCCACTTTTATTTTCCAGTCCCTTTTTCTGCCCCCCTGTCACCAATGCCATTATATATGAATCCGGACCATTGACCAGCATTTGCCCTGCATTGCTTTGATCATGTTTAAAGTCCATCCACTTTCAGGTGTAATAGAGATCAGAGTCTGAACTGCTGTTCTTCTATTAGCTCCCCCCTAGACAAAATAAACAGCATACCCTGCATATGGGAATGGAGAGCCAGTATTTATTTTTAGGCAATTTCAGAGTTCAGCAAGCTCTTTACATATTTTTTGAATATTTACATTTTTAATATTTATTCTGATAGCATTTTGCTTAATGCAGGAATAAAAAATATATGTTTGAATGCATTAAAATCCACATCAAGAAAAGTTTAAAACCGTAGCTTCAAAGGAAAACTTCACTTATGTTAAAAAATAACATTGCAAAGATAACTTTGTTATTAAGATGACCTTCCTATTTCAATTTACCGTATATACTCGAGTATAAGCCGAGATTTTCAGCCTCTTTTTTGAGGCTGAAAGTGCCCCCCTCGGCTTATACTCGAGTCATCGCTGTCTGCCCGCTCGATCAGCGTGTCGAGCAGACAGACAGTGGCCATTCTATAGTTCAAAAGCCGCGCCTCCGGCTCCGCCTTCGCCTGTGATAGGCGGAACACTGAATTTCCCAGCAGCCTGTGTTCCGCCTATCACGGACATCGTATCATCCTCGTACTACGGACGAGGATGATACGATGTACGTGATAGGCGGAACACAGGCTGCTGGGAAATTCAGTGTTCCGCCTATCACAGGCGAAGGCGGCGGCGCAGCTTTTGAATTTTACAATGGCCGCCGAGGCGCCGACGAAGAGGGCACGGGACGGAGGCAAGGCAAGGCACGGCACGGGACGGGACGGAGGCAAGGCACGGCGGCGAGGCACGGAGGCAAGGAGGCAAGGCACGGGACGGAGGCTCGGGACAAAGGCTCGGGACACAGGTAGGCTGGACACACACACACACACACACACACACACACACACACACACACACACACGGATGGATACACACACACACAGGGATGGATGGATGGATGGAGACACACACACACAGGGATGGATGGATGGATGGATGGAGACACACACACACAGGGATGGATGGATGGATGGACACACACACACACAGGGATGGATGGACGGACACACAGGGATGGACGGACACACAGGGATGGACGGACACACAGGGATGGACGGACACACACACAGGGATGGACAGGCATGTCTTACCCTCGGCTTATACACGAGTCAATAAGTTTGCCAGTTTTTTTGGGGGTAAATTGGGGGCCTCGGCTTATATTCGGGTCGGCCTATACTCGAGTATATACGGTACAGTCACAGTAATTTTGTAAAACTTTCCAAAAATGTAATACAATACAGTATGGCAACCTGAGGGTGTTTTGTACACCATTAATATACAGAATGTCCCTTACAGATGTAATTTGCTGTGATTGGACACAGGGCCGTCTTTAAGGCAGGGCAAAAGAGGCAGCTGCCCTGGGCCCTGTCATTGTTGTGGGGCCCAAAGCAGCTGCCTCATACTTGACCAACTATCCCAGTGTAAATTCCCTCGTCCCTTGAAGTTTTGTCCTGTGCTGTGTACTGATATCTCAGTGTGAAGTGCTGCTACTAATGCTGCCCAGCTCTGTTGTGTACAGATGACTCACCTGCAGACCCTGTGTTTACATGAAAATAACCGGCATTCATATGTAAATATTGGCAGCATTACTAAGTAAATAGATGCGGCTCGCAGCATTGATATGTAAATAAAGGCAGCATTCATATGTGTATCATGCTCCCCTGCAGTGAGGAGATGATGCGCTGTAACCTCTAGAAACCAATCAGTGAGCAGTATTACTTAACAGTAATCTCTAGCAACCAATTAACAAGCAGAAATGATTTGCTGTGACCTCTAGCAACTAATCAGTGAGCCATAATGTGTGCTGTAACCTCTAACAACCAGTCATTAAGCAGTAATTATATGCTGTAATTATATGCAATCGCAATTGCTGCCTGATCTGATACAGTAAACTAATTGTAAGTCTAGCTGCTATTTATTGTATGTCTCAGAGCAGGTGGAGAGCAAAATTGCATGGGGGGGCGGGCCAAGAAAATTTTTGCCCAGGGTCCAATCGATATTAAAGACGGCCCTGATTGGACAAGATCCCTCTCAAGACTGCTTAATACAAGTTTTAGGCATCCCCTGCAATATAAATTTTACTTCTGGTGAGATCGTTCCTAATAATCTCTACTAAAGAGATGCAGACTCTGCAACTTTGCTCATGTGATTATAATAAGCACACACCCTCCCATTCAGGAATGAACATTGTGAAACACATAGTCTTTCCTTCAGAAGAGAAAAAGGTAGCGATCTTCAGAAAAGTTTGTTAAAGTCTCTGCCATATATATATATATATATATAATGTATATCCACCATTTCAGCTCATGGTATAGTCCTCGGCAATAGTGGAGCAATTTGTACAGAAGGGTGCCAGTCACTTTTGGAAGCAAAACAAAAGTAGCTTATTAACTTTCACTCAAAGAGAAAAGACTGTAAGTGCATAATATACCCATGTATTAGTAGACTCCAGAAAAATGAAACAAAACTCCTCAAAGTCTTCACAGATTGAGAACCTTTAATGGAGGAGTACAACAAAAACTAATTTGGCTGTACTTCTCCTGTGGATCACAAGAGTGCAGTTCATTCTGCACTCTTGTGACCTATTTTCAGCAGACAGTAGGCTGAAGCCCTCTGCCAGCTGACTTCACAGAGCCAGTCCAGGCTCGGGGAAGATCGCAACCATATGGTCGGGATCTGCCCACATACCTGGACTGGCACCCGGCACCTGCCCCCTCCACAGACCAGCACTCACTGGTCACAAAGTTCTAAGAACTGAGCGATCAGCGGTGTTTGATCGCATGGTTCTCTGAGTTAGAGTCGGCAGGGAGCAGATGCAGCATTGGACCGATGGTACATCAACCTAGGTAGTTATGATTAAAAAAATTAAATAATTCCCATACTTCTTTTTTAAGCTGACCCGACACTCTTTGACTGTAGCTCCTGACTGTAACGCACATGTCAGTTCGGCTGCCAACACACTGGAGAGAAGACACCATACAACAGTGTGGTCCAATCTTCCCATCTCCTATGCAAGCTTCTCTGGCCCCCGAATACATGTAAAGTTTCTCCCTATATAGAAAAAAAGATTGCACAAACATAACACACATTATTAACTAATCATACAAAAACACATGTGAGTGAATCGGTCCATGTAAATCGATTATTATTGTGTTATGAGTCCCAAAACAAAAAAAAAATTTTTTTAAACAAAGTGACAATAAAGGCAACTTCTAATTATTGCGTTAAAAAGTCCAAATTCAAAAAATAAACTTGAAAAAAGTAACAATGAAGGCAACTTCCGGTGCAGCACCTAGAAATCTGCAATGGCAACTGGTCACAGTACTTTATATCCAAATGGTAGTTTATTCTTAAGCACATCGAAGAAAATACAAATACCCAGCCACAAGTTTTCAGACTGCCACGTGGTGCTTAGTGACGTCATAAGATTCTCTCCAACCAACGCGTTTCCCTGTAACAAGCATCGACTGAGAACGAAGAGTTAAAGATTATTTTGTGATTTGTGACTTTTTACCACAATAATTCGAAGTTGCCTTCATTGTCACTTTATTTCAAAACATTTTTTTTGTGTTTTGGAAAACTTTTAACACAATAATAATCGACTCACATGGACCGATTCACTCACATGTTATGTGTTTTTGTATGATTATTTAATAATGTGTTTTAGGTTTACGCAACCTTTTTTTCTATATATGTTTGTGAATTGAGTGTTTCATTCTTGGAGACAGCAGCATACATAGACACATATATGTTTCACTTTCTTTTTTTCACCTTTTTCACCTATAATATTGTATTTTATACAATACTGATCACATTATTAGTTTGGTGAGAGCAGAATAATTAAATTATAGAGTTCCTCTCTGCCTCCTCGATCCTCAGGTTACACAAGCTTGGCCTTAAACACAAGCCCCTGCCAAGTCACATGGTCACCCTCTCATGCCGCAGTCCTAAACAGATTCAATAGCCAAACGCATCCCACCTATAGGCAAAAGGCCCAGGGGTGAACTGACTTCCCAAGGTCCCTCCCTGAATATTCATATGGGAGAGGGCATATGATAATATATAATAACATATATAATATGTTATTATATATTATCATATACCCTTTCCCAGTATGCTGTACTGGCAATAAACCTTCTGATGGTTGGCCAGGGAGAGATAAACATTTCTAGCTTTGATTAGTGCAGCTCTCACACTTTTGGAAAAGACACGAGCGACACCTACTAGCATCAGATGGAAACTGACTGTAAGCAGAGCCAAGGATAAACTTAAAGAGGAAGTAAACCCTGATGGGTTTACTTCCTCTTTGATTCCCTGCAAAGGTAAAGTATAATGGACTACTATGCATCGCATAGTAGTCCATTATGTGTCACTTACCTGACACAGGAGCCAGCGAAGTCACCGCTGTCCCCTTGTGTACAGAGCCTCCATCTTCTTGGTGGGGCTCGCTGCTCCAGCGCTGTCATTCGGTGAAGCTGCGATGACGTCACTCCCGGCATGCGCACGGGAGCTGCCACTCGCGGCATATCGCCGTTGACCGCGGCACGCTCAGTGCGCCTGTGCGCCGCTGTCTACGGCGCATGCGCCGTAGACAGTGGTGCCTGTGTTTTTCCAAGTATCTCCTAAACCGTGTAGGTTTAGGAGATATTTCTTGGACCTACAGGTAAGCCTTAATCTAGGCTTACCTGTAGGTCAAAGTGGTTTGTAAGGGTTTAGCTATCAAGTCAGATGCCTCTAGTTTAAACATAGGGATTTTAAACAATGCTATGAACACAGATCTCTTCCGAACATTAGCAATTGATAGATTCTGGCCATTTGTCTTTACTTAATTGGAGTGAACTTCATTACTGCTTATTGAAATATAAGTTTGGAAACTATGGAGATGACTGAAAATCAACTGTTTATTTCCACAAAATTGGCAACGTACAAAGACATTGAATATTAGTGCTTGAGCCCAAAGCCCACTGTGTAGTTCCATTGATGGTGATCCCCAATGTCCTGCACTGGGCTGTGCTGTTGGCTCCCAGCACTTCTTTGTCAGCGTGGGTCCACAGAGATGATGTAGCAACCTGATATGGAAGCGGTGGGCATGACACGCGTTCAGACATCAGGCTTGATGAAGGAGCATGCATGCTTTGAACTTGTGCCATGCCCACTGCTTCCAAATCCGGTTGCTACGTCATCTCCGCTCATTCAGTTGACCCACACCGACTAGCTACCTCCTCCCCACAATGTACCACCTCCTTCAGCTGCCACGGCACAGTTTAGGTGGGTGGTCAGGGAGCAAAAAATGTAGATCAACTGCCTGTTTTTACGGACCCATGTGAACAAGGCCTAAAGGTTAACAAACATCCTTACAATTTTTCTGGTGGGCCAGTATCCTGGAGAAGAGAAGTTGTCTTTTTTGCTGTCAGTCAAACAAAAGAACAGTTACAGTGCATGTAACTAACCAACTTCTTCCAATCTCTTCCCTTTACACATACATTTAATTGGATATTTTTTGTAGGCATCTCCATACACTGTGCCGAAGAAACCTCCATCGAGTCCATTCATCTATTTCTTGTGCTCTGATCTAAACTTTAAACTCATATCTGCATTAATTTAATAATCCAAAAACTGTTAGAACACTCTGGGGGTACCTGTACTGAAAAAAACGATGTCAGTACTGAAAGACTTGTACGCTCAGTCTTAACTACCACTAGGTAGCCTGTTGGTATCACTTATTCCTTGTAGAGACTTATGCTGCTTTCATTTCCTGATTGGTTTGATTCGCTAGAATACATTGATATACTAGACGACATACTGTTCTCTCTTTTGTTTATTCATGTTAGAATAGACCTGTTCACAGTTTGCTCCCCTAGGGGTGAATACGTTTATTCTTGGAGGTTTACTAGCTAGAAACTGAATTTAAAGATATGAATTTGAGGGATTATTATACTGACTTAATGTATTTATCAAAAATGAATTTGCTATACTATGTAACTGTAATGGTGTGAATCCTGTTATACTTTTCTTAATGTCTTTATTTGTTATTTTATGTTCTGATACCTAAATAAAAAATTGAATGTTAAAAAAGTAAAAACAGATACAAAGATGTGAGGTCACGACCCCCACATAAAGCATAAGAATCTAACATGTTGGGACTTTGCAGGGTCTCTTTTCGGGGCAACATAGTGACGTCACTATGTAGTTAGAAAGAGACCCTTTGAGGCCCCAAAACATCAAATTCTTATGCCTTATGTGACACTATCTTCATAATAAACACGTGAAATGTAGTCATGCTGGTGGCCTCGCATCTTCATGTCTATTTCTGGCACAGCACCATCCATGGCACTCACTTCAAGCAACCATCAATAAAAGATTGACTACTACTTCTCTAAACCATCCTAAAATTGAGTGACTTCACCGACCACAGTGGATCAATAGGAGTACCTGTTTTTGTACCATCCATCATACTATTATACTACGTTTACTATTCAGATACAAAAAAAGGAAATCCCTATTGGTGGATTTTGGAGGCACGTACATCCGTATGATAAAGTACAAAACTATATTTTTTAATGATACAAAATCTGTATATACGTACTCACAAAAAAATAAACACAGAGTAATACAAAACAATTAAAAATAAGAAAACAATGTCTATAATGCAGAATTGAGCACCCATACACAATAAGGTGAGCCCCAACACTCGTAACCCTACGCGTCTCAGAGGAATTGTACACTCCTTCATCAGGGGTAGGTGTAGATTATATAAAACATAGTTCTAGTAAAAAACACAAATGAAAGGGTATTAGGGAAAGAAACATAAAGTAATGCAGATTAATCAAAGAAATAATAATAATGTTGTTCCCAGTACTTACATAGCAAAATATGCAAATATGGACATGCAATATCTTATGAATTAAAATAAATTAAGTCGAACAGTCAGGTGGTATGGCTTTCCAGTGAATTGGGCTTTACATATATAACTCGGTAGCTGATGAATTGCAATAATTAGAAAAGGTGTTAACAGAGTGAGAGGGCCCTGTAGGAGCCACTTTTCAGACGACCCTGTACCTTCCTGTGTATTGTATGGAATTGTATCACTTTGGACCATTTGGGTTTCTTTGTGTGACCAATGTTTGTTTCTTCCTGATTTGGTGAACCCACTGCTTAAATAAAGAAAGATTAAAAACATGAACAAGTACTGTGAGGAGTGCAGCTCCTATTTGTACTGAAAAACTGGACACGTGATGGGAATAATACTCTAGTTGGGGTTGGACTAGTAGAGATTGATGGATCTAGAATGGAACATTATGTATCATCTCAATTTTGAAAAATAGAGGATATAGACTTGCACATAGTCTATGTTTTCCTATTTTGAAACCTCTTCCTTCAACCTGAAAACTTGTTCAAGAAAAGGCAACAATCGTTCTGAAACAAATACTTGCAGCTTTACCGCAGAAACCTTTCAGGAAGGAGATTTAAGCTCAGCAACAGCTTTTGTTCAGCGTTTGAAATTCAAATAGAGTGAGAGAAAAAGGTCTCGGGAATGTTTCTGTTCAAAAGCTGACATAGCTCCATGCGAAAAGCAATTTATTTTAGATTATGGTACAGCAGCTATATCTTAACTGCTAGGGATTGTAATTGAACTCACAAACAAGTTCTACTTCAGCAGACGGCCAAAGGAAACATTTATTTCGTTTTTTTTCCAAAAGAAGGCCAAAAGGTTCTAGATTGGGTCATTGAGGGGAATGAATTGGCTGTGATGTACAATGACTTGCAAAAAGTGTTTTATAATGTACTATAGATGCCTAAGTCTGTTTATATAAAAAGGATTTTAATTTAGTTGATATATGCTGTATAAGCGTGCTCCAAGTGTTGGTAATCATTCAATACAGTGGCGGATGGTGCTCAATTCTCTTGAGGGGGGGTGTCTCATGGCCTCCCCAGACAGCCACCCCCCCAGCCAGCCAGCCAACCAACCTACCCCCAGCCCCTTCCCCAGCTCTCTCTTTTGCTCTCTGGATCCCCACTTCCCCCCATCGCTCGATCACTGCATCACTCACCCATTGGCAGCTTCACCCCTGCATCGCCTCCCAAGTCTGGAGGTCGCTTCTCCTCCCGGCCAATCAGGACTTAGGACTCGTGGCCAATCAGGTCTAAGGACCCGCTTCCTGATTGGTTGGGAGGAGAAACAGGAAGACATTATTGAATATTAATTTGCTAAGGCCACACAACTGGGTGGGCTACTGCACCCGGAGGCCACCTTCTTTGAAACCAATTAGAGCCTCAGGTTCTAATCATGTGCTTTGAAAAAAAAAACATTGTAATCCATGCGTCCGGCCCCCTGCACGTAGATTAGGGTGCGGGTGGATATATTAGGAGGACGAGGCCCCTGCGCTCAGGCATGAGTGGCCACCACTGATTCAATATCAGAATGTTCATGGCTTAGAATAACCAGCTGTTTCAAAGAAGAGAAAAAAAAAACTTCCATATTCACCTAGGTGGATGCAGCATCAGTCCGATGTTGCATTTGTCCACCCTCCCCGCCGCCTATAGTTCTACTTTAAGTACAAATTTCTGATAATTTAATGGAGAGGACTAAGATGATATAACCATGCCAATGGTGCAGCAGAAAACAAATAGCATAGTGAGGAAGGTTAGTAGAAATTAGAAGCCACACCTCAGCCCCACCCCCCACAGTTGCAGAATGCCGGCCGCCCGCATACCAGAAGCAGTGCGGCTGCTTTATGGAGGTGCTAGACTAATTTGCCTCTCAGCCCATAAGACTGGCACTACACTAATAGTGTAGTGCAAGCCAGCGGGGACTCTTTCCGTGTGGCCCCCCCTGCAAAGTGCTGCCCTAGGCCTGGGCCTTGTCAGCCTAAGCCAGGGTACAGTGATAGATCAGGGACCACTGGTCACTCAGTTCTCGGTCTCACCAGTGACTGTCTCTCTCAGCAATCGGGAACCAGTTGGCAGACCTTTTTTGGTCATGACTCTTTGACAGAAGGTGACCAAACGGTCGGCTTCTGTCGGACCAGCTGCCATGCACACGGCATGAATGTCGACCAGTTTCTATTGATCCTGTCAATGCCGCCCGACATTTGGCCCATGTATACGAGGCTTAACTGGAAGAGTGCTAGCACTGATCTAAAGCATATTTCTGCCTGTACCAGCTCTGGGTTTAGCACTGCTTTCTAGAAATGGGTAATGGCTGCCTATTGAACTAAAGAGTAGCTTTGGCTGTGACAGAAAACAGCTGATGTGACTGGTTCCTGTTAATGAACCCCGGTATTTTCCTATTCCTTGGAGCTTGGGTCCTTCTTGTGCAAAGATCTGTTAACAAAGTAGAGAATACTGTAAAGTTTTAAGCAAATTGTATCCCCTTAGAATCTGCTATACAGTGTTTGAATTGTATTATTCCTGTTGGCATGCAGCATGTGCAATCTGTTCTAGGACTAGCAGATTTTGACAACAGGCTTGCTGACATTTTGTTTCTGCTAGCTGCTTATGTTTCCACAGACTGCAAGCACATATTGTAAAGCTTCTAGGCATACGTCCTGCTTTGTTTTCAGTTTGTACTTTAGTAAAAAAAAAAAAAAAAAAAAAGAATTTTAAACTAACTTGGGGGGAACGCAGCCTACCACCTGAATACCTTGGTCACCATCTAATGCAGATGCATGATCTATACAGTGAAAGGAAAACTACACTTTTTAATTAATGATAGCATCCAGGCAAACCAACAAATACTCAGATAAAATACATTCATGGGAGTTGTTCTACCTGCCAAAAGATTTATTTTTGTGACCATCCAGTCCTAAGATTTACATAGCCTTGCCAAACAGCACAGCCTTGTCTGGCAGGGCAGAAGGTTTGGTTTTTCTCTTTCATAGTTCAGTAACTATAATGCCGCGTACACACGATCGAATTGTCCGGCGGACTAGGTCCGCCGTACCACAGTACGCCAGACAATTCGGTCGTCTGTGGGCTCCAGCAGACTTTTTCATCATAAAGTCCGGCGGACTTAGAAAGTAGTTTTGACTCAAAATTTGTCCGCCGGACTTGGCTTTCATCTGACAATCTGTTCGTCAGTGTGCTAGTCTGGCGGACTAAGAATGATCTGAAGCAAGTACAAGAAGGAAGCTATTGGCTACTGGCTATTGAACTTCCTTTTTCTAGTCCCGTCGTACATGCTGTATGTCATCGCGTTAGAAATCGCCAGACTTTCGGAGCGTCCATGGTTGGCCAAGTCCGTTCGTTATAAAGTCCGCCGGATTGTTTGCCGGACCAATTCCGCCAGACAATTCGATCGTGTGTATGCGGCATTACAGGTCACTTCCCCCCTAGCCTGTGACTGGATAAGAAAAGAAGAAGCTCACCACCTCTCACTTACTCTGCTCTCTTATCCTATCAGCATGCTCCGTGCAATCCAGCACAACTGGCTTACCTTACCTAGTCTTACCTCTGCTGTGCAGATGTCACAGGGGGTGATTTACTAAAGCTGAAGAGTGCAAAATCGGGGGGCAGCTCTGCATAGAATCCAAACAGCTTCCAGGTTTTATTGCCAAAGCCTAATTGAACAAGCTGAAGTTAGAAGCTGATTGGCTACCATGCACATCTGCATCAGATTGTGAGTGCACCAGTTTTAGTAAGTCTCCCCTACAGTGTTGTTCAAGATCACAGTGGTATTCCTCCAATCAGAACAGGAGGGGCAGATCACTGACTTAGCTGTGTTGCTTAAAGTGTTTTTTAACCTAAAAAAAAAAAAAGACCCTGTTCCTTTAAAGCATGTGCGCTGTGTCATTTGGCCCCCCTGTAACACCTGAAATACCTGGCTGATCCTGCCTGGTTCTGCCCTCCCCTTTATAAACTGACCACATTTAATCATGTCTGCTGAGCCCTGACACCATAGTCAGTTTACTTGCCTCTATCATCCGCTCCATCCTCTGTGCTCTCCTCTGTCCTCTCCCCCTCCCTCCCTGCCTGTCCGCTCCCTGTCCGAGCCTGCCCCCTCCCCTCCAGCTGTTAAAATTACTGTTAGATTTTTACAGCATCCTCTCTGTTTATTAATATAATCTGCTCCTGTGTCTGTGCCTTATAAAAAATGCAGCTATATTGTGCGTTCACGGGACCCTCTCTCAGCCTGACAGCTGCAGCGGGCAGGGCCGGCTGCCTCCTCCTCTCCTCCTCTCCTCCTGACTGACATCAGCAGAGGATCCCCCGCTGAAGTCAGTCAGGAGGGGAGGAGGAGGGGAGGAGGCATCCCCACCTGCTGCAGCTGTCAGGCCAAGAGAGGAGAGAGGATCAGCACTCAGGTATATAGCTGCATTTTTTTTATAAGGCACAGTTACAGGAGCAGATTACATGAATAAACAGAGAGGATACTGTAAATTTTAACAACCACTTTAACTGCAGAGGGGATAATTATGGTCACTGGTCTAGCATTGAAACCTGAAATACAAAACTAACTGAACAGAATTACAAATCTTCTGGAAAATAAAACAGTTCACATATATGTATTTCAATAATGTACTTAGATGTTTGCATGGTGTGACAGTGAAAGCCCCTGCCACCATATAAATGGGTTTAAAAAGGACTCTCAAAGAGTTAGTTTGAGAAGTGCCAGCAGATGTTTTGTGAGCAGAGAAAACTGTGTCTTACGTTTTCTTTGGATTTGGTAATTCTAAATAAGCCTGAAGGTTCCAAAGAGTATTGGGTGGGATGGAGATTTCAGTCCTGTGTCCGGGCTTTGCTAGTTGCCTAGAGCCTATTTGAGCGCACAGGTGGCTAGGATTGTTATAAGCCAGATCTGACTATAGCTCAGGGCAGATGCTGCCATTCAGAGACACATGCGGTGTGTGAAGATAGTGGTGTGCTCCAGTGATAAGTGGTGGCCTGCTTGTGAGACGTGACCCTATGTTGGGGGAACTTCTTGCCTATAGGACTGGGAGAGTCAGGACAGCTATGTGGGTCTGGAGAGACCAGGAAAGCTGAGGTGCCCAGAGATTAGGGTTTCCACCTGTCTGGGATTCCCAAGAGCAGTATGGGTTTTGAATCATGTGTCTGGTTTTCAGTCCCCCTGAAACCGGGACACATTATTCAGACATGAATGTAGCTCAGGTCTGTTATCCTAAAGTATATACTAAAAAAAAAAAAAAAATTGCTGTGCGCGGGTGTTCAGGTTTGGCTTGAAGAAAAAGTGGCAACTCTACTAGAGATCCACAGAGGGGGATAGAGGGAGAACTGTGTTCCCGAGAAGTGGGAGTGCCTGGGGTGCTGGAGAACCATATTTGTGGGCCAGGAGTGGGCACGTACAGGCAGGTACTGCAATCAAAGCTAAGTGAGCCTTAGTAGTGCTTGCTGGAGAAGAATCCCTGCTTTAGAAACCTGCTGTGGTATAAACTTTCTTTCTGTTTCCTTTTAATAAATAACAGACACGCCCTTAAACCAGACTCACTGAAAAAACTCATCTACCATTGAGCTAAACATCCCGCATATCACAACAGTCTTCAGTTGTAATTGCTTGCATGGAAGACTATGGGTTGATTTACTAGAGGCAAATAGCCTGTGCACTTTGCAGTTGCGCATAGTGAATGTGGGGAAGTTTTACTTTTTATCGAGAACCCAATCAGGTGCAAGAAAGAAAAAAAAAAGTTTTGCTTGCAAGTGATTGGGTGATGGGAATCAGCAGAGCTTCACTACATTCACTAAGCTCTGTGGAAAATGAATGCAAATGTTCAGTCTATTTACCTTTAGCAAATCAACTCCATGTTTCTCTGTATTCTTGATGCCATGTCTATGATAAAATATACACATTTATTTAAATAAACATAGCGCTACGCTCTAAAGGGCCACTGCATTTTTGGGTCCCCCTATAGTCTGCACAGCCAGGCAATATGCATTTTCCAACTTGTATCCACAGTCAATAACCAGTCCATGGGCTTGTTTTTGTTGTCTTCTTTGGGGTAAACAACTTGGATAGGGTCTAGGGGTATATGGGATGCCCACAAAACTTGGAGGACACAGCTTTCTTTTTCTGTACAAAATACACAAAGATGGATCCTGGACTTTCTACTCCCATCACAGTGGCTGCTGTCTCTTAACGGATCAGTAACACAGTTTTAAGGAGCACTTGGTCTCCTTTAAATTAATTTCTTCAGACCCCAGCCAGAAACTGCCCATCCATCTAGCTGCCTCAAAGAGTATCCCAAGGCAAGAGATTCTGGAACAGACTTGCAGCACTGTCCCAGCGAGAACTGGTTGGGTATGGCACCAAGCAGCCCTCTCGATTTTAGGCCCTGGGGGGTGTAGAAGTACTCACAATGTCCTTGTCCTGCAGCTGTAGGTGAAACTGCTTTCAGGCCTTTTGCTGGGCTAGTTTCTTCCCTGGTTATACAGGCCGTCCGTCAATGGTGGACTGCAGGGCAGTGGGAATCCCTCTTTCAGCTTCCTTCCTTCTTCCAGCCTCCAGCCTAAAGGCAGACCCCCCCTCCTTCTCGGAGGACCCCTTCCAGGCCACATGCAGCAACACTTTGGCACACTATTTTCTACCTTAGTGGTTCTCAACCTCAGTTCTCAAGTAACCCCAACAGGCCATGTTTTCAGGTTTTCCTTTATCTTGCGCAGGTGCTTTAAATCAGAGTCAATGACTTGGTATTTTGGACAGATATTTTATCTAAGAGAAATTACCTAAACATGGCCTGTTGGGGGTACTTGAGGACCCAGGTTGAGAACCACTGTTTTACCCAACTTCTCACTGGCCAGGCTCCACAATTTATGGGCTTGTTCAGCCACCCTGCCAGACCTCCTGCCTAAAGATTGGACAGATACCCATAAATATTCTGATCTCTGTCTCTATACCTTCACCCACTAGCTTCTTGAAGTGTCCATGAAACATCCAGAACCAGGGGGAGGCGAAAGAGTCGTGGTCTGCATAACCTTCCCGCCTGACCTGAATCTGAACCCTGACCCAATTAACAGACTCATGCAACTACCATAAATCAAGTAAATTTTCCTACCCCTATTCTAGCCCTAGAGGGTACATAAACAAATGACATTATCAAGGAACCCTCTGCACACGTACACTCTAAGGTTATGTTCACATCTACACGGTTATGTAGACCAAGGTTTGTGTTTCATTTGAACAGGATGCCAAGCCTCGTGAAATGCAGGAAAGAAGTCCCTGCACTACTTTGAAAATTGCAGCCTGCACCGGGAACGACGAGTACAGCATGGATCCCAATGTGGGATTAATTTCCAGTGAGGGCGGCTTGCCATTAGGATTAATGACATCCGCCCACTTGTCCCATGTTTCCCTATGCGGGTAATTGAAGCTGCGTGAATATGTGTGGGTCTTTCAGCGGCTCCACCCGCACAGGTGATAATCTAGCCTACCAAGTTTAATTAATTGGCCTGCATACATTGCACAACATAGACAAAAACAAGAAAAAATAATGCTGCCTATCAACAATAAATGCATGAATAAAGGCCCAGAATTCACCCCTAGGACATAAATATGCAGTGTAGACAAATTGGTCAGTACCGATAAGCATGGAGTTTCCTTTGCCAATGTGTCTCGTTATGCCGTGTACACATGATCGGAATTCCGATCAGAAAAAGACAGATGAGAGCTTTTCATCGGAAAATGCGACCGTGTGTATGCTCCATCGGAATTTAGCTGTCCGAATTCCCGCCAGCTAAAAATTGATAGCATGTTCTCAATTTTCTCTACGGAAAAACTTTCTATCGGTAATTCCGATCGTGCGTATGCAATTCCGACACGCCAAAAATCACGCATGCTCAGATTCAGCTTTGAGACAGAAGCTGTTGGCTACTGGCTATTGAACTTCCTTTTTCTAGTCGTGTCGTACGTGTTGTGCATCACCGCGTTATAAACGATCGGAATTTGGTGTGACCGTGTGTAGGCAAGACAGCTTGAGACAAATTCCATTGGAATTCCGTCGGGAAAACCATCAGAGCTTTTTCCGATGAGAATTCCGATTGTGTGTATGCGGCATAAGAATTCATGAAACCCCGGTATTGTCTCCTGTGCTCAGAAGCAGCTAACATTGAAAATTCAAAACAAATTTGCTACAGCTAAAAAAAGGTGATGGAGGTGAATGTGAGGTTTAGTATTCTGTAACTGATTCCACATCGTATAATTGTGTATTGGTTGTACACTTAGCAAGCAATTCAAGGGAATTACTAAAAATCAACTAGTGAAAAGCTGATGCTTTTAGCATTAATTTTGCTAAAAGTCACCTCTGCAAACCTTTAATCAGAGTTTTGCAGGCTCATTCAATAAAAGGTGCATTCGAATTGATCACCGTGGATACTGTACTGCTGGTGATGTTATTGAAAATGAAAATGATGTTATAGCTGATGCTATTGAAAAGGGCCAGTTTATATATATATATATATATATATATATATATATATATATATATATATATATATATATACATATATATATATATATACATATATATATATATATATACACACATATATATACATATACATATACATATATATATATATATATATATATATATGTAGCGCACTACTCCCTTGGGAGCTGCTAAATAGTTCATTACAGTATGCTGGTTTAACCCCCGCTTCTTCCACTCCCGCTGTAGAAAGTCACAGACACAGTTCAACAGTGAAAACAAGAACGTTTATTCTTGCTGCGTCCATGTTGTGTGTCTGGTTAGCAAGTGGTTCAGGACAGTATGAGTTGCCTCTCTTGTTGAGAGTCCCTTAATGAACTGGCTCATGCCCCTTTGAATGACATGTGGTACTACTGAAATGCTGGATTCCCGGGCCTCACATGTCTTCTCACCTCCTGCCATTTCTTCCCATGCCAGCTCAGGAAAGTCCAGGTGACCCCGGTCTACTCAGTCATGTTAGTGGATACTTCCTGCTTCTTGAATAGTGAAACCTTCCAGCTCCGGAGTCTCTGAACCTCCAGGCTTTCCGGCAAAGTTCCGTGGCTTTCCAGCACTGGGGTATAGGCACCCCCAGGCCTTCCAGCCCTGTTCCTGTGGGTCACATCTTGCGGTCTTTCTGGATTGAATCTCGTCCCATCTCCCCCAGGGAACTTGTGACCCCAGTGTATATGTATGAACCCGCCCCTGCCCAAACAAATTAATGATTGGCTATACACACTGCCTGTCCCTCAATCCCTGTACCCGCCTCCTCTCCAGAATATTCCTCTGGAGAAGCAAGGGAGGGTTTTTACAGGGTGATGAACAGGTGGCCACACCTCCCTCTAACCTACTAACCTACAACTCCACCCTAACCCAAACCAAATCTCCAGACCTGTACAGAAAGAACAGTAAGGCATATATATATACTCTGTTTATAGGCTGAATACATGAAGCTAAAACATAAATGAATCCTTATATTCCAAAAAGTAATTGTCGTTCTCAAATGAGATTTAAAAATGATGGTCACATAGCTGAAAAAACTCCCTATGCTTGTGTAGAGCTTCAGGAATTGAGCCTATTGTATGCAGAATCAGTAGGTTATTCACAGTGCTTCTGGGAGAGGCGGTGGCCTCCACGGACATGCAGGGAGGTCAGCGGCTGGTGAGGCACTAGCTAGTATCAGAGCCAGATACACACAAGTTATATATGCTGTGAACGTTAGAGCGAGAGCAATAATTCTAGCACTAGACCTTCTCTGTAACTCTAAACATGTAACCTGTAAAAAAATGTAAAGTGTCGCCTATGGAGATTTTTAAGTACTGAAGTTTGGCACCATTCCACAAGTGTCCGTAATTTTAAAGCGTGACAAGAATAGCCGGGAGTAAAGACAGAAAAAAGAATAAACGAAGGGCTATACATGAATGGGTTAACAGGTAGCATAAGAATGTAAGGTGGAAGATGATTGGTAGAGTCTGGGAAGGGGAGGAGTCGGCGAGGGGAGAAGAGCAAATACGTCCCTCCCCAGCGTCAGTGTGATGTGGAGGTGAAAGCGTGAAGGAAGCATGGCAGCCCTGGACGAACTTATGGAGCAGCTGAGGGCCACGGCGGCAGAGAAGGGGGAACACTGGCTACGGGATCAAGTGGCACAGGTGCTGGGGGAGAGATCAGATGCGGCTGATACAGCTGGGAGGGAGCCGGATTCCCCATGCAGGACACAGCACAGCAGAGCTTTGAACTCTGGCGTCACTGCTGAGCCCCCGGCGAAATGGCCAGCAGTTTGGGAGGGGGGCTCAGGGAGACAGCAGGTCAGCAGGAGAGGAGTGGTGGGGTGGCATACAGGAGTGGTGGAAACACATAGCAGGCCCGCCATGCAGCTGGACATGGAGCCTTCGGCTCGTCCACAGCGGTGGCGGGGCTTTGGTGGGGGTAGAGCACAGTTGCGGCCGCCGGGCCTTCCCATGCTCTCCCCTCAATTACCTGCTGCTTGACTTGCACCCACCAGATTGTCATGTGCCTCTACCCAACATGCACATGTTGAACTCGTTTGTTTTTGAGTGATGGTGCCAGGCCTTGGAATAGCAGACATGGCAGGTGAATCTTCCAAACCGCCATCATCCGGCATACTTCTATGTTGCTACAAATTACAGACCCTTTCAATCAGTTTTTCTTTCCAGTTGGAGAGGCTGTTGTCTCTGAGTGACAGTTTACCTCTGATCCTGGGATCCCACAGGGAAGCCAGCATGAGTTCAGGGCTATTGTGGACAAGGTCATTTAGCCAATCTTTTAAGTTGGCTTGTAGCTTTCTCAAGAAAGAGGCTACATCGGCATAAATTGGGCTGCCATAAAGAGGCTCCCTGTTTTCTAGGAATGATCCCATCTTCTCCATGAGATAGGTGAACAAGGATGTGACATACCTTAGCTGCCCAATTATACACCAGTCATCACATCCCAGTGTGGAATCAATCCCAATGCTGTGGCGGGATGATAGATTGTCAATGGCCATCTTTTGCTCTAAAATGCGTTCAAGCATTTCCAGGCTATAGTTCCACCGGGTTCTGACATCTTGTTTCACGCGATGTGTGGAGAGCCCTGATTGTTCTTGCTCCCCCCTCAACAGTTGACTAGCCCCTACACTGAGGTGGAAATGCCCTACAATCTTCCTGCAATGGTCCAAGATTTGATTTGGAGATGAGCTTTCTGTTCGGGACAAACAGAACATGAGTTTGACTCGAACATGAGTTTGACTCAAACATTGGCTGTTCACCCGTTCATCAAAAACCGAACATTATGGGCCATTTGCTCCAAATTTGAGCGACGCTTAATGGCCCATAATGCACTGCGGGAGCGCAGTGCATTGCTGTATGATGATTGGCCAAAGCATGCACCATGACCTGCATGTTTTGACCAATCCCAGCGCCCTCAGCTAACAGAGCCATAATTGGCCAAAGGCAGGGTGCCTTTCGCCAATCATGGCTCAGGGGGACTAAGTCCATGCCCCACACTATATAAGGCTGCCTGCACATCGACCCGTGTAGTGTGTTGTTGGCATGGACGGAGGTAGAGTGTAATTTAGATTGAGCAGGCGGGCAGGTTATTCAGTTAGCTGCAGTGTATTTAATATATATATATATATATATATATATATATATATATATATATATATATATATATATATATATATATATACACACACACACACACACACACACATATATATATATATATATATATATCTGCTGTATCCAGTTTAGCTATATCTGACTGCAGTCCATTCCTGATATACTTCAGGCAGGCAGGTTACTCAGTTAGCTGCAGTGTATTTAATATATATATACAGACAGTCTTGTACACAATACAAACAATGCACCCATAGTTGCTATTAGACTTCTGTTGGTTACCGTGCACCCCTAGTGCAGTTGCTGCTACTTTTCTGGTGGTGTACACAATACAGTACATCCATAGTTGCTACTACTCTTCTGGTGGTGTACACAGTACACAATACAGTGTAGTGTGATGTTGCAAAACAAAATCACCATCATGTCCGGAAGGCCACCAAGGAGAGGCAGACATTCACAGGCCACCAACAGAAAGCAAGCAGGCTCTGTGTCTACAGTCCACAGTGCTGGTCATGGACATGGTGCATCTTCTGCAGGTGGCCGTGGGGCACGCTTGTCCTTTTTTTTCTGCTGCTGGGACAGGGGCAGAAAAATTGGGCCTTTTGTGGTGGTGGTGCAACACTGTAGCCCCTCACAGATACTCTTGTTGGGCACAGGAACGGGCCCTACTATGAAATATTAGATAAAAAATTGCAATTACATGCCCCTGTTAAACGGGGACAGAAAAATAGGGCCTTAGGCAGTGGTGGTGGTGTCCTAAACCAAAAATATTGTTAGAAGCTAGCATCATCAAGATTGAGGAGGAATAGGATAGTCACGCAGCATAGGCAGTCTTCAAGGGATCCCACATCCATAGGAAAATCAATCAGTTACATCAGCATCCGGTGTTGATAGCTTTTGCTGATCCAAGACTGATTGATATTCATGAATGTGAGTCTATCAACGGAGTCTGTGGACAGGCACACTTTATGATCCGTTACAAACCCTCCAGCAGCACTAATTGTGTGTTTAGAAAGAACGCTGGATGCAGGACAGGCCAGTAGCTCAATTGCATATTGAGCTAGTTCTGGCCAGCAGTCCATCCTCATGACCCAGTAACCCATTGGATGCTCTGTTGGAAAGGTCTCCAAGTCTTCTCTTGCCCCTAGATATTCCTGCACATGTAAAGAAGACGCTGGCAATGGTTGCTTGAACCGAGAAGACCTTGGGGCTGAGGACTGAAAAATTGTCTAAAGGCATCAGTCAGCTGGCCACCTTCTCCACTGCTCTTCCTCTGATTGAACGAAGCCTCAGCAACACGTTGTCCAGCACTAGGAAATTGTAACCTCACAGGGTCTGGAAATGCATGCACAAACCTTTCTTCGAGGCCTCCTGAAGATGTTTCATCCTCTGCTCCATCTGCTCCAATTCCCTATGGGAATTGTCTTTTTTTTAAATCACACTTACCTAGGTGGATGAAGCATTGGACTGATGCTGCATCTGTGCTCGCTGGCTCTAAGGCTGTGAACTGTCAAACACCACCAATCGTTCATTTTTTAGTGCTTCCTGAGTAGTTGTGACTATCAGTCACTGCTGTCTGCTTAGCTCCCACCCTCGCTCACTGGAGCACTAGGCTGAGAGAGGGGGAGAGCGGCCAGCTCACGTTTTCAGCCACTCGCTAAGAGGTTGAGTCTGGTGCTGGACAAGTCATGTGGGTGGATTCTGAACATATGGCCGTGATCTTTCCCAAGCCTGGACCGGCTTTGTGATGTCAGTTGACATTGACTTTCAGCCGTGCTGAAAATGGGTCACAGGAGTGCAGAACGAACTGCACTCCTGTGATCTACAAGAGATACTTCTCCTTTAATGGTTAACTGCTTGCCGACCAGCTCACAATGATGTACATTGGCACAATGGCAAGGCTGGGCAAATTAGCGTATTAAGAGCCGGCTTAGTGGGTGCTCACACACCCACCACGTACTCAGTGAGTGTGCCCGCGGGTCCCAGGGACTCAATGTCCGCCGGGGACCCCGCGATTGTGACACGGGGTGGTAGAACAGGGAGATGCTTATGTAAACAAGGCATTTTCCTGTTCTACCTATCAACGTGACAGGGATCTGTCATAGGGAGCAGTGATCTCTGTCATGTTGTAGAGAGCCCATCCTCCCTACAGTTAGAATCACTCCCTAGGACACACTTAACCCCTTGATCGCTCCCTAGTGTTTAACCCCTTCCTTGGCAGTTCACAATAAAAATTGCAGATCGCCGCCGTTACTAATAAAAAAAATAATAATAAAAATGCCATAAATCTATCCCCTATTTTGTAGACGCTATAACTTTTGCACAAACCAATCAATATACGCTTATTGCAATTTTTTTTACAAAAAATATGTAGAAGAAAACATATTGGCATAAACTGAGAAAGAATTTTTTTTTTATATATATATATTTGGGGGATATTTATTATACCAAAAAATAAAAAATATTGTTTTTTTTTCAAAATTGTCAGCTTTTTTTGTTTATAGTGCAAAAAATAAAAATCGCAGAGGTGATGAAATACCACCAAAAGAAAGCTCTACTTGTGGAAAAAATAGGACGTCAATTTTGTTTGGGTGCAACATTGCATGACTGCGCAATTGTCAGTTAAATCAACACAGTGCCGTATCGCAAAAAGGGCTCCGGTCAGGAAGGGGGTAAATTCTTTTGGGGCTGAAGCGGTTAAGAGCATCGATACTGCCAATACATTTTTGGGGAAAAGGCCTCACCTTTTTTAAGGGCTTTGGAAATCAGTGTCAATAAAATCACTGCAGAATATGTAAAGCGAACTGTGTTGTGGCTTAATGAAGATTTACAGATGTAGATTTACAGAAGGTGGAAACTGACCTAGCGTCCTGACCTGACATCTCTGTAGGCAGCCGGTCTATGTTTAAAGTTATCATCAATTGTTACAGAAAATCTCACATTTTGGGTTGTCCCCAGGACAGAAATAGAGGGGAAATCTTCCAATGAGGAAATTACGTTCCAACAACCAGGGTTTACTTCACTTTGGAGGGATTTCCTATCACTTCCTGCTTTGGCTATGGTACAGGAAGTGAAAGGAAATCTCCCCAATGGCAAACAGATGGTAAAAAAGAAAAAACTGACAGGAGTTATAACAATCCCTTAGGCCGCGTACACACGGGCGGACTGTTCGCCCAACTTTGTCCGCTGAACAGTGTTTGGGCGGACAGTCCGCTCGTGTGTGGGCTTTCAGTGGACAGTTTCAGCGGACAGTTGGACGGACAAGGTTTTTCGGAAATTCCGAAAAACTGTCCGCTGAAACCTTGTTTGAGCGAACAGTCCGCCCGTGTGTAGGCTTGTTCGTCAAACAAAGTTGCGCGCATGCTCAGAAAGGATTTTCACGCCGAAAGCTATAATGCAGTGTATAGGACTTCGTATTTTTCGTCCCGTCGTACGTGCCGTTCACGTCATCGCGCACGGTTTCAGCAAACTGTTCGTCCGTCGTGTGTGGCCATGTCCGTCCATGCTAAGTTTGAGCGGACTGTTTGCCGAAACTGTTGGACGGACAAAGTTGGGCGAACAGTCCGCGCGTGTGTACGCGGCCTTATTCTATGCAAAATGAAAAATTGCTTTTAATTCTACTTTAAAAAAAATATCAACCTTGCATTAGCACATGAGGGAATGAAGGGACCCGGGGATACTTTTTTGGCTGGCCGGGGACACTTTTTTGGCTGGCCTGAGATACTTTTTTGGCTGGCTGTGTATACTTTTTTGGCTGGCTGTGGATAGATTTTTGGCTGGACTGAAATAGTTTTTTGGCTGGACTGAGATACTTTTTTGGCTGGACTGAGATACTTTTTTGGCTGGACTGAGATACTTTTTTGGCTGGCCCGGGATATTTTTTTGGCTGGCTGGAGACACTTTTTTGGCTGGCCTGAGATACTCTTTTGGCTGGCCAGGGATACTGTTTTGGCTGGCCAGGGATACTGTTTTGGCTGGCCAGGGATACTGTTTTGGCTGGCTGGGGACACTTTTTTGGCTGGCTGTGGATATTTTTTGGCTGGCTGTAGATACTTTTTTGGCTGGCCGTGGATACTTTTTTGGCTGGACTGAGATACTTTTTTGGCTGGACTGAGATACTTTTTTTGGCTGGCTGTGGATATTTTTTTGGCTGACTGGGTATACTTTTTTGGCTGGCCAGGGATACTTTTTTGGCTGGCTGGGGACACTTTTTTGGCTGACCTGAGATTCTTTTTTGGCTGGCTGTGGATACTATTTTGTCTGGACTGAGATACTTTTTGGGCTGAACTGAGATACTTTTTTGGCTGGCCCGGAATACTTTTTTGGCTGGCTGGGGACACTTTTTTGGCTGGCCTGAGATACTTTTTTGGCTGGCCAGGGATACTGTTTTGGCTAGCCGGGGACACTTTTTTGGCTGGCTGTGGATATTTTTTGGCTGGCTGTAGATACTTTTTTGGCTGGCTGTGGATACTTTTTTGGCTGGACTGAGATACTTTTTTGGCTGGCTGTGGATATTTTTTTGGCTGACTGGGTATACTTTTTTGGCTGGCCAGGGATACTTTTTTGGCTGGCCTGAAATACTTTTTTGGCTGGCTGTGGATACTTTTTTGGCTGGCTGCGGATACTTTTTTGGCTGGCTGTGGATACTTTTTTGGCTGGCTGTGGACACTTTTTTGGCTGGCTGCGGATACTTTTTTTTGCCTGGCTGGGGACACTTTTTTGGCTGGCTGGCTGGGGATACTTTTTTGGCTAGCTTGAGATACCTTTTTGGCTGGCCCGGTCATAGTTTTTTGGCTGGCTGGGGATACTTTTTTGGCTGGCTGGGGATACTTTTTTGGCTGGCTGTAGATACTTTTTTGGCTAGTTGTGGATACCTTTTTTGGCTGGCCAGGGATACTTTTTTGGCTGGCCAGGGATACTTTTTTGGCTGGTTGTGGATACTTTTTTGGCTGGCATAGGATACTTTTTTTGTCTGGCTGTAGATATGAATATAGAATGAAAGGACCCGGGGATACTTTTTTGGCTGGCCAGGGATACTTTCTTGGCTGGTTGTAGATACCTTTTTTGGCTGGCCAGGGATACTTTTTTGGCTGGCTGTAGATATGAATATAGAATGAAAGGACCCGGGGATACTTTTTTGGCTGGCCAGGGATACTTTCTTGGCTGGCTGTGGATAATTTTTTGGCTGGCCTGGGATACTTTTTTGGCTGTCCGTGGACATTTTTTTGGCTGGCCGAGCATACTTTTTTTAGTGGCCTGTGATACTTTTTTGGCTGGCCTAAAGTTCGTCTTTAAATTCCAGATTTTCTATTCCATTTTGATTAGAGTATATGTTTAAAGTTTGTGTTCAGACACAAAGCGTCCATGATAAATTGAGGTGCATCCCTGTAAATATGGAATTCTGCGCTGTTTTAAAAGGCTCATATGTCTCCCCTTGTAGAGAGTGGAAGAGGTTAAACTCATTAAATCTAGTGCACTTTATTGTGACAGATTAGGGGCCCTAAAGGAAGCACTTGAGCATCTGACACAGAAAAGTGTCCCGCTGCATCACGCTTCCCCCGTTCCCATTTATCAAAGAGATTTTTCATCACCCCGTACATCTGCAGCCTTCAGACTAAATTCTGGCAACTGCTCCTCTCATCACCAAGAGAAAGGACCTTGGACATTTCCCAGGATAGAAAAAAGCTGACCCCTATTGATTCCCATTTCTCACATAGAACCATTCCTTTTACATTCCGTAATGACATTTTTATATATAAGAGCGATTACAAACATCAACCAGAAATTGTCCTTTGAGATGCCCCTGCAATGCAGTACTAAAAGTTATCAAATGAAAAATTTGTAGGATCCCAACAGCTCTGGTAAACAGATTGCTTGTACAGTGCTATCACATTCACAGGTAATGATTTTATCTCTGCGGTAGTGTGGCTCTGTGTGCTGTGCGGGTCATTCCGATTTACATAGTTTACATTCAACACCTTTACCGGTTATTATATGATATTAGGGAAGCCTGACATTCTTTTCTGGATGCACGTGTGTGGCTTAGTAAACATGCAGTGATAGGTGTTGTAGGCGAATAATATCTTAAAGCTGAACGTCAAGTTTTTTGATCCATGTTCTATTTCAAATGCTGTTTTATGCATTGATGTACCTCTTTAGACTCAGCCTGTGCAGACAGTATAGTCACCTTCTGACTTAGCTACATCCACAGTTAGCTTAACTCTTCAGTAAGACTCACAATTTAAAAGCAAAGTTCACCTTTTAGAAAAGAAAGAACTGCACATCTTTTTGTAGGTAAGAAAATGATAATAATAATTTATTTTAATTTTTTTTTTTACTTTACAGTCTGTAAGGCAGATCATGAGTGCAATGCCTGGATCCTGCACAGTCTTAGTACACTGTATGCCCATACCTCTGATACAGGCACACAGTTACTAAATGGCAGGAAGAAACAATGTACTAGGCGAGCGCTCACCAGCAACCTCGCAGCTCATTAAGAACAACAAGCCGTCAGCCTCAAAAGGCCAACAGTACATTTAGTTCATTTGTTCACAGAACTCTGTGAATGAATGACAAGGCCGTGTGGGTGGAGCTCTGTATGGCCAAGCTGTTTCTAAATTGTGACAGCGGCTGCAGGGCGAGATCCCCCACCTGCTGTCACAGGTTCAAAAGTGAACTGATCCTTTAAATCCAACACAATTTTATTCCAACTAATTGCAGTACACGGTATTTCAGTCTTTTGAAATGTAAGAAGACAATGACTTTCCTAAGCCATGTCTCTACAAATAACTAACAATGGCTGAACAGGGAAGAAGTAGGGAGGGTCTAGCTTGGACTAAACTAACTAGCACTATACAGGAGATTGGGGGGGGGTGGGGACGGTAAGATACCAAAATCACATAAGTAAACAAGTTGCAATGGCCTAAAACCAATAGATAGATGCATACTACAGAAAATAACCTAATGCAGTTCAATACAGAAAAAATTGCATTAAAGTGGAGCAGAATAATCCAAGGGCCCTTGCCTGAAAGCATAGTCAAATGCTTAACGTACAGCAGCACAGTTATATTAAAGTGGTTGTAAACCCACTTTTTGGACTTTTAGCTATAGGTAAGCCCATCAGGGTTTACTTCCTCTTTAAAGTAGAAGGAAATCAAAACAACCACCCAGATTTAAAATGTTGCCTTCCCACTACTCTAAACTCTCCTGCATCCAGTTTATAATATATCCCGGTGCAAAATACCTTTCTCTTAACATTTTCCAAATGGACATTATTGAAGATACTGCTGTTTCTTCGGAGAAAGGTATAGATTGCTGATTTCAGGCTAAAGTTTTTGTCTGTACTGAGGTTCATGGATGGGATCTGAGTCTGTAATGTAGTAATTGTGTTCTGAGTTCCCTACCCCTCTCTCCCATGTGCTGCTTTAAAAAAAGTTATTTATCGCTTCCGGGACCTTAGGCTGTTTATAAACAGCCAAAGGTTTAAGTGGTTGTACCAGGATCATGATTAAGGCTACAATGATCCCGGGATCATTTATTAGAGCAGGTGATTTCCTATCAGGTAAAAAGTGATCAGAGCAGCTATACAGCCACTGGATCACTTTTACAAGCGGCAGAAGGGGGTCGCCCCCTCCCAGGGCCAGTAGAGCCCAGTAATGATGCAACCAGTGGCATCGGCTTCTGGGAACACAGTGAGAGGAATAGATGTTGTTCCTCTCACTGTGTGATGTCAGAACCCAGAAGCGGTGAGGATTTGGTCACTTCGGTCTCATGTAATCAAGATGTTACTGGCTTGTGAGAGCATCTGATCAAACTGATTTGATTAGATGATTTGTTGAGCAGAAGAGAGATCTGAGGTCTAATAGAGGACCTGTCAAGGCCCATGCTATCACAAGGGATGTTGTTCATTGTAGTAATAAAAGTTGATGAAAAAAAACTAAAGATACAGTGTATTTTTTTTTTTAAATAAAACAAATAATAATTTTTTTAAAGCACCCCTGTTCACCCATACTCACGCAGAAATGCAAGCGTACACGTCAGTCCTGCACATATATGTAAACAGCAATGACACCACACATGTGAGGTATAAGATCAGATTGAAGATAATAATTTTAGCAGCAGACCTCTTGTGAACTCTAAACAGGTAACCTGCATAGGCTTTTTAAGGAGAAGAAGCATCACCTATGGAGATTTTTAGGTACCGTAGTTCCACAGGCGTTCCACAGGTGTTTGCGATTTCAAAGTGTGACATATTTGTTATCTATTTTCTTGGCCTCTTGGCAAAACATCTTCTTTTATATTTCCATAAACATATAAAAGTGTTTTACCAAACACACCAAAATTGTGTTTTTATGCATTAAAAGTCATTAGAGTGTATTTTTTTTAAAACATTTGAGTTTGAAAAAGTGCTGCGCAAACATTGTGTGACGTAAAAATATACAACACCCATGATTTTATTCTCTAGGGCAGGGATGGCGAACCTTGGCACCCAAGATGTTTTGGAACTACATTTCCCATGATGCTCAACTACATTGCAGAGTGCATGGGCATCATGGGAAATGTAGTTCCAAAACATCTGGGGTGCCAAGGTTCACCATCACTGCCCTAGGGCCTCTGCCTAAAAAAGATATATTGTTTGGGGGTTCTACGTTGTTTTCTAGCAAACAATTTTTTTTTTTTTTTACTCACCATAAAATCCCTTTCTCTGAGCTCATTGAGGGACACAACTCCTTCTTCCTTAGCCATGACCAAACTGGGTTTTATAGCCCCACCTACAGGAGTAGGACACTAGGCAAAAAAAGACTTGACACCTTCTATGGGCAGGACTCTTTTGACATAAAATCCCCTCTCTGCTATAGGCCTCCTGTCAATCACAAGCAGTGTCAAAGGAGAATCTCCATAGAGGGGTGGGTGTTGGGTTGCCACCTTTTCTTAAAGCCAAACCTGAACACTTCAGCGGCTCACAGAAAAAAAGGGGGAATGCTGTGGACTGCTGTGGTGTAAAGGGGAACTCTGATATAAGGGGGTTTCTGCTCACCAAAAAGCCCACTTACATTAGAGTTCCCACCATTTCCCCTTAAATCAGGGTTCCCAAATACCCCCTTAAATCAGAGTCCACAGGGCATTCCTTACATCTGAGTCCCTCCTACCTTAGTGTATTCACTTGCTTGGAGGCAAGAGAGAGAAGGGAGCGTGGGGGGGAGACTTCAGTTACAGACATTGACTGATGAGCTCACTCACCCAAGGATGGAGGCTCGGGTATCGACACCTTTCATCCACAATGTATCTGCTGGTTGCTGAACTTCACATTTCCAGCCCACACATCCCTTTCCAGAGGACCAGAACACCAGGAATTTGAGTGTGCGTGGGCAGACATAGTTGTAGGGGTGGGAGAAGGAGGAGCAGATCAAGACCTCTCTCCTCTCCTGTCTATGTATGGGAATGAGTCCTGTGCACACACCTTTGCACTCGACGGTTGTGGTATTCGCTTACTTGGGGAGCCAGAGTCCATTATGAATATTGTTCTGGGTTTCAGGAGGTCTGTAACCTGGACACACTATTCTAAACCAGAACTGTCCCGGGTGAATCCTGGACAGGTGACAACCCTAGGTGGATGTTGTGTCCATCAATGAACTCAGTGAAAAAAATCCTGTTTTCTCTTCTCTTCTCTCCTGTTTTCTCTAGCTCCTTTATCAGCTTCTTTATCCATGTTGAAATAGGGACACTTTGTTGCCAAAACTAACATCAGAAGATGGCAACACATCAACTCTATAGAACTTAATAAATGTGTGCACAGATGACCATATGGCTGCAAACTTGAGAAACAGACGCCTGATGTCAGAATGCCCAGGAAGCACTGATCACCCTGGTGGAGTGCACTGTAACAGGCAAGGGAGGTTCCTGTTCCCTTAATGGCATAGGCTTGCACAATCATCTGCCAAATCCAACAGGAAATAGTGTAGAAGAAGCCACCAAGCCTATCTTCAGACCATCTGTGAGCACAAAGATGGACTTCCAAGAACTCTCCGTCACTAAGACGTACACGTGAATCATGCAACCCACGTCCATACGCCTTAAGACACTAGACAGAATCACTGGAGGCCTATAGCAGAAAGGGGGTTTTATGCCCAGAGAGGACTGCCCATAGGAGGTGCTGAGTCTTTTTTAGTGTCTTACTTCTGTAGGTGGGGCTATAAAACCCTGTTTGGTCATGGATGCACAAGAAGGGGCTGTGTCTATTAATGAACATAAGAAAAATAATGTTTTTTACATGTAGGAGAGGAATTTCAGAATTGTCCTAATTGGACTGAAAGTAGTTAAAAAGTCCTTAAAGTGGTTGTAAACCCTTACAAACCACTTTGACCTACAGGTACGCCTAGATTAAGGCTTACCTGTAGGTCCAAGAAATATCTCCTAAACCTACACGGTTTAGGACATAGTTACAAAAAGACAGCCACCGCTGTCTACGGCGCATGCGCCGTAGACAGCGGCGTGTGCGCATGGGAGCCGACATGAGCGGCATATCGCCGCAACCTGCGGCCTGCCCAGTGCGCGCACACGCCACTGTCTACGGTGCATGCTATGCATCCTAGCTCATTATGCCTTTGCCTTGCAGGTTGGATTTTCTTTTTTTAAGTGCCTTTACTTCCTCTTTAATGTGACTGGTGCCCATTTGTTACACACCCTCCACCTTTCAACCAGGCAAGCAGCCCTTGGAAAATGCTGGCCCACCTTATCTCTGTGGATACTCTATCTGCCTCCAGGGTTTGGGGGGGGGGGGGGGTGCTACATATACATTGCAGACATTTTAACAAACTTGACTGGATGCCTTTACCTGCTTTTTCCCTGTAGATATTGAAAAGAGATGAAGCAGGTGTTTATGGATGAAACGTGCTGAAAAAGTTGATCAATAATCAGTTCTCCGAGAAATAGAAATGTTGGCTGCCTTGAAATATCTTTAATAACGCAAGAACCTGATGGAATGGAATCTCAGTACTTAGCATACATGCCATATTCTGTGCAGCAGGCCACTTTAGTTTAACCTTAAGTTTTGTACAGACTTTTTGAAGAGGCAGTGAGCCAATTACAGGAGCCGAGGGATGAGGATTACAGTAAATACAGACAATAAATTGAATATTGCTGCCATGGTTGCAAGGAACACATTGACAATTTAGGGTAATTATAGAAAATCATGCAAATTAAAATGTAGAAAGGTCATTTTGAACAGTAATCGTTTACAAAATGTATTTTATGACAATTATATGTTACATTTATTTTTGCAGGTTTCAGTAGATGTAAATCCAATTACTAAAATCTCATATAAGCTTCAACAAGTTAATGTCATTTAAAAAAGTTTTCAGCCTTTTTAAAACTGCAGTGTTTCATAAAAAAAAAATACTTGCAATCCTGTCTTGAAAGTCACTATTCATGCACCTTCTGTTATAGGGTGACAACTACACTATATTATATTTACACACACATGAACTTTAATGGCATCCCAGTCTCAGTCCGTAGGGTTCAATACTGAGTTGGCTCACCCTTTGCAGCTATGGGATGCCATTAAAATTCTTGTGCGTGTAAAGGCACCTAGTTGTGCTTTTGTGTTGTCGCCTTGTCAAATGCACCTGGGGAAGAATATAAGAATCCGCACTGACAGACAACATGCAAGCTGGTGTCACAATCACAAAGCCGGGGTCAGAGCAACAATGTGAACCCAATACTGGAAGTGTCTGAAAGTGTCTGGAGGAGATCAGCAGAGCAGAGGTGCAAAGAAAGACACAAAAAGGATCTGACTTCTGATTAGAGAATGGCTACATTCATTCTCCACGGTCCCCACAGATGTAGGAGGTTAGTCACTCTCTCTTGCTCATTTCTGAGATGGACTAGGTACTATGGACTTTGGAATTTTTAGTGTGCATAGAACAGTACACAAAATTGCAACTAACATATACTGCTCGTTCCAAACGGAGGTGAGAGGGGTAAAGGAGAAGTTTGGGAACTCATGGAGGATGCTGCAAGGTGGCAGAAAACACTATAAAACAATTTAATGAATTTAATGAAAAATAGATTACAGGGGTAATTTATAGAATAAGGATATTGTTTAGTGTCACTTTTAGGTTAAAATGAATGTGTAACTCCAGCTAAAATGTCTGTTTTAGTTTAGGGCAGACTGGTGTCCCCAGGTGCTGGACTACAAAAACATGGAGAAGGAGACATTTCTCTTTTTACAATCAGTGTACTTTCACTTTCTGCTGTTATGCTGAATGTTATGTTGCATCTCCTCCAGTCAGCAGAGGGAGAACTATAGCCATAAAAGCCTATGTAATCATATGTAGAACACTGAGGATCATGGGATTTGAAGTTCAGGACAACAAAAATAGAATAACACTCATGGACCCTCGATATTACAGTTCTCATCCATAGAACACTGAGACAGTGGAGGAGTGGTGTAATCATTTTTTACAGGTTGCTCTAAGAACCTCTTCCTCTTGGCACTGAGGGCACCAGTGGAAGCACATCTGCTGCATACTGACCAGACTTCTGAGAGGTCAGACCAGCGGAGAAACCCAAGGTAGGATAGGACAGTGACTGCATCTGCCCTGTTGCCTCAGGGAAACTAGAGCATCCTCTCACCCTCTACTTTTCAACGCTGTATTACCAGAGGCATTCTGTGGGCCCTCCTTTCTACAGTGAGAGTTCACAGGAGCACCACAGGGGCTGGTGAGAGGGAACTACCCACTGTTCACACTGCTAGCAGTGACAGTGTTATTACAAGATATTGAGTATACCACACCTACTGCATTTTTCCTGCACATTTACTGCATTTTTTCTGACCCTCTACTGCATGCTGGTTTACAAAAACTGTTGCTAAGAGCACCACCACGTCTTAATGGGCCCCAACGATAGCCAGCAGAAAGACAACATAAAGGACTGCTCTGCTGTAAAGCCATCCTGCTAGTCCTCTTTGTTCCCTTCTCCCAGTTCCTTCATTTTTATGGACAGTGCGCATCTAGTCAGTCTAGGCCTAGCATAGTTGCCATCAATGCACTTTGACAGTAGAATTCCTGAGCAAAGTTTATTACTGCTCACTGATACACATTAGGTGATCTTGCTACCGTTTATACTGATCTGGATGCCAGGTGTCAGCTTATGCCTAGTCCTTAATAATAATCACCCTCTGTGCCAAATTGTGTTATTATCATGGTTAATCCATTTCCATACTTACTTCATTACCAACCATAGGTAGCAATATATTACTTTTGCCTTTACTGTTTTCTTTGATATAGTAGTACTACTAGGTACTAAGTATTACTTTAAGTAAATGTATGTGACACTCAACCTAGTGCATTAGGGGGCTAATGTTCTTAAAGAGGTAAAGACATAAAAGGAGAAAATCCAGCTATACCAAATTGGGGCTGCCAGCATCCCTTGTACAGTTAATTAGAAAAGGAGGTACCCCCCATAATAACTGGGCCTTTAACAGCAGCGAAGTACAAAAATACTATATAATTTATTAAAAAATTTATATATATATATATATATATATATATATATATATATATATATATATATACAAAAATTGATTTTCAAACCAAAATGATTAATAACAATAATGATGATTTCCCATGAAGATACAGATGTATTGTGTCCTGAAACGTGCCGGGCTGTCTGGACCTTCATGGGAATTCATCATTATTGTTATTAATCATTTTGGTTTGAAAATCTATTTTTGTATATATATATATATATATATATATATATACTTTTTTTGAATAAATTATATAGTATTTTTGTACTTCGCTGCTGTTAAAGTCCCAGTTATTATGGGGGTTACCTCCTTTTCTAATTAAAGAGGTAAAGGCCAAGTAGACCCATCCTATGCAGCAGCTCCTATAGAAGTAGCACTGCACTGGAAAAACATTTCACAATGAAAACATTGTGAATAGAAAGTAAGGAACACTCTCCAAAGACACAGACAACAACAACAACGTGCAGATGGGTATTCTCCTGTTTATTATCTACTAAAAAAAGGGTATTTTTGTTGCTGTTGGTGTCCCTGTTAGTGATTTCTGTCCACTTCCTGTAATAAAAAAAAGGGGAGCTATCAGAGGATGTGAGGTTAAATTATCTTAAAGCGGTTGTATACCTCCCCAAAAAAAACAAAATTCTACACCTGTAAGGCAAAAGGCATATAATGAGCTAGTATGCACCGCATACTAGCTCATTATGAAATACTTACCTTAGAACGAGGCATCAGTAACTCACCTGGTCCACGCCGAGGTAGCTGACATGTTGCCTCGGCGTGTCTTTCGGGTATCGCGGCTCCAGCGCTGTGAGTGGCTGGAGCCACAATGTCGTCACTGCGTATACGCAGGAGACTTCTTTCCGGCAAAGTCCGGAATTTGCCGGGCTTTCAGCCGAGAATCCCCTGTGTGCTAAAGTCAGCGGCTCATTGCGAGGGGAATATCTCCTAAACCGTACAGGTTTAGGAGATATTCTTTTTACCTACAGGTAAGCCTTATTATAGGCGTACCTGTAGGTTAAAGTTATAAAATTAACTATACAACTGCTTTAATAAAACTCACCTGAGTTACTAATTTGTCCCAACTCTAAGCAAAATAAAGACAAAGTTTTGAGATGCTCTTTAAAGAGGGATTCCACCAAAAAAAAAAAATATTAAAAGCCAGCAGCTATAAATACTACAGCTGCTGACTTTTAATAAATGGACACTCACCTGTCCCGGGTTCCAGCGATGCCGGCAGCCAAGGCCGATCGATCGCTCGGCTCTCGGCTGCTGCAGTCACCATTCTAGGTGAGGGAATCAGGAAGTGAAGCGAATCGGCTTCACTTCCCGGTTCCCTACTGCGCATGTGCGAGCCGCGCCGCGCAATAGGAAATCTCCGTGCTGTTACTGGGACCCGTGTGTGTCCCAGCAGACAGCGCGGCAGGGCAGGAAATTGCGTAGACTCCCACGGGAGTCTAAGCCCGGAAGTGGGTGAAAATACCTGTCTTTGACAGGTATCTACACCCCCCTCCCCCCTGAAAGGTGTCAATTGTGACACCGGAGGGGGGGAGGGATCTGATCAGCGGAGGTTCCACTTTACAGTGGAATCCCGCTTTAAGGTTAGAGGACGGGGGCATCTGGAGACACGTTTTCTTTTTTACTTGGCTTCATCGCTGAAAGCCCTTTGTACTGACATCATTCACTGCAACCAAAATCAACATTCTGGGAAGGTATTGCTAAGATGTGTCTTTCTGTCTGCAGTGCACAGCAGACCATATAAGGGTCAGCATTGGCTGTGCTCATTATTTTAAGTAGCGATAATTTTCTCATCAAAATGCTTAGTTCACATACATTAATATCACATACATTATGGAATTGTCATTTTTTTTTCTTATTAAATTGTTATTTTACCACTGAAAGCCATTATTTCAGATGAATCTTTACTTATTTCTCATCATTTGCTAAAGTATATATAAACCCCAACGATGAACTTGTCATAACTGCTTCGTTTTTGTCTGTTAAACATTTCATTGAAAGCATTTTTTTAATATATGTTCGATAAATGTGGGGAAAAAAAAAAAATACTTGTTGATCTTGCCAGACAAGCAATTAAAATTTCAGCAATTTAAAGATCACATATTGGCAAACTTTGCCAATCTTGTGAAACATGAGGGTTATTTACTAAAGGAAAATCCACTTTGCACTCCAAGTGCACTTGAAAGTAAAGTCGCTGTAGATCCGAGGAGGACATGCAAGGTAAATAAAAAACAGTATTTTAGCTTGCAAAATGATTGGATGATAAAATCAGCAGAGCTTCCCCTCATTTCAGATCTACCCCTTAGCCCTTGTACACACGATCGGAAATTCCAACGGAAAATGTCAGATCGGACCACGTTGTCGGATAATCCGACCGTGTGTGGGCTCCATCGGACTTTTTCTGTCGGAGTGTCCGACCAACAAAGTTTGAGAGCTGGATATAAAATTTTCCGACAACATGATTTGTAGAGAATTCCGATCGGACAAAGTGCCACGCATGCTCAGATCAATTTACGAGACCAAAGCTATTGGCTACTAGCCTGAACGTAATGAAATAACGTCATCACGTTCTGAACGATCGGATTTTCCGTCAACTTTGTCCGACCGTGTGTATGCAACACCAGTTTCAGACAAAATCCGTCGGAAAAAATCAGATGGATTTTGTGGTCGGAATGTCCGACCGTGTGTACAAGGGCTAAGATTTAGAGCACTTGCAGTGCAAAGTGGATTTGCCTTTCGTAAATAACCCCCATGGTGTAACAGGGGGTCATCTCAAAGAGTAGTGAACCCCTGGAGGCATATCACTTACCTTTAGGACAGGAGATTTACCTGTACATAAGTTCACAGATCAACCCCGCCCCCCCCTTTCCCTTTCCACCGCTGTCTCTGAGCCTATGAGGAAGGAGAGAGCGGACAGAGCCGCAGCTCTTATGAACAGCTCTGGATTGAGATTGGGCTCAGGTAAGTATATGGGGGGCTGGAGGAACTGCATAGAGAAGGTATTTTATGTTAATGCAGACAATCCATTAGGGTGAAAAAACCTTCAGCCTTTAGAACCACTTTAAATCAGAAAAAGGTTTTTTTTTTCTTGTTCAACCGCAGACAGGCATGTTTGAAAAAAAAACAAAAAAAAAGACACACGGGGCTACACACAGAGAGGAGAGGCACAGAGATATGTCACTCTAAAAAAAATTAGAGCCACAGGCATAAGATATTTTGATTGCAGGGCCAATGGGATTAACCACTTAAGCACCGGTCCATTTGACTGGCCAAAGACCAGAGTACTTTTTGTGATTTACCACAACGCCGCTTTAACTGACAATTGCGCGGTCGTGCGACGTGGCTTCCAAACAAAATCAACGTGCTTTTTTTCCCCAAGCTTTCCTTTGATCACCTCTGCAGTTTTTATTTTTTGCGCTATAAACAAAAAAATAGCGACAATTTTGAAAAAAAATCCATTATTTTTTACTTTTTGCTATAATAAACATCCCCAAAAAATATATAACATTTTTTTTTTCCTCAGTTTAGGCCAATACGTATTCTTCTACATATTTTTGGTAAATAAAAAAATCGCAATAAGCGTATATTGTTTGGTTTGCGCAAAAGTTATAGTGTCTACAAAACAGGGGATAGTTTTATGGCATTTTTATTAATAATTTTTTTTTTTTACAAGTAATGGTGGCGATCAGCGATTTTTATCGGGACTGCGACATTATGGCGGACACAACGGGCAATTTTGACACATTTTTGTGAAGGGGCTAATGTGTGTCCTAGTTTAGGTTCTAACTGAAGGGGGGAGGGGATTGTGCAGGGAAGATAACAGATCGTCTGTTCATACTCTGTATGAACAGACGATCTGTCAGCTCTCCCCTCAGAGAACTGGAAACTGTGTGTTTACACACACAGTTCCAGGTTCTCCATGTGCCTCAAGCGATTACGGGATCACCGCTGGGCACTCGCATCGGCTCGGTGGCAAGCAGGGGCTTGCACCCCCTAGTGGCCACAGGGCAAAGTGACGTTGCATAACGTCATTTTGCCCAGCTGAGCCATTCTGCCGCAGTACAACTGCGGCGGCTGGTCAGCATGTGGTTAAAGTGTTACTAAACCTACAAAAGTAAAATCAGTGTGTATATGCAGTAAAGCATGCTTGTTATACCTACTTGCTCAGGGACAGTGAAGGAAACCATTAACTAATCTGAATTCTACTTTCCAAACAAGGAGTCTTCAGACATTTTAAACAAGGTCCAGTATATTGTCCTTCAGACTTTAGGGGGTTGTATTGTAGCCAGTGGGAGTAGAAAATGTGCTGCATCAGTAAACAATGTCACAGACTTGGTGGTCAATGGGAGTCAAAAATTAAATAGTGCTCATGGTCAGTAAGAGGAGGAATAGTTGGTGTGACCGGAAGAAATAGTGCCCCATTGTTGACATAAGTAAAAGGTATAGTGCCACATCATTGGTATTAATGGGATAATGGTAGAAACAAGGCCCCATCATTGGTATTAGTGCAAGGAACATTGATATCAGTGGGAAGAATAGTGCCCTATTTTTGGTGTCAGAAGAAGGAATAGTGTCCTAGTGTTAGTAGGAGGAATAGTGCCTTATCATTGGTATCAGTGGGAGGGTTAGTGTCCCATTATTGGTATCAGTAAAAGGCATAGTGCCCTATTGTTGGTATCAATAGGAGAAATAGTGCCACTTTTTTGGTGTCAGTGGAAAGGAATAGCGCCACATTGATGTTGGTATAAGTGGGAGGAATAGTGCCCCATCATAGGTATCAGTGACAGAAATAGTAACCCATCATTGGTATCAGTGGGAGGAATAGTGCTCTATTGTTGGTGTAAATGGGAGGAATAGTGCCCCATCATTGATATCAGTGAGAGTAATAGTGCCCCATTGTTGATGTCAGTGGCAGGAACTATGCCCCACTGTTGGTGTCAGTGAAAGGAATATTGTGTCAATCAGTGGGAAGATTAGTGCCCCAAGGACCACTTACATGATGCAGTTTGGAGATTACTGAACTAAATAATGTGCTTTTTCTCCGTACCTTTTCTCTGCTGACTATTCTTTTTTTTCCCTTTTTGTGTATTTTTTTTTCTTTATTCATTTTACAATGGATCTTTCTCAGAGGAATGTGAACTATGGTGCCAGTATATTTATAAGCGTGCTGTAGGTAATGCAGCCTTTAATAGAAGTTATCTTTAACAGCCTCTTGCAACGTGCCCTCAGGCTTTGTCAGTCTACAGCAGTATGCTCTAGGACCACCATTATTTTACAGAGTGTGAAACGAGTCAGCTGGAATGATATAGATCTGACAGTAAACATTCCGTAGTTGCCTTTTTTTTCTGCCTATTTTGTCATCCATTCAGCAGTTGCAAGGTGGCCACCATGTTAGTGGAGGCACACGCTATCATGATCCGGCGCTTCTTGTTCTTAGACCTCCAGCCCCTGGTGACACCATCAATGTAATTCAGTCCATTCAGAGCAAAGTGACAGCTTAACCCCCATCCTCTGATTCCTTCCCTGTGTTCTCCCATCTGCCAAAGACATGAGCCTCAACCCAATGTAAGCTTGTAGACACTCAGTGCCAGAGCTTACACAGGGTTAATGATTCTCTCCCTTTCAGTATATGAAAGTGTTCAAGCATGGCAATTGTCCGCTCAGGTCTGAGCACTGCATTCTGGGAGGAAGAGCGATATGTCACCAGCAGAAGCATACTGTATTTCAGAGGTCACTGTCAGAAGAACTGATCAACAGAGGTAGTGCTGGAAATGAGTGTCAGTGGGTGAGTAGGAAGCTTTCAAGAGGACCTGTCTATTTGTCCTAAAGCATGCAGAATGGCAAAGAGGGCGCAGTTGCGAATATAGGGTGCATTTGCCTCAGTTTAAAATCAGAAGGGTTTACTAAAAGCATTCCTACCACGTTAGAATGGTATATAGCATTAAAATCCATCTAAAAGTGCAATAGCAGAATGGTTCTCTGCGGGATTTCGCAGGTGGCACGCGGCTCAGGCCAGCTACGGCTGTCTTTATTTGAGCATAGAGAGATGGTGATTATAACATAGACTTTGCCTCTGATTTTTTTTATTTTTTATATAATGGATTTTCTCTCTACAGGGAGGATAATCCACAAGGATTGATGTTTGTCATTTATACAGAACGTTAGACAGAGCTTTGTATACATATCTGATAACTGGCTGCCTCCCTCTTGTGGATAGCTGGAATAAAACAAGCTAAGTGCTGGTGGCATTCAACAAGGAATACTATAGATCACAAACATACAGGCATGGAATTTTGGGCACATGAAATATGACATTGTGGAATAAAGCATTGTAGTTAACTATCTGAGAGGCTGAGGAAATAAGGTGAAATGCAGCACAGGGGCATGGAGGTAGCAAGACTCCATATTTATGTGGCATATTTAACAAAAGAATTACAGGAAAAAAAAAAAAAAAAACTTACCTGCAGCCTAAGGAAGAACCCCAGGAAAATATTAAAAAATAAAAATAAAATGCCCCGGACACACATCATTATATTCAGTTGAACCATATGGTTGTATGAGCCACTGGAGACCTCACTGCTATCTAGAACCTAGTGATCCTTTTGCTTTTCCACGCAATGATATTAGCAACCCTCATGAGACCCCTGTGTGGTCCTTAAGTTGGTCGCTGTACTTGGCAGCTTCAGCATCCATAGTCCTTGCAGGCACTCCCTACAACCCCCTATTTGGTGTTTCTGGGGGGACCATCTTGGTGGCAATAGAAGACATCTTGTTTTTAATCGCATGGCGGCTATCTGTTTCCATGTCCCCCTAATGTCTCACAGTTAGGTACTATCTATACCTGTAGACACCTCTGAAGAAGAGAATTAAAACCATATCTCGAAACACATCAGGTTTCCATCTACTTTGGTTTTTGCATCTGTATTCCATCATTGTGAGATGTTCAATATGTACATGCAATAGCCTCTGCTTTCTGGATTTTAATTGTTCTCTTTGACTTTTGTACCTATTTTTATTTCTGTACTATGTTTTTATGAGCCAGTGCTGCTTTAGTCTCACTCTCAAGAGGGTTTCTCAATACCGAAATACCGAATTGTCCGAAACTGTTGCATACACACGGTCGGACAAAGTTGTCGAAAAATCCGATCTTTCAGAACGCGATGACGTAATTTCGTTACCACGGGACTACGTTCAGGCTAGTAGCCAATAGCTTTGATGTAGGAATTTGATCTGAGCATGCGTGGCACTTACTCCTATCGGACCAGTTTGTCGGAAAATATTTCCAGCAAGTTTGAAAATTTGGTCCGACGGATATTCAGACGGAAACAGTCCGACGCATACCACACACAGTCGGATTATCCGTCAACACGGTCCGATAGGACACATTTCGACGGATTCTACGACCGTGTGTACAAGGGCTAAGAAAACTTAGAAAAACAGATAAATTGATTAACAACACAAGAATGTTTGTAAGGTAAAGGTTGAAGCCTAGGATACCTAATCGTTGACTTCAAGGACAAGAATGTTGGGTAAACAAAGTATGTTCCGATCAAAGACCGACCACTTAACAACCGTAAATTGACATAGCATACTTATAACCCTTGACACTGGGGAAAGTAAAGGAAGATCCATGTTATAACAGCCCTTTCAAGAATAATCTAAAGAGAGAGGGGAAAGGAGACATTCAAGGTCAAGGAGACAACAAGGAAAGGTAGAGTGCCAAGCCTATTTTAAGGGAGGCGTGCAGAGAAGGGCAGGTTAAGCAAGAATATATTGTAATGCAATAAATGTACAGGGGCCTCAGAATGAAGGGTATGAGAAAAAGACCTTCCAACTCATACCAATTGATAATACAGAGGTGTAATGTAAGAGTTACAATGCAACTACATCTGATTATACAGTATATGAATAATCAGTCTGATATAGAGAAGAAGGGATTCTTTCTTCCAATAAAGTGGTCCCATAAGGATCTTCCAGACTTATCGTTTCTCAACTAGGGAGGATCAGAATGTAATAAGATTGATCTGTCATTGTAATAAGATAGATATGTCATTGGGAGGAAGGAAAAAAGTTGCATCTGTGAACACTTTATAAAGAGGAAAAATTCTGATGCAGGGAACCAGAAACAAGAGTTTGAGTTTTGCATGGGACACTATAGGAGAGATTTACTAAAAGCGGAACACTCAGAATCTGGTGCAGCTGTGTATAGTAGCCAATCAGCTTCTAACTTCAGCTTGTTCAATTAAGCTTTGACAATAAAACATTCAGGCTGATAATTTTTATGCAGATATGCAGATTTATGCAAATTGTGCATGCTCCAGTGTTAGTAAATCTCCCCATATGAGACCACCAATGCTGTACAATGTAAGGAAGAACACATCAGTAAGTGACAGAAGAGGTTTTCAATTTCTTGCAGAAAAGAGCGTATTGCAAGCTGTATGGAAGTGTAGCAAGAATCCACCTAAGGGCCAGTTCACGCCAGAATGCGGTGCAGGAAACTGGCGTTCCGTACACATTTCCCACACCACGTTCAAAATGCACTGCAATTGTGATCTGCAGCAGATGTCAATGGTAACTTAACAACACTCCAAACACAGTTCACAAACGCAGCACATTTACCATGTAGTACCATGAGGTCAGGTTGCTGTGCATTTTTAAAAGTAGTATTTTTATAGTTTAGTGCTGCCTGTTGCTATTTCAGGCCATTCAAATTAATTTAGCTAAAATTGCAATGCACCCACTTGAAAGTGAATTGCACCTGCTTGCATGTGAATCACACAGGAAGTACAGATTCCAGATTCCAGATTCCGGGAGTCCCAGAAAATTTAGAGGAAATGTACAGCTGAGCCACGCTCGTGACATATTAGTGAATATGGAAACAATCTATGTATTCCACTGGGAGTTTAATTTACGCAACACTATCTATGCTATATGTAAGTAGTATTGTTTTTAATAAATATTAAATACCATTGATTTTACACTATGTGGAGCATTCTCATTCTGCCATGAACATTCCCCTGAGTAGCTGCCGATATAGATGGTTGAGTGAAGATGTGACATCATATTTCCAGATTTTGAGTCAATCACTTTCAAGCGTTATATGACTTTTCACTTTGAGGGTCATACTGGGCCTGGTGGGCCGGTAAGCCTCTGACCTGGGCACTGGTGTGAGGCTGGGTTCAAACTATTGTGAATTGCATGTGGGTTTCCCCGCATCCAATTTGCATAGCAGGAGATTGTCTCTATGGAGCCGGTTCACACATCTCCGGAGCAGCTCCAGTGCGAATTGCACAGGAGGCCTGTGTGTCTTTTGGTCCGTTTCACGTCTGAATTCAGCCAAAAATTCGAGCTAAAATCAGAGACCCCTGCTGTGAGCCCCTCCGCGCTCTAGAGCAGTGGTCATCAACCATGTCCTCAGGGCCCACTAACAGGCCAGATTTGCAAGATAACTGAAATACATCACAGGTGATATCATTTGCTGCTAGGTGATTGCAGTATTCTAGTCTGCATCTCCCCAAGGTAATACATAAAACCTGGCCTGTTTGTGGACTCTGAGGACAAGGTTGATGGGGCTTTTCTAGTGTGAACCCAGCCTGAGAGCTTGGAGTGTGTTGTGGTGCAGTTCCTTAGTTTGCATGAACATTCTACTATAGACACATACACTGGACTAATATGAGTTTTGTTTTTGTTTTATGAGCGCTGTGCTGTACTTAGGTTTGGGTTTATTTGATATTACCATTTTGTATCTAATGGTGTGCTAGCTGCTGGTTTAGGGATTTTACTCTTTAGCGCAATTTTTATTTTAAAGTCAAAGTATCAAGTGATCAACTCTCTGGTTGTTCCCGTTGGTCAGTATAGAAGCCATTTTCCATGTACACCAATTAGCATAGGTTCACACCTGTGTAGTTTAACAAGCATCTATCACCACACATCAAAAATGCACAAGAAAATCAGGATATTAAGATGCAAAGGTGTGAATCCATCTAATGCCTGCCTAATGATGGTCAACAAGTATAAAACAGTTTGGAATAATTAACTTTATAACATTGGCTACATATGTGATATAAGACCAGACATTCTGGATGTACAGTTGACCCAGGGACAAATATGAAACAATTTGTTTGTCTCTATCCAACATCCTAAAACAAGAAAAAAAAATCTCCTTATTATGGGATGTGTGATGAAATGAGACATGTAGGTACCTTCTGTTCTAAGAAGGCTTTACTGTGCTTTGTATAATTTTTAATGTAAGATTGTGCTTTTGGCTCCTCATTTCCATACCATAAATAAACACGCCATATCATTATATTGTATGGTTATGTGCCTTTAATATTTAAAAAGAAAGTAATATTTCAAGCAGTCATAATGGCCACTGCTCTTTTACTGCAGAATTAAAACTGATTTTCTGGTTTTATGTAGGCACTCAATCTGCATTAAGTATATTTTGTGCGTGAATATTACAAAGACGTCATCTCCTGATCGGAATAAATCCTTATACATCACAAGATAATCTCCTCGCTGAGATGTGGCAGGTGCCATCTCCGATTAAGCTCCGTGTTTTACAGGGTAGATTTTCAATTTCCCAACAAATGTGGCTTATTCTAGCCACCGTCAGATTAGACGCTAAAATCCAATCTAACATTTGCCGCGCGTTTCCTGTGATTATGTGGATGCAATGCAGCTCCTGCGCTGGCTTGACGATTGATGTTTAAATAGCGCAGCTTATGTTTGCTGTAAGGTAAATATTTGCTCTTGACTTTTGAGTAAGTTCTGGTCGGGCCTGTGCTGTTTGAAGAAGGGATTAAGCACCGGCTTCGGTCATGTTTGATATCAGGAATACACACGGAGCAGTATGACCTAAGATCTCAGTGTGAAAGTTGTTAATGTGAACAGGCGCGAGGAATCTCTTAGCTCAATCCCGTTATGTAGGTTGATTTGTTGAAGTTTACCTTGGTTGTTTCCAAATTAAGAAAAAGGTTACACTGAAAATAAAAGAACAAAGCAGTAAACTTATGTTTTTATTAAATGAATCCTGTACTATGGGAAAATGTTAGTTGCTTGGCTTTCTTGGGGCTCATTCACAAAGACTCTGCCTTTTCTTGTGGCATCCTATGTATGGACACAGCCACTCTCCCTAATTGGGCAGGTGTGCAGAGAACCCCACCCCCCAACATATACTGTCTATTTGGGTCTGATCACTTACCCGTGCACACTTGTGAAATTAGGACGAGCGTTTGTGTCCGTACCACCCCTGCTTCCCCATAAAGTTACCTGCGCTCGCCCCCTGACAGCTGCAACCACATAAATAATGCTAAACCAAGAGTAAATTGCGCAAAAGTGTCACCAACCAAATAAAATGAATGCGAAAATAAAATATTTTAGTGATAGCTGCACTCATGGTTTATCCACATAAACAAGGCAAAAACAGATTAGCCTAAAATTGTGTTGCGCTACCAATATAAAGTGCAGAAAGTCATGATAACAATCATTCAATTGAGTGAAAAAAGTCTATATATATATATATGAAAAGACATATGTGCAAATGAGGACATTTAAAAAAAAAAATCATAAATAGTCCAATAAAGTCCATCAGAAAAAAAAAGTGCTTTTGTGCAAAAAGTGCATGTGTGTTGTCAGGATCCCATGACTAAAGGATTGGTCAACCTAGGTCCTTACAATTATAAAAGACACAGACATGGTTTTATATGGCCACAGTAGCCAATTTTATTAACCAAAGAATAAAATGACATAACATTAAAACATACCAATAAGTGTAAATTCAACAATATAATGCCCAACAACAAGAGGTCTTTGGGTGTCCTTAAGGCATAATTTTAACTGGAACCATCTATGTCCTCAGCCGTGCCCCAACCAGCTTGAAGATTTTCTGACATCACACATACCATGTTTCCATATTCCCTCGCTCCTGGGAGAACCACCGCTAACCAAGTGGAAGCACCATACCTAATGCCGGAATGCGGTGACACAAAAAACACCACCACTACCTATTCACTGCGGTAACCCCTAACATCAGAGTGGGCAGGTGGGAAGTTGGCACTTCTCCTGACTCCTTGGAATGTGAAAGCCAGCAATTGGGAAAAGATCAGCTCCCTTCTACTAGTTCAGTAATTCTCTCAACTCTCCACCTCCAGCCTCCTCATTGGGTAGTGAATCAACATAATCATCTCTGCGCAGTAACGATTACTTGGGGAACAATACTGGTAAACAAGGAATTAGCAGAGTGATATTACGGAGTAGCAGGGGTGTCAGTATCACAAGAATGACTTGCCAAAATTACAAATCCTTTGGCAGGTAAAACAGTAAACATATTTTTATTTCAAGCAGATATTGTTTCTGTTTGCCATTTTTTTTTAACCCATTGATAGCTCCTCCATTGCATTCAGTGGGGTGGCCCGTCTTGCAATGTGTGCATAAAATTCTGATCTTTAAAGTAAACGTAAATCCAATAGACATGTGCATTCGTTTTTTGTCCGAATGCATTTTCTTCAGAATTTCAGGTATTTTCGTTATCGTTTTAACAAACGATAACAAAGTGCAGAATCCGAAAAACGAAAGATCCGACATAAACAAATGCTTTATTTTAATTTTTCTTGTGAAAACAGTTCGATATAGATAGTAGATTCGACATGACGCTGACAATAACAATCTGTGTCTATCAAACCTGTGGTCGAATGTGCCTAACCTTAGATCTATTAGCCCAGGATTATTCTACATAGAGAGAAAAGATTCGACATAGAGAGAAAAGATCGCTGCTGGAATTGGGTGGGGGAAGTAAAATAAAAATAATGATGTTAATGAATGTTATTGGCTGATTGTAACCAAAGAGGAGGAGCAGTAAAATAGCTACAACTAAGTACACATGTACAGCCAACTTACTTTCACTTACGATTGCCAGCAGAGAGAGACACACACACTGAATCATTTCAGAAGACAATCAATCTTAGCTGGTCCGTTTGTCAGAGAACCTAAATTATTTAGCAATTAAGCACAAGCACAGCAGCAGAACAATAGTGAAGCAAGCTACAGTTCAACTTAACTTTTTCATAATAATAATCTGCTGCTATTGTGTTAGTGTTGTGAACTTGATAGTAATACTAGTGTTGCTAGTGTTGTTGTGATAGCCTCAGAGGCTGCCCCTGTTTTGGGGGGGATTTATTATTATAGATTCTATATACCCTTTCTTGTTACCTGTCTGATCAGTGATCACTATCACCAGTCCATTTTCTGTTTAAACTATACCCATTCAACATAAACGACAAGGATTCGACAAAGCAGCGAAAAACATACAAACGTCGAATCTTTGACTTATGGTGTCTGTAGAAAGTTCTAAGAAGATTCGACGGAGCAGCTAAACTATATGGAGTCATACAGTTTAGCTGGTCCGTTAAATCTTCTTTGAACATTCGACAGACACCATACGCCTTCAATGACAGATTCAACCTTAATTAATTTGGATTTTCGGACGAATACAATTTTTAACGAAAAACGAAATAAACAAAAACGAATTTCCGGAGTAACTAAATAAATATAATAAAGTATTTTTCGGACGAAAATGAAATTCTGAAACGAAATATTTAAGTGTGCACATGTCTAAAATCCAAACTGCACGCCATTCAGTTTGCTAAAGCCTCATGCATGATACACAACAGCCATGTCTTTAATAAAATATGTGTTGCCACATTTTTTATTTCTTTGTTGCATCTCCTAAGCTACTTCCTATCTATGTGCTGGATTGTTCTAAATTTTACAGTCAGGATCCACCCAGAAGACTGGACCGGCAGCTGGCTCAGTCTCTCAGTAAGCCATTGGGAGTCTGAGCCAGCCGCTCCCACCCCCTTGCACAGCCTGGTGCTCCAGCGAGCACTGGAGGGGAGGAGCAGAGAGCCAGTGACTGACAGTGCCCAAAGAGCAGAACTGAGTGATTAGCGGTGTTTGATTGCTCAGTGAAGAGGCGGCAGGGGACAGATGCAGAATCAGATCAATTCTGCATTCACCTAGGGGATTATACATTTTTTTTAAACCCAAGCTTTTATTTTTTAATGTATTATATGCATGTTATTTAAAGAGGAGTTCTGCCTAAAAATAAATAAATAAATAAAAGTCAACAGCTACAAATACTGCAGGTGCTGACTTTTAAAATAAGGACACTTACCTGTCCAGGGCACCGGTAATGTCCTCCCCTGGCACCAATCCGTCCCCTCGGCTCTGGGTGGAGGTGCCGGCATTGCTAGTAAGGGAAATAGGAAGTGAAGACTTGTGGCTTCACAGCCCGGTTCCCTACTGTGCATACTGTGCGCGTTTTGACTGGTCCCTGCTTTCTTCTGTGACCTGTGTGCCTCCCAGAGGACAGCGGGGGGGATGGAGGAGGGGCCAGACTTGGCGTAGATCAATGCAAATACTGCAGCGATCTTTTGCCGAGAAGTGGGAGCAAATACCTGGATTAGACAGGTATCTTCTCCCCCTCCCCCTGAAAGATGTCAAATGTGACACCAGAGGGGGCTGGAGGAATCCGGACAGTGGAAGTTCCATTTTTTGGGTGGAGCTCCACTTTAACTATAAAAGCCTCCTGAAAGTCCCGAGGCTGCTGCTGGGTGCCACCATCTTGGATGTGATGTCAGAAACCCCAGAAAACTCAGAGCTGTCATTCAAAAGGCACTCTATAGTATTCCTCATTCACTGATCCCCAGTAGATACATAAAGGTTTACGTTTGGAAGTGAGGGTAGGCACTTAGAAGCAGGGACAGAACAGAGAGTAATTGGGTATACTCCAAGACAGTGGCAATACCATTTTTGAGGGGGGGGGGCAGAAAACAAACTCTCACCCCCGCCTGCCCGCTCGCCGCTAGCCTGCCAGTCCTGCACTTACCCCATACAGGCCATGGGCAGCTTCGTGGCTTCCCAGCTTCTCCTCCCGGCCAATCTGGTCGCTTCTCCTCCTGGCAAATTAGGACTCGCCTCCTGTCCTGATTGACCAGGAGGAGAAGCATGAAGACAATACAGAGTCACCAGACGCATGGATTTCTACAAGTTTTTTTTTGTAAAGCACATGATTAGACCCTGATTCTCTAATGTCTCAAGTAGGTGGGTTCAAGGCGCAGTGCTCTGTGCCCAGAGCCCAACCCTTTTGAAGCCAATTAGAGCCTCAGGGTCTAATCATGTGCTTTACAAAAAAAAACTTGTAGAAATCCATGCGTCTGGTGACTCTGTAAGAGTCAATGGCTTACTGTGCATGCACCAATGGTGCGTTACTGCAAGAGGAAATCTGTGCCAACCGAGCATGCGCCAAAGATCCCTCAGGTCGCCAATCCAAACCTGCGCAGAAGACTTGATGAAAAAGCTCAGGAAAGTGCCCAGGACGCACACAGGAAGTAACATCAACCTGATGGGAAAAGGAAGGAAAATGCCCAAGAGGCGCACAGGAAGTTACCTCAAACTTCCCTATATAAGCCCAGCCCAGACACTGACAAATTGCTGGATTATCTTAAGTCCCCCCTTGTTCCTGTGCCGTGTGATTTGTCTGAACCTGTTGTGACCTGGAAACCTGTTTGAGGTTTCTTGATTGCTGCTTGCCTTTGACCTCGGATTTGTAACCATTCTACTTCCTTGCCCCTTTTGTACTCAGCTGCCAGATTGGAACCGACCCCAGCTTGGATCTCGACCATTCTTCTTCTGATTAACACTTTTATGCTTCTTTGCCCAACTGGACTTGACCTCAGCTCGGATCCCAGACTAAGGCTTTCACGGTACTCTGCACCCTTGGTACCCCTGCCACCCGGTGTCCCCACCAAGTCTCTGTCTCCATCTCCAGAGGCTTTAAGGACCCAAGGTGCAAAGGAGGCCTCCCCACTACTTCGGTATCACATCAGGTACGTGGACCTCATGACAGACCCGCATGGAGATAAGGGGCCGGCACATGCAGATTAGGGGGACTTATGGACTGGTCGCTGATGCTCCAATAAGAGAAGAGGACTATGATGAGCAAGGAGGGAGAGGACTGCACTAGTGGAATTGACTTTCCTCAAGTAGTCAATTTTTCTAGCAAGTTCAAAGGCACAGGCAAGTGAATAAAAAGTAATTTATGGAATGGAAATACAATGAGAGTAAGCATTTAGAATACGTAAAATGTATTAAATATGACAAATAAAATACTTAAATATATTGTTGTGCATTATTAAGTTGGTGACAGTTTTCTTAAGTTCCCTGTTTCCATGTTAATATAAAAACTGCCAAACCTTTCATCTTGCTATTCCTTATTTCTTTTGGTAAAACGTTTTTGGAAATGTTAGCAGTCATACAAGGGGTGAAAGATATATAAACTTACCTAGCTCATAAAAAAAAAATCCTTTGATAGAATCTCATGAAACTGCTTGCTGTAAGGTCAATATAAGTTATAGTGTTGCAAGCAACAGTAATTTATGATGTTCTGTATTGCTGGGTCATCAGCAGTGTCCCTTGTAAGGAACATCTCCAGTCCTGTCTGTCTTTATCCTCGTGGGTATTTATCATGACTGGACAGGTGCAGTAGTTGTTATAGGCTATAGACTGTATAATTATGAGCGACTTCAATCATTTTTCCATGGTGTACAGTGTTATTCATGGCTGTGCATGCTATGCCCTTCACACTAACTCTTTCACCATTCTTTTAGTGTTTAATAAAGCGCAGGTCTAGACAATAACTACATCAATAGGTGATAAGGATATCCAAGCAGCACTGAACCCGTGTCAAAGTCTGACTTTTCATCTAAAATGCAAAGATATAACCCAAAGACTTCTGTCTGCTAGGATTATTTCTGAGCAGGACTGCAGCAATGAGAAAATCATGCTGATTAACAGTAGTGAGGGCTGGGGCAATGGCAGAGTAGGCCAGGTGGTATGTAGAGGTGAGCTGGGGGCCAGGGGTGAATGGTTACACAGAGAAGAGAGGAAGCAGCCAAGCTGTGGAGAATGCTAGTGAGCAGAAAGGTAGGTGACAGTAAATGATATCAGTGTAAAGAGGAAAGGATTGCCGCTATTGCCGACCAGCCCAGGTGAATAAACGATAAGGAGCAGCCTTAGCCTACATGTCTCCACCAAAACACACATCATGATGCATTTGACCCTGCCCACTGGGGCTTAGTCCCTATAACTGAGCCCTTGTGGATGGGATGACATGCATCAGGATGTATGGTCTGGTGGAGACATGTAGGCTGAGGCTGCTCCTTATTTTTTTTTTCACACTGGCTGGTCGGGAGTAGGGGCGATCTTTTCCTCTTTACATTTACTATTTCTCTGGATTGGTATCAGGATAAGCTTGCACCCCATGCTCTGAGACACAGGGATATTGTCACGATCTAGGGCAGTGTTTCTCAACCCCAGTCCTCAAGGCACCCCAACAGGTCATGTTTTCAGGATTTCCGTGCTTGCTGTGGGGGCACCCGACAGGAAGGAGGAGCCAGGAGCACCGGCAAGGGGACCTAAGAAGAGGAGGATCCGGGCCACTAAAATCTACACGGGAACAGGTAGGTTGAACATATGTATTACTTTAATTAAAAAAAATAAAATTCAAGCTTTGCAATCACTTTAAAGTAAACATGAGCACACTGAAATATTTTGTTTCGGAATTTCGTTTTCGTCCGAAAAATACATTTATTTAGTTACTCCCGAAAGTCGCTTTTATTTATTTTGTTTCGTTAAAAAATGCATTCATCCGAAAATCCGAAATAATTAAGGTCAAATCTGTCATTGAAGGCTTAGGGGGTCTGTCGAATGTTCTAAGAAGATTCGACGGAGCAGCTAAACTGTACGACACCGCAATTGTACATTTCCGGTCGAATGTTCCGCCTGCAAGCTATAGTAGAATTCTAATGTTGTATGACACTAGTAATAATTATATTTATTAATCAGTCAACCAACATTAGAATTCTTCTATAGCCTATGGGCGGAGCATTTGACCATAAATGTCCGCTCACGGCGACTGCTTCGTCAAATCTTCATTTTGAATCTTTTCTCTCTATGTCGAATAATCTTGGACTAATAGAGTTAGGTTAGGCACATTCGACCTTTTTTTTGCTATTGTCTCTATAATGTCAAATCTTTTCTCTCTATGTAGAATAATCTTGGACTAATAGATCTAAGGTTAGGCACATTCGACCACAGGTTAGATGGACACAGATCGCTATTGTCAGCGTCATGTCGAATCTCCTATATATATCAAACTGTTGTCACAACGAAAACGAAAATAAAGCATTGGTTTATGTCGGCTCTTTCGGTTTTCGGATTCTGCACGGACGAAAAGGAATGCACATGTCTACTTTAAAGAGGAACTGCAGTCTGCTCATATAATTTGTAAGAAAAGCATCTTTGCCATTCTGAAGCTTCCTTCCAACCACTTTTCATATTATTTTATAAATACTGTGATTCTTTACTTGCCAAATTTGCTGCAGTAATCTCCCTCCACTGAGTCTGGCTGCATTCTTCTTAACTGTGGGCAACTGAAGCTGCTGCCTGTTCACTTCCTGTATTTATACAGACACACGCCTCCAGCTCTGCAGCTCTCATTGTCCCTCTTTATGACTCATCCCCTCTCACTTCCTGGCAAACTCTCACAAGCGTGAGAGAGAGAACTGTGCATGATGTCATAAGCCAAAACTAATGACCAGACAAGAAACAGGAAGTGGGCTGTATTAGGTATTTACGGGCAGAAAAAAAAAATGTTTTACTATCCAAAGTTAAAACAACAAGGGCAGAAGATTTAATAGATGAGAAGATGAAAAAAAATGACTGAAGGTCTGCTTCAAGTCCTAAAATATCCTGAAACTATTTTTTTTTTTAATTTTCTTAAAAAAAAATCAAACAGACCAGTGACTTCCTAGGCTGAGATGAGCTATCAGTCTGCTGCAGGCAGGAAAAAAAGCATTTCTTCAGTCTCCTCTTCCTCATTAATCAAATGCAACAGTGCAACTTTGCAGCAGGTAACAAAGTAGGAGGAAATCACGGGCCTTGGATGAGACCAGAACAAAGATGCCCTTATAGAAAGAAAACCAGAAGAAGGCATTTACAGAAAGAATACTGAGATCTCCGTCACACTTAGCCCCCGTACACACGGTCGGAGATTCCGACAACCAAATCCGTCGGAGTTATTCCGACGGATTAATTCCGGAAAAGGTCCGGAAGTGATGTTGCATACACACGGTCGGACTAAGTTGTTGGAAAATCTGATTGTACATAACGTGATGATGTTATTTGTTACGACGGGACTACATTCAGGATAGTAGCCAATAGCTTTGGCCTAGGAATTTGATCTGAGCATGCGTGGCACTTTGTCCGTCGGAGTAGGCTACACATGATCGGAGTATGTCCGATCGGAGCATTTTGTCGAAAATTTTTACCGGCAAGTTGGAAAAGTTGGTCCGTCAGATATTCCGACGGAAACAGTCTGATGTAGACCACACACAGTCGGAATATCCGACAAAATGGTCCGATAGGACACATTCCATCGGAATCTCCGACCGTGTGTACAAGGGCTTACACATTAATCATCATGGATGCACTTAACATACATTTTTCTATGTGATGCTAGATCAATGTTAAGTAAACAGTTATTTTATTTCCTACACAACAAAGTTTTATTATAACTTCATCCTCTTTTAGGAAAAAAAAAACAAAACTCAAATCCCTTGTGACAAACTGATTCACACTCACAAACATACAACATTCTGTAACAGGTTCCTTGTATTTAGCACAGCAAATAACAGTGTATGCTTTGTTTTCTGCCTACACTTTAAATTAAAAAGACGTTAAAAAAAAAAAAAGTGGGGAAAGTAGCACTTTTCCAGATAGAGAACACTTCTCAGCTCTGCAATTACCATCATTTGCTACAAAATCTACTTATTCATTAAACTGTACTCATAATGAACACTTTAGCCAAAAGCTGCCACTGTCTTTGTTCCCGACGTTGGAACCATTATGCAAATGAAAATCCCAACAGGTTTTATTTCCTCAAGTTGATATTACCACTTACTGCAAAATAAAATAGAAAGCCCTTTAATATTGGAATATGTGCTCTGCTTCTTTTTTTTTTTTTCCCGTTTCTTAAGCATTTAAATTAAATAATCATAATAATCACAGGTGGTTTTACATTATTGCAGTTTTCAGATATACAATCTGTGGGGTTTTGCAGAGTACAGTAATGCCAGTTTAGCCACTTCAGTCTGGGAAGATTTTACCCCCTTCCTGACCAGAACACTTTTTTGCGATTCGGCACTGCGTCGCTTTAACTGACAGACTTGGCACCCAAACAAAATTGCCGTATTTTTTTCCCCACAAATAGAACTTTCTTTTGGTGGTATTTGATCACCCCTGAGGTTTTTATTTTTTGCGCTATAAGCAAAAAAATAGGGACAATTTTGAAAAAAAGCAATCTTTTTTACTTTTTGCTATAATAAATACCCCCCAAAAATATTTAAAAAAAAAATATTTTTTTCTTCAGTTTAGGCCAATATATATACTTCTACATATGTTTGGTAAAAAAAATTGCAATAAGCGTATATTGATTGGTTAACGCAAAAGTTATAGCATCTACAAAATAGGGGATAGTTTTATGGCATTTTATTATGACTTTTTTTTTATTAGTAATGGTGGTGATCTGCAATTTTTATCGGGACTACAATGCTATGGGACACATTTATACAGCGATCAGTGCTATAAAAATGACTGTGTAAATTACACTGGCAGGGAATGGGTTAACCACTAGGGGGCGATCAAGGGGTTAAGTGTGTCCTAGGGAGTGATTCTAACTGTGAGGGGGGATGGGCAACTATACACATGACAGCGATCACTGCTCCCGATGACAGGGAGCAGTGATCTCTGTCATATCACTAGGCAGAATAGGGAAATGCCTTGTTTACAAAGGCATCTCCCCGTTCTTCCACTCTGTGACATGATAGCGGGTGCTTGGCTGACATCGAGTCCGCGGGACTCACGGTCACCATCATGGTGCATCTGGCGGGCGCACGTGCCCACAATGTCGTTTCTTAAAGGGGACGTACCTGTCCGTCCTTTTGCCCAACCGTGCCATTCTGCCGACGTATATCGCCATGCAGAGATTGGGAAGGAGTTAAAAGAGAGTGCTGACATATCAATGGCTGGGGTATCAGTGCACAACTATTTCTTTGCAGATAGTACATGGTTGATGTTACCTGGGGCATATATAGCTTTTTAGGGTCCATTCATACCAGATTCACCAGCAGGCATTGATCAACACATGTCAGCGCATATACACTATATTTTCAAAAAATGTTGAGGCGCTTGCTTGTACATGCACATGTACTTTAATGGCATCCCAGTCTTAGTCCATAGGCAAAGGTGTGTGTACAGGGTGTGCCAGGTGTGCCCAGACACACCCTAATCACCCTGTGCAGCACAGATTCACCTTACTGACCTGCCCCCTCTTCACCCCGCAGTGCTGCTGGCTTCCCACCTCTCCTCTCCCGCCAGCTGTTGGTGCGGGGATATTTTAAGGTGGGGTGGGGTGGGGAAAGGAGACAGTAAATATGTAATTTACCAGCCCCTTCCCTTTCTAAATGAACATCATGAGTGATCGGTAGTGTATGTTTGGACATAGTACATCAAGGATTAAAGGGTTGGGATTTAAAAGGTGCAACAACACAAACATTTTTATTTAAGAAACATTAAAATCAACATAGAGACATAGAGATGTCCAAATGACCATGCAATACATAGACAGATGCACACTGATTGAATCTCTACATGTTTCGCCACATCAATGGCTTCTTCAGGAGAATTGTTATCAGGCACCATATATATGGTCACTGTATAGCCAATGAATACATTTTAAAAGGAATCTAGCGGCTCCAGACTCAAAGGGATGGATCAGTTTGGTAAAAAACATAGAGAGAGGTAGATAAGTAGCCGCTCTCAGAGGAGCCCCAGATTGGACAATCTTCTACTAGGGGACAAGCCCATCAGGTGACAAGACAGGACCACTAAAGGAAAAGGAAAAGCTGGAGAACTTGGGACAAAAGCAGATCCACCATCCCCCAAGGTCGCAGCTGGACTGGAGGAGGGGGCTGCACTCCGATCATAAGAGGAGGTTGTACTCTAGAAGGATTACTGTATGGGCATTGCTGAATGGACTGGACTACAGTGATCAGGAGGACATGCCTAAACTCACCGGCAGAGGCAGCCCATCTATCAGTAATGGACTCACAGAAGGCCAGTAATGAGGACATAATTCATTCCTCCTTGCAGGGTATATACAGGAGGGCAGTGATCTACTACCCTACTCACCATCCATGGACACACAGGGAACCAATGATAAGAACACACTTAATTTTTCCCCACGGGATATGTATGGGGGGGGTCAATTATCCACCACCTTACTCTCTATTCGTGGAAAAACAGGAATGTGATCAAATGAGCAAAAAGACTGTAAATCAACTTGGGCTGACTTGCACTCCAGCAAGAATACATTAGATAGTCACCCCTGCACAGGGCAAGGTGGCTACACTAGGATGATTTGTAGATTATCCCACTCCGCATGCAAGTGTTAAATGGTTTATCTCATCTCTGTAACTGATATGCTGCGTACACACGGTGGAAATTTCTGACAACAAATGTTCAATGTGAGCTTGTTGTCGGAAATTCCGACTGCGTGTAGGCTCCATCGGACATTTTTTGTTGGAATTTCCGACAAAACAAAATTTGAGAGCTGGTTCTCAAATTTTTTGTCGTAAATTCCGATTGTGTGTACACAATTCCGACGCACAAAATTGCATGCATGCTCGGAATCAAGCAGAAGAGCCACACTGGCTATTGAACTTCATTTTTGATGATCTTTGCCTTCACCTTGGTACTACGCTTATCTCTGACTCCCTGGTGTTTTGGCTTGTCTGAATATCCATTCGGGTTCCTGAACTCTGGCTATATTTTGACTACATTTACACTTTACTCTTTACCTTTTAATAAGTATTAACCAACACCAGACCGTCACACACCGATATATGTCCTTACTTTGAAGAGGAATATCTCTAGCTGCCATAACCCCGGTATCCTCTTCTTTGGCCGGCGGTCCACTTTCCGTTGAGAGTGGTGGATTCACAGCGAGATCACTTTTATTGGCGGCGGGGGAGGTGCCCCCCTCCCCACTTTTATCAGAGCATGGCGGGAGGGGGGTCCCTCTCCCACCGCACTCTGGTGTTGTCGGCAGTGGCGGAGGAGATTGGATCTTCCCCCTTATTGGGAATGGAGATGAGTGAGGGGAAGATGGCCCCCACCCGCCTCCAAAACATTGCAGGGCGGAAGCGACATCAAAACGTCACTTCTGCCCATAGCTGTTAAAGGGCCATTTTTTATTTATTTTTTCTTGCATTTTAGTGTAAATATGAGATCTCAGGTCTTTTTGACCCCAGATCTCATATTTAAGAGGTCCTGTCATGCTTTTTTTCTATTACAAGGGATGTTTACATTCCTTGTAATAGGAATAAAAGTGACACTTTTTTTGAAAAAAAAACAGTGTAAAAATAAAAAATAAAAGGTAAAATAAATAATAAAAAAAAAAACGATTTAAACACGCCCTGTTCCACCAAGCTTGCGTGCAGAAGCAAACGCATACTTGAGTAGCATATGAAAGTGGTGTTCAAACAACACATGTGAGGTATGGCCGCGATCGGTAGAGCGAGAGCAATAATTCTAGCCTCCTCTGTAACTTAAAACATGCAACCTGTTGAATTTTTTTAAACATCACCAATGGAGATTTTTAAGGGTAAAAGTTTGTCGCCATTCCATGAGCGGACGCAATTTTGAAGCGTGACATGTTGGGTATCAGTTTACTCTGCATAATATTATCCTCTGCAGTATAAAAAAAAAATTGGGCTAACTTTACTGTTGTCTTATTTTTTTATTCAAAAAAGTGTATTTTTCCAAAATGAGCGCACTTGTAAGACCGCTGCACAAATACGTTGTGATAGAAATGATTGCAATGACCGCCATTTTATTCTCGAGGGTGTTAGGAAAAAAAATGTATAATGTAGTTTGGGGGTTCTAAGTAATTTTCTAGCAAAAAAAAAAAACAGTTTTTAACTTGTAAACAACAAATGTCAGAAAGGGGCTCTGTCCTTGAAGTGTAGTTCCACCCCAAAAAAACAAAAAAAACAAAACAAACGTCATTAATGTGCTTGAAAAAAAAAAACATTTGGAAAACTTTTTCTTTTTTACTTACCTTATAATGCCTGTTGCTATGTGGTCCCTGGTAGTCTGCCTTCAGCGCCTGGGCTCCTGACGTCACTTCCCTCAGTGCAGGAAGGGAGATCACCTCTCTCACCTCCCTCTGCCAGTCATCTGGGACACGTCACAGGTCCCAGATGATTGCGTGGCCAGTCATGGCGTGCGGCTCGTGCATGTGCAGTGGGTGAAGCCACAGCCGGGTGCCCACAGTTAAAATTCTGGTGCTGCCGAACGGAGGGGGAGACGAGAGGGGCTTCGTCCCCAGCATCGCTGGATCCTGAAACAGGTGAGTGTCCGATTATTAAAAGTCAGCAGCTGCAGTATTTGTAGCTGCTGACTTTAATTATTTTTTTAAGGGGAACTCCGCTTTAAGAGGTTAAACAAGTATGATTTAACTGTACTTCTGTCTCAGTCTGATTCATGGGTTCTGGTTCTTCGGGTTCTGACAGGAAGGAATAATTTCAGGCAAGAAGTGGCACAAGATGGTTTTGCATTGGAGCTGTCAAGTAGAAATGGTTTTGCTTGTAATACAAAAACAATAACAACCTTCTTTAAAATGTACAGCAAGTTCTGAATTATCGGGACACTTATGTTAAAAGGTTTAATCTGAAAAAATAACTACAGATGGAGAAACTGATAGCACTGCAATATAAACAAATATTTGGAATTCATTTAAACTCTCGCCATGGCCGGGCATCAAATGACTATTTATCGCATTGTTACCAGACAAGGTTGTTGAAGCAGGAGACTCTTCGGTAAACAAACAGATGACTACAATAATGGGAAATAGAGCACTAAACTAAATGAGGCTTGATGAGCCAAATGGACTTGACACACTCCCCTAAAACTGTGTTATGATCATATTTCCTTATTTCTGCTGCGTAAATCAGGAGGCACAATGGCCCTAATAAGACTCAGCGCCGTGTTTAATAGGAAGCGGCTACAGAAATTCATTGCGCTGTTCAGGTCCGGCTTTAGCTTGCTTGAGTTCTCTAATAATTCAGGAAAAATTCAATTATCTCATATTGTATTAAGCAGGTTTCTAGCAGCACCGTGACATGTCTGCATACAAATATCACAGTGACTTTATGAAATATTATTTCCACGAACGCAGGTCTGGTAAGTGTTTCTCGGCATTCAATACTACGATTCAACACATGGCAACACAAAGCTCTATATGTGGCATGTTGCAATCCATTGTAAATGGCACCCCATCACATTCTGTAATAGCGGCCAGCAAACCACGTACCGCAGAGCACCACAAGGCACATACTATGCACTTTGATGCACTGCGTTGTTATGAAAAGAATCATGCATTGGCAGCACATTGTCCATATTGCATATGCTGCCTTAACTCATTGGGGGTTATTACGAAAGGAAAATTCACTTTGCACCACAAGTGCACTTGAAAGTAAAGTCGCTGTAGATCCGAGGGGGACATGCAAGGAAAATAAAAAACAGCATTTAAGCTTGCACATGATTGGATGATAAAATCAGCAGAGCTTCCCCTCATTTCAGATCTACCCCTAATGCCCCAAACACACAGTCTGATTTTCCGACGGAAAACGTGCGATTGGATTATGTTGTCGGAAAATCCGCTCCATCTGACTTTTTCCATCGGGTTTTCCGACGTACAAAGTTTGAGAGCAGGATCTAAAATTTTAAGAACAACAAAATCCGATCGCATGAATTCCAGATCGTGTGTAATTCCGACGGACAAAGTTCCTTTGCTAAGAATAGACTAAGAGACGAGAGCTATTGGCTACTTGCCCGTTTATGGTCCCGACGTACGCGTTTGACGTCACCTCGTTCAGAACGCTCGGATTTTTAGACAACTTTGTGCGACCGTTATCAGAAAGGTAGCAGCCCTAGACCCCAAAATTACTTACCACCTACAATTGGGATACAACTCATTGGAAGCAATTCTTTCTAATAGTCCACACAGCAACTTGCTGCTAGGCAGACTCATGCAGAACCAGTCCAGCGCTGTCTTCCTCTCAAACTTGATGGGTACTGGGACCCTCTCCTGCTGTCACTTACACTTGGACACAGATCACTTCGAAATAGTTGCCAATCAAAACAGAGTGAATAAGTTCTTTTACTTAGCCAGTAGTTAAATGTTAAATGGGGACCCCTTAAAGACTTTGTCCTCAACTGACACGGACTTTAAATAGTGGCAAAAAAAAAAAGATAATTTCTCACTAAATGGGTATAACCATTGGCTCAAAGTAGTGTAGACAGTAAATACAATCTACAGTTGTATTTCCTCTTTTGTACTTAAGCTTGAATTGGTTGCTCCAATTATTATGGTCAGGCTGCTCCCATTATTGTGCTCAAGTGAACATTAAATTTGAACATCCTGCTCTATTAAAGTCAAAAATAAAAACAATATTGGAGGAGAATGCAGTATTTTAAGTCAAGTGCATAAGTGCATCATATTACATCATCCTACACACTAGAAAGAGCCCATTTTTTTAATCTTACTGGATTTTCATTCAGTTTAAAATAGAATTGAAAGGCAAAACATCTGTGTATGGACATAGAAAACATTATACACGTGCCCCTTACTGGTCAAAAGGTGAACCGATGTACGGTAACCTCGTTTCGCCCAGGGGAGCCAGCCTGAGGCAGTTCAACTGCGGCGGCTGGTTACTGTTACTAAATTCCGAACCTGCACTATATCTGGTCTCCCACAGTACACAGAACATGGAAATGCAATTATTTCAGTAAATATAAACTGATCAATACCTTTTCTCATTAGCAGTTTATAGCAGTCTTGTGACTTCTATCAATTCCTAGTAAAGCTTGTAGAAAGAGTTTTTATCCTCCCCTGACCCTCTGTCTGGACATGTCTGGACAGTGCTGATTGGCCCTATGCTAAACTCTGTGAAAATACACACCAAATTGAGCATGTGCAGCCCGTCCCTTCGCTCTGTTAATATCAGGTTATTTTTTGGAGACAGTTGGAGACAGTTGAAGAAGAGGAGGATCAGAGAGACAAGCCTTTATATGTAGCAGCCATAACCCTTTGCAGGGCGGCCTTAACTTTTTGGGCTTACCGGTTACCTCTGCTTGGCTTGTTCTTCCACGTCTAGAGGTTCGCAGGGTTGATACCCAACAACTTTGGATGCTGACACCAATAAAGTCCTTTTGAAAGGTTTCATTTTGCAGGGGTAACATCCAGCAACTCAGTATCGTATAGGAACAGAGGGCAAGGGTGAAGAACTCAGGCACCTTGAACTGCAGACATAACAAAGTCTCTAGTACCACCCAGAGAGTAGCCACTCGCAGCTGGCAGCTCCAAGGCTGAAAAAATCTCTAGCCAGAGATTATGGCAGTCAGTACTTTGATTCAGAACTTGTAAAATCTCTGACCTTGAACAAGTTGTAACTAAAAGTGAACAGGAACCTTTTCCTCAGTACCTGAAACGTTCTCTGTCTCCTTTAGAGTACTGGAAAAAGCGTGGATTCGTCAATGTCCTTCCCAACTCAGTAACCAGGCACTTCTCAGGATGCCAGCTTGTTGGCCCTCCTCCGAAGAGTCCTCCCCCAGTCACCTTCACGAGCTGTGGTGCCTCTCCAAGCCGAGAGCACACTCAGACACCTTGAATCCTCCCTCAGTTACTGCGCCTCGGACCCTCTGGTTCCGAGACTCGGGAACAGATGGATCCCTACCCCAGACCAGGCGGGTCTATTGGGGGTAACCATCAGAAGCATGTTGCGGGCCGTCAAACGCTCCTCGCGGGGCTACCCCGGTCCAGGATAAAAAGGAACAGACCGCTAGGGCCTCACGAACGAACCACCCATAACACGTGACCTCAACATCTTAAGTACCCCTCCCCAGACTCCTCAGAGGGGCCTGGCACACCCACTGATTGGCTCAGAGGAAGCTGATACCCACGTCCAACCAGGCCGGGTTCTGGCCTGTCATGTGCACCTCACTGTACACATGACCAAGCAGAACTCTAAGCCCTTGTACACACGGTCGGAGATTCCGACAGAATGTGTCCTATCGGACCGTTTTGGCAGATATTCCGACTGTGTGTGGTCTGCATCGGACTGTTTAAGTCGGAATATCCGACGGACCAAGTTTTACAACTTGCCGGTAACATTTTCCGACAAAATGCTTCTATCGGACATCCTCCGATCATGTGTAGCCTACTCCGATGGACAAAGTGCCACGCATGCTCAGATCAAATTCCTAGACCAAAGCTATTGGCTACTAGCCTGAACGTAGTCCCGTCCTAACGAAATAACGTCATTACGTTATGTACAGTCGGATTTTCCGACAATTTAGTCCGACCGTGTGTATGCAACATCATTTTCGGACCTCTTCCGGAATTAATCCGTCAGAATTACTCAGACGGATTTGCTTGTCGGAATCTCTGACCGTGTGTACAAGGGCTTACACAGCCCAGCCAAACTGATGTCAAAGTTAACCTACATAATTAACCCTCAGAACCCCATTACCGTTCTGAGGCAAAAACTAAATTTACAATCGATTGACACTTTGTCCAAAATGTCATCCGCTACAAATACATAACGCAGAGGGTTAACCCCTTAGGTTCCACAGTGAGTATCACAAGCATGCTTTACTGCATATACAGACTGATTTTACTGTTGCGGGTTTAGTAACACTTAACTTGGCACTTTATTAACTTTAATGCACCTTGCGCCTTATTTTTGCAGATATGAATTTTTGCACATTACTACATTAGTTGCTAGAATGATTTTTTATGCACGGTATAGTATTTATGTTTTGCTAAATTTAATATTTATTTAATTTAATATTTACCATTATTTATTTAAAGAGACATCACATCCAATTTAGATCTCTTTTTGGGTATATTGTGTACAAAGATTGTATAATCATATTGTAAATTGCATGGTCAGCTTTAGATGCTCCTGGGATGTTCACCATTTATTGACAGGTGCATTTGACCTGCAGTTAATCTCTATGCTACATCAATCTGATTTTCTGTTCACATTGATTTTTATGGGGAGAAGCCGTTCGGACATGAACAAACAGCCAATCAACAGACCCAAATATAGACAAAAAAAATATATGTGTCTGCCACCTGTCAGATACAGGAAAAAAACAAAATATGGCAAAGCTCTCATTTCATTTTAGAACTTGAAGGCGCCGAGCCACATCCAGCAGCCAAAATGGCAGTATTCCCGTACTGGTCATCTCCTGTGTCTGCGCACACATAGAGCTTGCTGATTTGTCTTCATATTATGTGTGATCTAGCATCAATGTACTTTCTTGGGCTCACTCTATAATCTGCTACATCTGTCATTCCGCAGAGCGTACAGGGCAAGCTCTGACTCGAATGCAGATCATTTCTTATTCCACCTCATAAAAGTCCATTATAGTAGAAAACACAAGGGACAAGACAATACATGCTTAATTTCTGATTGTCTGGCTAGCTGTCAATATGAAATCTGTGTTCTCATAAGTGTAAAATGTAATGGCTTTTGAAACTTGTATTTTGAATTGTTATCATTTTCTCCTAACACTGACTGAATACGTATTTTACATAGGGGCATATGTGAAAATACAGATTATTGAAGAGAACCTGTCACCTTAGTAAACTGCATGAGCAAAACACCTATGTGAGGAGCCTGAATACTTACCTCTCCTGCCGCCAGTGCCACTGAACTCCGCTCACTTGTTGAGAAATGGATCCTGAAGTCCAATAGGAAATCAACAATTTGGAGTGTTGATCTTTGTGGCCCCTGTAGTCTTCATTGGTCCCTTCTGCTGGCCTTTACGTCATCACAATACACAGCAGTCATGTAGAAATAAGCAGGAGGAAATAGTGAGAGCTGTGGAGGACCACAGAGATTGATACCCACAGGGTTCTTAGTTTCCAGGTTTACTGGCAGGTGCCAACTGTTATCTTAAAGTGATTGTAAAGGCTTGTTTTTTTTTAATAACAAACATAGCATACTTACCTCTACTGTGCAGCTCATTTTGCACAGAGTGGCCCTGAACATCCTCTTTTGGGGTCCCTCGGCAGCTCTCGCAACTCCTCCCAGCATCAGATTACCCCGTAGGAGAAGCGAGGGGTTACCTTGCAGGCGCGCTCCCGAGTCCAGCATTTGCATCCATAGACACGAATGCCGAACTCAGCTCCACCCCCCCCGGCACCTGCGTCATTGGGTTTGATTGACAGCAGTGGGAGCTAATGGCTGCGCTGCTATCAATCTATTCAATCAAAAGCCAAGAACCCTGGGCAGTGTAAGAGCGCATCTCCAGTGTGTGAAATTCCAGGGCTCAGGTAAGTAAAATGGGGGGCTGGGGGGCCGGTCGCTGCCAGGTGTTTTTTCACCTTAAAGTGGTTGTAAATCCTGGGACAAAAAGAAAAATCTGCAAGACAAAGGCATAATGAGCTAGTATGCATAGCATACTAGCTGATTATGAATTACTTACCTGAGATTGAAGCCCCTGAAGCCATCCTAATACACTGCTCCAGCGCCTCCAGTTATTGCGGGCTCCGGCGCTGTAATTGGCCAGAGCCACGATGACGTCACTCCTGCGCATGCGCTAGAGATCCGCCGGTAATGGCACACTCACTGAAGCAACGGCACATACGTTTGCTTCAGTGCGCATGTCCCGATGACATCGGCACAAGCAAATACAGGGGATATCTCCTAAACCTGATTTAGGAGATATCCAGGGTAGCTACAGGTAAGCCTTATTATAGGTTTACCTGTAGAAAAAAGTATGTTGTAAGGGTTTACAACCACTTTAATGCATAGGATGCATTAAAGTGAAAAACAAGAGGGTTTAGAACCCCTTTAAGTTTGTTATGTACATTAATGCCTGGGAGCATGGGGGCTAACAGGATGCAGTGGAGCGTCGGCCGGAGGCTACCTTTAATCCTGTTAGATGATTTACAAGTACATCTCAAAAAATTTGAATATCATCAAAAAGTTCATTTATTTCAGTAATTCAATGAAAAAACACATGTATTATATAGATTCATTACACAGTGATATGTTTCAAAATATATACAAAAAATCTTTTTATAAAGAATGAATACACTATGACACCGGGGAAGATTTACTACATGTGGAGTGCTCAGAATCGGGTGCAGCTGTGCATGGTAGCCAATTCGTTTCTAGCTTGTTCAATTACCCCAAAAAAAGTGGTTATAAAGTCAGAAGGTTTTTTATCTTAATGCATTCTATTCTTCTGTGTGCAGCAGCCCCCCTTAGTCCACCTAATAGTTACCTGAGTCTACTCTCTATCCAGTGATGTTGCAGGAGTGGCTCAGCTGCCCGGGACTCTCTCTCCTTATTGGCTGAGAAAGCAGCATGGCGCCATTGGCTCCCGCTGCTGTCAATCAAAGTCAGTGAACCAATGAGAAGAGAGAGGGGTGGGGCGGGGACTTGTCTGAATGGACCCAGGGAGCTACAATTCAGCTCAGGTGCCCCCATCGAAAGCTGCTTGGTGTGGGGGCACGCAACAGGAAGGAGGGGCCAGGAGCACTGACGAGGGACCTGAGAAGAAGAGAATCTGAGCTGCTCTGTGCAAAACCACCACACAGAGCAGGTAAGTATAACATGTTTGTTAATTAAAAAACAAAACAAAAAAAACAAGACTTTAGTATCACTTTAAGCTTTGACAATAAAACCTAGAAGCCAATTGGTTACTATGCAAACCTGCAAACCTGCACCAGACTTTGCACTCAATAGTTTTAGTAAATCAACCCCTGTGTCTTTAAGAGTTATCCACTGTGCCATAACAAATGTATTTTCACCCTTTGAGATGGACCTCATTATGTATAAATATATATAGTATATAGGAGGTCAAACAGCATTTTTTTTAACATAAGTAATGCATACTTAGGACAGTCTGCAGACTCTTCAGCAATCCATCAAACAAGAGTCAACATGGATCCCACCTCTATCTATACATGACTCTAAGGCAGACTATTTCATAGGTAAATTCAAAATCCTATATTGTGTGAAACTATATAAAAAAAAAAATGTTATTCTACAAAGTTAAAAATTTATTCACAAAATGATAGAAGATCAAGGGCATAAATTAGCCCAGATTTCTGAGCAAACAATATGGCACCCCGGGTACTTCTGGTGTGATGACGTCACATAGGCTCCTTGCACTGATGCGTTGTGTCCCTCTGGCCTTCCACGAAGATCTGCCTATGGACTTCCTTCGATTTTTTTTTCAACCAGCGATTGGCGGTTCAGTAAAAGTAATCCAGTTGGCTCTGCAGATGCCCGATCACTTTTAAAGTAGTGATAAGGCCAGGCCCCACTCCTCTGTTGCTGTCTTTGTTAGTTCTAAACTCTACTATTATCTATTAGACCCCTAATGCCTCCATAATGAGAGCCGGTTCCCTGGCCATGCTATCCCATAGGGGCTTGTTAGCCCCTTTGTGATAGCAATAATGTTAAAGCATTTGTTAACCTAAAAAAAAAAAATGGACCCTGTTCCTTTAAAGCATTTTGTACAGCACAGTGCTTGTGCTGTGTAATTTGGCTCCCCGTAACACTTGAAATACTTGGCTGATCCTGCCTGGCTATGTCCTCCCCCTGGAAACTGACCACTGTTCATCATGGCTACTGAGCCCTGACAACGTGGTCAGTTTACATGCCAATGTCACCTGCAGCCTGCTTTCTGTCTCCTGTGTCCAACCTCCCCCTCCCTTCCTGCCTGTCAGCTCTGTGTATTTGTGTAGGAGCCACTCCTCCCCTCTCCTCCTGCTGCTATTATTAAGCATTTAAACTTTAAAAAACGTACTGCCAGCCCCTCTCTTGTATAACACTCAGTGTATGTTTATGTGGAAAACTAAGCTTCTAAATAACATTTTTGAAGATCTCTTCAGAGCGGTCACCTGACTCTCGGCCTTTCTTTGCCCCATCTAAGAGCTACAGCGGGAGGAGCCGGGCAGTCAGCACAGTGGTAATGGGACCTCCCGGCTGATGTCAGCGGGAGACCTCAGCTCCTCCCGCTGAAGCCCTAAATAGTAGTAGAAGAGCGGCCGGAAGTAACGTGACCGACCTGAAGAGATCGGCAAAAAAGGTATATAGAATCTTCATTCACCACATACACTGATGCCGCGTACACACGACTGGACTTTCTGGCAAACTAGGTCTAATGGAATCAATCTGTCGGACAATCCGATCGTGTGTGGGCTAATCCAATCGTTCTTAGTTTAAAAAATCAGACGGACCTAGAAATAGAACATGTTTCAAATCCGTCCGACTGACTCAATTCCTATTGGAAAAACCATTCGTCTGTGTGCTGGTCCGACGGACCAAATACGACGCAAGGGAAGCTATTGGCTACTGGCTGTTGAATTTCCTTTTTTAGTCCTGTCTTATGCCATCACGTTCAAAACAAATGGAATTTCGAAAGGACTTAGTCCGTTCGTGTGTGTCCAAGTCCGTTTGTTCAGAAAGTCTGTTGGAACTCCGCCGAAAATCCGTCGGGAAGTAGACCTAGTCTGCCGGAAAGTCCAGTCGTGTGTACATGGCATTACATTGTGTGTTATAGGTTCATACAAGAGAGGAGCTGGCAGAGTAAAAAACAAAAATAGATTAGCAAACACTTTAAAGAAAAAGAAAGATGTAAAAAAATTTGTAGTAAAAAAAATTTGTAGAGGTAAAATTAATACTGTAACAAAATAAATAAAACAAAAAATGTATTGATAAACAGCTGTGCAGATATTGTACGGCAAACTGCTGATATTTTATTCCACAGGGCTTCTGCTTTTTTAGAAAATCTATATGTTTGGGGGTCCAAAGTCATTTTCTAGCAAAGTAGGAGTAAAAAAAATTGTAGAGGTAAAATGAATACTGTAACAAAATAAATAAAACAAAAAATGTATTGATAAACAGCTTGCAGATATTGTATGGCAAACTGCTGATATTTTATTCCACAGGGCTTCTGCTTTTTTAGAAAATCTATATGTTTGGGGGTCCAAAGTAATTTTCTAGCAAAAAAAAGAGATTTTAACATGTGTGTGAACATTTTTAAAAATGCCCTAGGCTTGAAGTGTATAGACAGAGTCATTGCAGCAGGTACTCTTCCCTGTTTCTAGTGGCTGAGCATTTAAGTCAATAAAAAACATGGGGGGGGGGGGAGCAAATAAAATATAATAAATTATAAAAGTCAAAATGACTAATAAACTCCGGACTGCTGCAGCCAGGTGGCTAGCCTATGACACTCTGCATTCACAATAATGTTCTCAGTTTTCCCACTGAACCCGGATGACTGAGGACATCTTCTGGCAGAATATAAGTACTGCAGGGGATAGCTCAGGATTGAAGGTGAGTATTTCAATCTTGCTTCTTAATTTTTTATTTTTTTTGTAAATAGTTTTTATTGAAAGGTTTTCACAAGAAAGTTTACAGTACAATGAATAAGCAAGCATAAGTGTCTTCCCCACCACGTCTCAACATTACATAGCGTATCACAAAGCGGACCGTAGGGAGAAGCATAGAGCAGTTTGATGAACATACTGCATACCAAAAATAAACATAACAAAAAAAAACTACAAAACAACAAAGAAAAAAAAAACTGGTAATGACTGGTCTGTCATAAGTCCGAGAGGGGAAGCCTATAAGAATAAGAATGTGGGTTGGAGCAGGTGTGAGTTACATTATAGCAGGAATGGCTAAACTCTAGGGTGAGGGATTAGAACAGGTGATTACCCTTATACCATGTGTCCCAGATTTGCCAATTGTTATCAAACTGAATTTTTTTCCCCATCCTGAGGGCTAGGATTGATTCATAGGAGAAATGTAAATGGGTAGTCGACCAAACCTCTGAGGCATTGGGAGCTTGATTATTCTTCCAAAATCTAGCTATCAATGACCTAGCCACCAGGAGGATGTGGGAAACAACAATTCTAAAGTTAGGCGGGTATTTTTCAATACCTAAGTTGAGAATTGCCAGACCTGGTTCAGGGGCGGAAAGGAAACCTGTAATACTAGAAATGGCACGAAATATGGCATTCCAGAAACTTCTAAGATGTTTACATGACCAGAACACATGAAGTAGGTTACCAACCTCCCCACAGTTCCTCCAGCACAGGGGGGAGGACTCAGCAAGGCCAAATTTAGAAATCCTAAATGGAGTAAGGTACCAGCGCAGGGCAATCTTCTGAGCTAGTTCCCAGTGCCCGACAAACCTTGAGGCCCTGTAGTTAGCTTTGAATGCCTGGCACCATTGTAACTCAGAGAGAGTGCAACCTAAGTCCTCCTCCCAGCGCAAGAAGGGACGAGATTTACTAAAGGCAAGCTTTTGCTGGAGGAAGTTGTAGAATAAAGAAATTCCTTTAGATAGGGGGGGATTAGCATTGATAAAGTGCCAAAGGCGTTCAGCTACTGAAACACTGGTAACTTTACTACCCTTTAGCAAATGGGCTATTTGGTAATGTTTATATACATCAGTAGGTTTTAGCTGGAAGCGTGTCCTTAGAGAATGGTATGGGATCATGGAGGGTCCCTGAAAGAGGTCCTGCAACCACCGCACCCCCCTCTCAACCCACGCCTTGGTGGAGAGATCAGGAATTAAGAATTCTAAGGACTGCAGTGGGATGAGAAGAGGGACCAATTTAGAGGTTGGAGGTGTGGACCTAAGTAGATCTCGCCAGGCCTGCAGAGAAGCCCTAACGGAGACAGGAAGTGACTGGAGAGGCCAGGGTTTAATTGAGTCAGTGAGAAGGAGAAGTTTTAGGTTCTGGGTAGGGGTGAGGGCTCGTTCGATGCAGCACCATTTTGGTTCTGGGGCCGAGTTAAACCAGTGGGTAATTTGTACTAGCCGGGATGCGAGGTAATAGTCCTTTAGATCCACCATGCCCATACCACCAGCCAACCTATGCTTCATTAAAAGTGTTTTAGAACATCTAGGCCTTTATGAACTCCAGATGAATTTATTCATCAAGAGAGTAAGACCGGAGAAATGCTTCCCAGAGGGGGTGACAGGTAATGCCCTAAATATGTACAAAATTTGGGGGAGCAACAACATCTTAAAGGATGCGAGACACCCAGATCATGAGAGTTCACATTTAGCTAACCTGTTTGCTTCTACAGTGAGTTTGTCAATAAGAGGGGGAAAGTTTGCCTCTGCTAAATGGTGAGCTGACTTGGTTAACTGGATGCCCAGGTATGGGATGGTGGAGTTACTCCATTTATATGGAAATGTGGACATCAGATGAGCGCGGAGAGGAGGTTTAATGTCTGTGTCTAGAATTACTGACTTGGAGAAATTCACCTTATAATAGGAGATCAGGCTAAACTCTTGGAGTACCCGATGGGCCTGCGGCAGGGAAGAGGCTGGGGAAGTCAAGAAAAGGATGATATCATCCGCGAACAGGTTAATTTTATGAGGGCCATCCTGCATGGGGATTCCTGCAATCAAGGGGTGGGAACGAATTCTTTCTGCCAGTGGTTCAATTAGGAGATTGAAAATCGTAGGGGATAGTGGGCACCCTTGCCTGGTGCCATTAGAAATGGAGATGACAGCATATTAGAGGTGAAGACCTGTGCTGAGGGGGCTGAGTATAGGGCAAGAATAGCTGATAGGATCGGTCCACCAAAGCCAAACTTCCGAAGGACCCTATCCATATATCCCCAGTGAATCTGGTCGAACGAAAAGGAGCAGAGAAGGCGTTCGACGGGCCTCTGCAAACTGGAGGACTCCAATGACACGTCTGGTGGCGTCCGAGGCCTGCCGACCAGGTGTGAAACCCGTCTGATCTGGGTGGATCAACTGGGGGACTAGGGGGAGGATTCTTTGAGCAAGAATCTTAGCGTATACTTTGACGTCGGTGTTTAAGAGGGATATTGGCCTAAAATTCGAGGGAGTGTTAGGTTCCTTACCCGGTTTAGGAATCGTAACCACATAGGGGACATAGGGGAGTGCAGGGGACAGAAGGTCTACAAATGTACGATAATAATTGTTAGTCAGGCCATCTGGCCCTGGAGATTTGCCCAGGAGGAGAGATTTAATGCACTTCCCAATTTCTGCAGGCGAGATTGGTAAATTTAGAGAAGCCAATTGTTCTTCTGTAAGAGAGGGTAGATTAATACTGGATAGAAAAGATTGTATACATTCATTTGTGGGCTGGGGAGTTTCAGCATCAAGTTTTAAATGGTATAGGGAAGAGTAATAAGCAGCAAAGGCGTCCGCAATTTCTTGCGGATTGATCTTTTTCTGTTTATCTAAGGGGTGGTAGACATAAGGGATCTTGGCCTTGATCCTAGCTGGTATTTTCCAGCACGATTACTGGAGGAGTAGTGTGACAACTTTAGAGAGTACACATATTTGTCATACCTTGCCAACAATAGGCGGCGAAGTTCAACACGGAGCTGAGTAAGTTTATGAGCCGTGTTGAAATCCAGCGTCGACTTGTTGGAGGATTCCAGAGACTGAATATCCGCCAGAATGTCGTTCAGTTTTTGGGTTCTGGCTTTTTTTTCCCTAGAGGAGATTTGGAGCATTATGCCCCTCATAAAGGCCTTATGGGCACACCAGAGGGTAGTGGGACTTTGTACGGAGCGGGCATTCAGTTCAAAAAATTCTGCCAGGTTCTTAGAGATAGTATCAACATGCGAGGAATTTTGAAAGAGTTGGGAGTTCGCCCTCCAAACATAGGCAGAGCGCTGAGTGTGTTCCTCTACCACCTCTATAGAAACAGGCGCATGGTCTGACCAAGAAATGTCATGGATGGTGGAGGAAGACACTGCCTGTAGCAGCAACCTGTCTACTAGAATCAAATTGATCCTAGAATAAGTGTTATGTCTTGCAGAATGAAATGTAAAATCCTTTTCACTCGCATGTTGACACCTCCAGGCATCAAATACATCCTCAGCAGCAAGTAGTGGTTGGAGCTTCGGCAAGGGCCGACTCGCCCTGGACGTAGTATCCAGTGCGTAGTCGACTGTTACATTAAAGTCTCCACAGACCACCAGGGAACCCCTATGACATTTATTGATCTTGCGGAAGAGCCTGTTCAGGAACCGCAGCTGATGTACATTGGGGGCATAAATTTAACAATGGTGTAAGGCCTATTGTTCAATACAGCAAGTAATATCAAATACCTCCCGTCAGGGTCCGTAAATACTTCAGTAAGGGAGAAAGCTACTGAGTCTCTTATGGCAATAGCTACCCCTCTTTTCTTTTCGGATGCAGAGGCCAGGAATATGTGTGGGTAGCTTCTGTGTTGGAAACGGGGAGCAGCCACATTGAGAAAGTGAGTCTCCTGGACACAAAGTACATCCGCCCCCAGATTCAGTGCTTCCTTCCACAAGGAGTTACGTTTAACCGGATGGTTGAGGCCGTGAACATTAAAGGAAACTAATTTAAGCAGCATTAGAGGCAGCAATCAGATGCAGATGTGGCAAAAGGCAATCGCATTCAAAGTGGAACCCTGGGGTTCCTGGTAATGTAGGCTTCCTAGGGTAGACGGTGTAAGGTGGCTGTAGGTCGGATCCAGATGGTACCAGAACGTTCGAGCGTTGACAGACCAGGATAAAACTGCAACAGTGCAGTACTGCTTCTTTAATTTTTGATACGGTTGGGGGACAAATTTATTTTAAACAATTGGTGCCAGAGTTGGGCTTTAGGAACAGCACCAGTAACTAAAAATACGTGTTTCCCGAAACGACATTATTCTTTCCCTTTCAGACAAAAGTTGCCTCTGCCTACGTGATTTATGTTCTATGGTTTATAAAATCCCGAAGTAGCAAGGAACTTGTAGCATCGCCGTGAACTTTTTATTTGGCTTAGAGATTGTAAACTGTCCACTTGGTTTTATATCTCTCTAGTCCTATGAGCTCGTGCTCTTAGCTTATCTTCTACCACATCTATCACCCAGCATGATGCACATGTTCAAAATATTACACCTCACATTACTGTACAAATTATAAGACACTTGTGTGAACTATTACAGCCATCACCATGACAACAAACAGTTGTGATAAGTTCGTAGTGGTAAAATTGAAAATGAAGGCTGGAAGCTGGTTTGCCAAGCTTCAGCATAAACGTCTAGCTATAATATATCTGGAATCTATGGGAGTAAAGGTCATGTTTAATTGAGCTGGGAAGAATTCCTTAATAACACAAAAAATTGAAACAACTGAAAGTAGCAATCTGTTTAATATTACTCATTCTAGTCTGATTCACCTGAACAATTGTCCTTGATTAATGGGGTTAATATGAAGAATATTTTTTAATTCAGTGTTCATTTTAGAAGGCAATCTGAGATAGAAATTGGATGGAATGCAAAATAGATATTTTGGATCTTGGTGGATGTAGGCGGGTTGTCTTTTCTGTTGAAGACCCACATGTAGGGCTTTTTTTCTCAGATAATAGGTACAGGAACTCCCCCTTTCCGAGTCACCCCTTTTCTCCACCCCTACCCACCTCCAAGCACCTTTCCTTGGTTCCACTCCCTGCTCAACTCCGAGCACCTTTCCTTGGTTCCACTCCCTGCCCACCTCCCAGTACTGCCCTTTTAAACACTACAGAACCAAGTATCATTTTGCGGTGCAAAAGTAATTTGTATGAAATTTGGCAATGATAACAAGAAAAGCAGTAAAATAGATCTCCTGCAGCCAGTAACAATAAATCCCCTAACAACAATGGACTACCCACAACCAAATTTGCCCCTAGAAACAATAGACTCCCGGTAGCAACAAAAGATCTCCCCACAGCCAGTATCAATAAGCTCTCCAGCAACAATAAACCCCTTCCTCAACAGTAGATCTCTCCCAGCAACAACTGACCCTCAGCAACATAAGACTCACCCCAGCAACAATAGACCTCCTCAGCAACAATAGACCCCCCCTGCAAAAATAGATCCCCTCGAGCTAGAATAGATCCACCAGTAGCCAGCATCAATAGACCCTGCAGCACACCCCAGCACCACTTGCCATTACATACATTCAGTCCTGGAGGTTCCTCCACGTTCCCGCATAAAAAATTCCTGCCCATATGATTTCAGAGCTGAGGTTTCAGCTCCATTCGACTGTCACTCAATGGCAGGATATTCAATACTTTGTCAGGGCCACTGATATGGGGGATCAGGCACACAGGGGGCCCGGAAAGCAGGAGGATTGGCGGAGCTTAGAATGAAGGATGACAGCATCTCTCACCCAGCAACTCAAAGCTGGTTTCTCCCCCTCTCCCGTCTGCCTGCTTACAGGCTGGGTGAGAGACACAGAGGGTCAAATTTAGAGGGTGATGGGGTGGGTTGATTTCTGTTCTGCCCCATGACTGTCCGTCACTGAGCTCCCCCCCCCGCTCTTGCCTGCACTAACAGCCAGGACAAGGAGACGGCAGCCTGGAGGCCTGAGCGGTGAGAGATGAAGAGCCAGGAGGAGGTGCGCTGTGTTCTGCTCTCTCCTCCTGTCAGAAGAGTGCTGGTCTATACAGTACATGAGACCTGATTCCTCTTAAGCATTGCACTGTACACACACAACGCCCCCTATCAACATTTGCTTCTGCCGGGAGGTAAGCAGCCTGTAGAGGAGATAAGGGACGGTGTGTGTGTACAGTGCAATGTGATCTACAGTAAGAGAGATCCGGTCTCAGTCTCTACTAAATATTGGGAGCCAACAGGACCAGCTTCAGATAGATATTTTGGACCTTGCGATGTAGGTGGGTTGTCCTTTCTGTTGAAGACCCATATGTGCTTTAACCTGTTAACCTCTTGCCGTCTATGTAACACATATGTGTGGCGGTAAAGAGGGTGGGCTTAATACCCACACACTGAACATTTCTGTCCATGGCTGGCCCATGTTTCTATGCTGAGCATGCCTTCACTGTGCAGTTCAGTCCCAGTACAGTGACTGAATTATCAAAGGCAGTTCTCAGTCTCTACTAAAGATTGGGAGCCAGCAGGACCAGCTCCAGGTCATGTGACGATTGTGACAGCCAATCACAGCAGTATTGTAATCAGCTGGTCCTTCCTGCTTCATCCTGTTAAATTGTAACTAAAAACATAAATTTAACAGTTTCAATAAACAGTTACATTCCCAACATGTGGACAATACTAGGCATAGAAAATGTGCAGGTGCTTTTTTTGATGCAACATAGTGCTTTTTTGGCCCCATAGACTTCAATGGAAGTGCATGAAAAGCACATAAAAATGCAGGAACATAGTCCTACAAAAAACAATGCAAGAAGCATAAATATGCTAAATATGCACTGAAAAGAAGCATGATTATGCATCAGTACCAGCACAAAGGGGACACAACTTTTCATGCTCCCGTCCCACGGCTGGGCACTTAAAAAGCAACGTACAGGCACGTGCTTGTTCCCAGCCATGCCATTCTGCCGACGTACATCGGCGTGAGGCGGTCCTTAAGTGGTTAAAGTGACACTTAAAAACAAAAACACTTAAAAAAAAATCTAATTATGTACCTTCCATTGCTCTTAGCCTTCTCCAAGTCTCTAAATTGTTTTTTTCTTACTGCATTGCCCCTCTCCTGCTTGCTTCTGAGACTGAATAGGGACCACAAAATATGAGATTTGTAGTGTGTATAGAGCAGTGCACAGGACCACAACTAATGATCACATTACAAACAAACAGAAGTAAGGAGGAAAAGGACAAACACAGTAAGTAACGATTTCATGAAAAATAGATTACGGGTTCATTAAGCAGTGGATGTGTATAGATTTTGTTTGGAGAATAAGGATATTGTTTAGTGTCACTTTAAGACACATGTGTCAAACACAAGGCCCACAGGCTGAATTTGCCCCCCCCCCCCCCCCAGGCCATCTCTTGTGGCCCTCAAACCCAGGGCTTTTTTGCAGACAGCGCGTAGCCAAAACTCTGTTCTGCCACCTCTAGCTCTAGTGCTCCACTCCTCGCTCACCACTGCCACTTGTAAACACAGAAGCCTTCAGTGTTTACAAGGACAGCTTTCCTCTCAGCAACTCACAACTTTCACAGATCCCTGCCTGCCCTGCATGCACTCACGGTGGGGTACAGCAGAGCCCCATACACTGCCGGGTGGTACTAGAGCCGAGTCGGGTCGCTGAGATGAGCTTTTGGGGTGGGGGGAGATAAAGGCTGTATATAGAGATGTATGCAGAGGTAGAGGATCGTGGACATTGGTGTTGAGGTCAGAGCCAAAGAGTACGGGTGGATGTGAGATGTGGACAGCTTGTAAAAGAGAGCTGAATCCTGTACTCTGGGCATAGCACCACTAAATCCTGCACTCTGTGTGTAGCACACTCCTCAACCCTCCACCATGTACACAGCACACCCCTGAATCCTGCACTCTGTATGGCGTGTACTGGAACCCTGCACTATGTACAATACACACTCATGAACGCTATACTCTGTACGAAATACACTCCTGAACTGTCTACTCTGTATGTAACACACTCCTGAACTCTACACTTTATACATAATACACTCCTGAACTCTACATTCTGTACATAATGCACTCCTGAACCCTGCACTCTGTACGTAACACACCCCTTAATCCTGCACTCTATAAGTAACACACTCCTGAACTCTGCACTCTGTACATAACACACTCCTTAACTCTGCACTCTGTACATAACACACTCCTAAAATCTGCACTCTGTATGTAGCACACTTCTCAACTTAGGAGTCTTATGCCGCGTACACACGATTGCACTATCCAGCGGACTTGGTCCGACAGACCAGGGTCTGCCGGACAATCCGCCCGTGTGTGTGCTCCAGTGGGCTTTTTCTTTCCAAAAGTCTGGCAGACTTAGAAAGAAGTTTTGACTCAAAATTGTCCGCCGGACAATTCGCCCGTCTGTGTGCTAGTCCACCGGACTTTTGAAATGAACGAACTTACCCACACATGGAGTAAAGTCTGTTCATTTTGAACGTGGCTCCAGGTAGACGGAACTAACAAAGGAAGTCAATGTCGCCGCTTCCATTGAGATTGACACCTCACTGGCCCCGTCACCTGGTATGGATTTAAAGGGGAACCCCTATACCGAAAAAACGGCCTGGGGGTCACCCCAAAGTCCATAGCAGACCCTTATCCGAGCATGCAGCCCAGCCGGTCAGGAAAGGGGGTGGGGACGAGCGACCCCCCCCCCTCCTGAGCCGTACCAGGCCGCGTGCCCTCAACATGGGGGTGCTTTGGGGAAGGGGGGGCCCTGCAGCCCCCCACCCCAAAGCACCTTGTCCCCATGTTGATGAGGACAGAGGCCTCTTCCCGACAACCCTGGCCGTTGGTTGTCAGGGTCTGTGGGCGGGGGGCTTATCGGAGGGGGCCCACAGATACCGGCCCCCCACCGATAGAGGCGGTGACATTGACTTCCTTCGCTAGTCCCGCCTACCTGGAGCCACGTTCAAAATTAATGGACTTTTCTCAGTGTGTTGGGAAGTCCGTTCATTTCAAAAGTCCGGCGGACTGCCACCACAGTCCGGCGAGTATTTCCGCTGGACCTAGTCCGGTCGTGTGTGGGCAGTTCCGCTCGTTCAGAAAGTCCATCGGACCTAAGCTGCAAAGTCCTCTGGATAGCCTGATCGTGTGTACTATGAGTACTATGAGTGTGTACTATGCTATGAGCAAGCGCTGAAACGTAAAAAACAGTAAACACTGCGCTATCCCAAAATAAACAAAAAAAGCTGCTAACACACCAAAAGGCTATTTAAAGGTGAAAACATAAATTCATATAGCTGGACCCCGTAGCTGGAGAGTGCACAGAGCTGAACACCAGACAGTGGACAACAGATGCCAGCCGACCCACTGCAGTAAAGGTATCCAACAATTTAAGCTGGATTGTATAGCTGGAGATAACATATTGTTTAGTACATGAATGGAACGGTTGTGTTTGAAATTTCCCTGGAGAATTCATCCTTGAAAATCTGCGTAAATTGCACAAGCCTTTGTGATCCTTCGAATATATATTTGTTTGGATCCAATATATCTGGTAAGCCTGCATCGTGATTGGCGGTGGGATTGTTACGTGGTGTCTGCATGTCTCTTACATCCAAAGAAGGTGGACGGTGATTTTTACCATACACGTGGGATTGGATCATCTTACATAAGAGACTTTGTAGATTCTTGGACTTTTTGTATCACTTTAATTTTGTTGACACACTTGTGTATGCACTGATTTGTGTTATTTTCACATGAATGTAATACAATCTTCATCCCTGGTATTTATGTAATACGATGAGGAACACTAGAGAACATTGATAGGTGGCAGATAAAGTCACTTTGTTTAAATTTCTAGCGCTAAACTATTATATTGAATTTATATGAGTAAGCGCTGGTTTTACGTCAGAATTTGTTTTATTTTTTCCCTTTTCTGTGGTGATTTGTGTGATGTGGAGTTTTTTCATTTGAAGGAATAAAGGCACTTTTACTTTTCATTCGATCCGGAGTGCGGCTGTCTAGAGTTTGTTCGTTTTCCATGTATCTGATCGTGTGTACGCGGCATTAGAGATACAATCGGCCTTTTGAGGGCAACCATAATGCAGCCCAGAATGAAATTGAAGTTTGATACCCCTGCCTTAAGCCTACTAGCTTGTACCTATATAGATTCTTATATGATAAAGCATTTGTGACATGAACTGAAATTATTTCCCTACAGGTACCAATTTAAATTAGAATTTCCAGACCAATCTGATGATGATGAATGGCTAAAGAACAGGACCGCCAGTTCTTAGTAAGATGATACAAGTTAATACATAAGGCAGAGCAGAAGTGAGGCTTCATTAACCCAACTTTAGATTTTAAAATTTTGGGAAATGTTGAAACAATAACTTTAAATTTGCAAAATGTTGCACCTTTTGTACTTTCTTTTGTTGCCTTTTAATGTCAAGCTGTATTTTTGCTCATGTTTGCCTTCCGCTGTAACATATCACTTAATAATGCCAGCACACAGTAAGGTCACCACAAGCTTCAAATGTGTCCCATTAACAAGCAGAGTGTTACAAGAGGCAAAATCTGCAGTATTTCCCAAGTGGAACTGCAAATGGCCTGACCCTGATACCACCACATGTTGTGCCTACACCTCATAAGAAGAGACTCTTATATTGAAAGAATCTGTAATAGAAAGAGATCAGAGCTATATGGAATTACAGAGCTGCTGGCAAAAACAAAATATTATTGCTGCTTATAACCTTGATGCTGTGATACCTTGCGGGAATGTTGTAGTTAAAGAATACAATGCACTTTCATAGCTGACGCACATTAATTGATGTTGTTCTTGACACAAGTGGGGGGGGGGGACAAAAAACAAAAGGACATCTTAGACAGCACTGGAGTGGCCGCCTCCTTTGACAGTAAGCAACACAAAAAAAGTGAAGAAAAATTGGGTAAAAGTAAAAATTTTCATCAGGAAACTAGAAAATCCCCATCATCCAGGACCCGCGTTTGCATTTTTTGCACACGATTCAAAAACCAGTTAAGGCCTGAAGATTGCGTAAACCCCCCAAACCTTATAGGGTTTCTGAAAGCAGACATCCCTGGGAATAAAATAAGTGTAGTTTCAGTGCATTTATTTATTTATTTATTTCACACAATATTAGCGCAAAAGTTTATGAACGCAAAATTTCAGTAAAAAATATACTAAAGTTAATTTTAGATCACACAAACGCAATATGTTACCGATTTTTAGGTATGAGGTTGCTCTGAGCAAATATATACCTAACATTGTCAAGCATTAAGATTGTGTGCACCCTCGAAAAGCTTTGGTACCCTGTATTTCTCATAGGCAATGTTTTAAAAAGCCCCGACAGGTCATCAGTTTGAAGCTAACCAAGAATAATAAGCCTAACATTTATTGCTCTCACTCCATTGTGCACAGAGATATGTAGCATGTGTAAAGCAATCAACGTTTTCATGTGTAGTCGCCCCCTATGGATACATTTACATTATTTGTATGCGCATGTATGTGGGAGTGTGGGGAGAGGCTCAGAAATTGTTTGAGGGGGATTTTAAAGTGTAAGTAAACCCCCCTATCATTCTCAGCCAAGGAAGCTGCCATCTTTGCCTCTGTTTAATCTACAACTGCTATTGAATGGTTTGACAGTTTGGTTGAGAGCACAACCAATCGGAGCGTTACATTTCCGGCATGTGCCGGAAATGAAACTGTTTACTTTAAATTAAACGGGTTTACTTCCGCTTTAAGTACTTTGTTTTTAGTTACTTTATTTTTACTTGTATTTTCTTGTTCTCTTTAATGAGACATTAGGGGTCTAAAGGATCCCTGATTTCTCACCTGTCCTCCATTGAAGTTAATATGCAAATCGAACTCCATTAGCTTCTTCCCTTTATACTGGCTGAGGAAAGTGGCACCAGGGCCTGGAAGTGATATTTTACACATCACTTCCAAGTCATTAGCAAGAAGGGGATATCAGTAAATGGACATTCTCTGATCTCCATAAACTCTACCCAGTGAAACCCACCATTGTTGGGGTGCGTGAGGGTGAGAGGTGGTCAACATATACAGGGGTGTGTGTAAGCGATCAATTCACTTAAAAGCCGCCAGCCTGCTTCCATTTGTCCCATTTAAACATACCTCACCACTATCAGAAAAGGGTTAAAGTGTATCCAAACCCAAAATGACATTTTTAATATATTGCAGCTTACAAGTCCTCACTAATTGTACAGGATAACATGATTCAGTCCCTCTAGTATTATCCAAATATTAGAAGGGCGTGGTTCTGTAGTCCTCGGAAATTGCTGAGAACAATATAACTGATAACAATCAGCACAGGCAGGGACCACATGAAGATCAACTTACAGAATTTCTGGCAAAATTAATAGATGTCATCTGCATTTTGTACACAGATATAACAAAACCCTTCCAGACCACATGGGACCAGATAAGAGAGTTCATTTTTAGAGTGTACATATCTTTTAGGGACTTCTGCAACCAAATATTTGGAGCAGGTAAGAGTTAGAACTTCTCTTTATTGCTATTTTCATTGACAAAATTGTCCCTTACTTCCTTCACTGACATCACTTTCTTCATCATGTGACAGTGCGTGGGCCTAGTTATTGGTTACTTGACATCAGCATTGTCCAATGGAAGGAGGTCACATGCTTCCTCATACCTAGAATCAATGGGTATTTTTGATGGGTAAGCCAGTGGAAGAAGCTGTGTGGTAGTACGTGAAAGGTTAATATAAATGGGTGTGTAATCCTTAACCACTCCCCTACCGGCGCACGCTGATGTACGTTGGCAGAATGGCACGTGTAGGCAAATGGGCGTACCTGTACGTCCCTTTAAATTTGACCTTGCCATCACAAGCGTGCCAGCGGTGGCACGCTCGCGTGCTGGTCGGGACCCCCCCCCCCCGAGTCCAGTCACGGCTCCCGTGGACTTGATCGCCATGGGCATACCTGCGATCATCTCACGGGGCAGCTGAACTAGGAGATGCCATTGTAAACAGCATCTCCCAGTTCTGCCTAGCAACAAGTGACACTGATCTCTGCTCCATGTGATTGGAGCAGAGATCAGTGTTCACTAAAAGAAAGCCCAGCCACCAACAGTTAGTAACACACCCCTAGGAACACTTAACCCCTACACTGCCACCCACTGGTTAACCCCTTCACTGCCAGTGTCATTTACACAGGAATCAGTGCATTTGTATAGCAGTGATTGCTGTATAAAGGACAATAGTCCCAAAAATGTGTCAAAAATGTCAGATGTGTCTGCCATAATGTTGTCGCAGTCACAATAAAAATCACTGATCGCCACCATTACTAAAAAATTAATAAAAATGCCATAGAACTATCCCCTATTTTGTAAACGCTATAACTTTTGTGCAAACCAATCAATAATAGCTTATTGCAATTTTTTTTATTATTTATTATAACAAAAGTAAAAAATAATGCGTTTTTTTCAAAATAGTCGCTCTATTTTTGTTTATAGCGCAAAAAATAAAAACTGCAGGGGTGATCAAATACCATCAAAAGAAAGCTCTATTTGTGGGAAAAAAAGGTCAATTTTGTTTGGGAGCCACGTCACACGTCCACGCAATTGTCAGTTAAAGCAACGCAGTGCCGAATTGCAAAAAGTGGTCTGATCTTAAGCCAGCAAAATGGTCCGGGGCTGAAGTGGTTAAAGTGGAACTTTCCAATCTGCTCTAGAAATGCCAGGTGCATAAAGCTCTGCATGTACCTCCCAAAACCTCTCAAAGTCGATGTGTAAGGGCTCGTTCACATGAGCGCTGCTCTCTAATGACCAATTTGTGGTGGATAGATTTTCAGAGGGCATTTGAAAGGTAGTAAGGAACAATATGTCACCCTCGCTATCACAATATTTCATGTAGTCCCACAAGATTTCATGCAATCTACCAAGATCTCAGTAAAACATTTCCAAGAAAACAAATCGTGCAAGAACTCTAGAAGTGCATTCATGATATCTTGCATGGACGTCTGCGGTGGGCCAACAAGAGAACAAGAAAGAAGAAGCCGTCCACCGGCGTTGTTTTTTTTTTTTTAACTGGTGTCCCAGTTTAGGAGGAGTGCTGGATGGACCAGAGGGATTCACTGAAGGCAAGACTTAAGAGGCGTATACAGGTAAATCATTTTACATGTTTTAATATGCACTTTTATTTATTGTTTGCAGTTTGTTAAAGGGTGGAGCTCTACTTTTACTCACACAACGTGACAATGGGTGAGATTAACTAAAACTGGTGGACGCAACCAAACAGCTTCCAGATTTTATTGCCAAAGCTTAATTGAACGAGTTAGAAGCTGATTGGTTGCTATCCACAGCTTCACCAGATTCTGTGTGCACCCGTTTTAGTAAATCTCCCCCCAGTGCATCTTTGAATCAAATACATTTTTCTTTGCTAATAAGACAGAATACAGAGGAACTGTAGATGGTATTGCGAATTACCCAACCTACTTTGCAGCACTCATGTGGTATTTTTTATAACCGGTCATAATTTGCTATTTTTTCTACTGTCTACAATTACTTTTTAGATTCACTAAAGGTTTTATGCGACAATTGGTAGAATTTATTAATGCTGAATAAACATAACTCCACACCTATGCAATATTTATACACCTAAATAGAACATTTTGATGAGAAAATGATTGTAATATAACCGAGCAAACGTAGCTAGGAATCTTAGTGATTTGACCCTGATACGTTCCCTCTCACACATTGCCTCCATTTAAGGCATACATAGTAAATGGAATTTTTAAAGATGTAAATGCAGCTTGCATAAAAACATTACATTATCATAAACTAATGTAAATGTAAGCTGTAAACAATGACTCTCCTCAGACTACACATATGTGGGAGGGAGGTCACACACCTCTACACAAGATATTGATGCTCTGCACAACTTTCATATAAGTAGAGCAATGTGAGACCTTTACTGGGGTTAGTTTCAGACCAGTTATTCAGCTGATGTGTACATTTGTGCATAAATACATTTTAATTAAATAAAATGTTGCTGGATTATCAGTTGTTTTCTACATGTCATTATTTTACATTTTACCTGAAAGTTATTTTTCTGTGGGTTTCATCTTCTCATGAAGGTATTTTCTATAACATATAATAACAAGCAGCTTTGCCCTTTAGTTGCTATCTTTTTTTTTTTTTTTTTTTTTTTTTTAGAAAGACCGATAAACACTTTTATTTTAAAGAAAACTATATAGATTTTGCATTGTTTTATTTTATTTATTTTTTGTTTTAACGTGCATATAAAACATTTTTTTTTGTTTTGGATAGAGTAGGAAAGGGCTAGACACGTTTAGTTTTTATTGCAGTCAGAAAGGAATAGAGCTCATTTTGGAGGGATATTTTCTGTTGCATCTCTAGGAGAGAAGGTGAAGGAAAACCTCCCTAGTGGAACACAGGCAGCAGAAAAAAAAGCTTTAACTGTTCATGCACTTTACATTTATACATTTGTATTATTATTATTATTTTTGGTGTTTATATATATTATTATTAGTTGTATTCTATTGTATAATATGGAATTATTGTATTTTTTTGTATATTATGATATTATTGTATTTTTTTTGCATATTATTATTATTGTATTTTGTATATTATTATTGTATTTTATATACAGTCTCTTAATATAGTTTACACCTACGACACATGATTATCAAAACATGGGGAGATTTACTAAAACTGGAGAATGCAAAATCTGTTGCAGCTCTGCACAGAAACCAATTAGCTTCTTTGTTTTCAGGTTTAAAGTTTAACTGAACAAGCAGAAGTTAGAAGCTGATTGGCTACCATGCACAGATTTTGCACTCTTCAGTTTTAGTAAATCAACCCCCTATGAGTTTTCTAAAGACATAGCACAGCAGTAGCTGTTTTCCTTGAGACTGTCTCTCTCTGATTGATACTCAGTACTAGTATTTAAAATGCTGGTATGCATATGCAATAATGCAATATTGTAAAAAATAACATTTATTTCAATATAGTATTATCTATTTAATCTATCTATCTATCTATCTATCTATCTATCTATCTATCTATCTATCTATCTATTATACACACACAATATACACACACACCTAGATATAGGATAACCCATGCAGAGATCAGACCAAAAATAATCTTTCTGGCTGATATAATATACAGTGTAGCGCTACCCACGTAGGAGCTACTTGAGTATTACCCAGATAGTCCTTACTTATGCCCTAGCAGCAGGTATTTTCCACAGACAGGTACACGCACTTTAGCTCGAAGGAGTCAAAGACCATTCTAGGGGTGCTGTTTTGTAGTTTTATTTCAGAGGGTGTTGGATAGGGTAGGGGATTTGCAGTAGGATACTCCAGAACAAAACTATGCACAACTTAAGGACTCTAGCTGATCTGGATTTGAGCAGTAGGTGAAGTCCCTTGCTGGGAGCAGATGGCAGACTTCTCCTCTCCTGTATAGCAGAAATGTAGAAATAAAGCGCATGAACAAAGTCTCTCGTAGTGAGTGACAGGTAAACAAAGCTCTTCAGATCACTAGCCAATGATATCTTTATTTGGACCCTTAACTGTCTAAGCACAGAGGGGTAGCCAAAAGAACCATGCTCCTAGATCTTTGGTCTATACTCACAGGAGTCTCAAACAAACCCTCTCAGGCATGACTCCCCTTCATTCAGCTCTTCAGAAGGCCTAGGGCCGCTCCTCCATTTCAGCTTCAGGCCCTCAGGTTGCCCACCTGAGCAGTGGCAGCCTGTCCATATGGGGCGCAGGGGCACCGCCCCCCTAATCCATGCGCTCGGCGCCCTAATTTACACGCAGGGTGCCGGATGCATGGAATCCAATGTGTTTTATTTAGAAGAAAATGGTTAGAGCCTGAGGCTCTAATTGGCTACAAAAAAGGGTCAGCTCGGGGAGCAAAGCACTGTGCCCCAAACCCACCCAGTTGTGTGACATTAGCAAATTAATATTCACTATTGTCTTCCTGATTCTCCTCCCAGCTAATCAGGAAGTGTGTCCTATGATCCGTTACCCAATTGGCCGAAGGGAGAAGCGATCCTATTGGCTGCTGTGGAGGAGGAGGGAGGAGACACGGGGAAAGCCGCAGTGAAGCCCAGGAGGAGGTGACGCAGGGTGAAGCTGCCGCTCGCCAGAAGCGCTGGCCACAACCTAGATGGGGTAAGTGCTGGGCTGGTGACTGACTGGGGGGAAGGAATGGGTGGCAGTGGGTCGATTGTTTGCCCACCAAAAAAATATATATATCACCAACCGCCACTAGGGATGGACCAAATGTACCCCTGTTCGGTTCGCACCAGAACTTTCGAACAACGCGAAAGTTCGGATGCATATAATGAACCCCGTTAAAGTAAATTAAAGTTAAAGTCACGCTTGGATAACAACTATAGATTACCTTTAACACCTCGGATATTTTGAACTGTCCCTAACACCCTGAATGCTTTTAATGCTTTGAACTGTTCTACCTTAACCGTCTGCTACATATTAATTTATAACTAGGGTTTGCCACTGGTTTATAATATTACCATATTATTAATTTAATTATTAGCGCTGTTTTAGTATTTATAACATTCAGTGTTTGGACTGTTTTTATATTTTATACTACCTGTTGCTATATATATATATATATATATATATATATATATATATTAGGGCTGCAGAAATTAACGATTAATTCCTTGATAGATCGTTAATCTTTTCTTTTGATCTGTAGGATACCTGCCCTTTTAGGCCAAGCTGTGGCTGCAGCGCTCCGCTCAGTCCTCCACTATATGTCATACACAGTCTGCGGACATCTCCTGCTGTGTGTCTCTGAGCTGAGTGTGAAAACTTTGGCCTCGCTGTGAGAAAAGTCCTACCCTCCTCCTAGATCAGCTTATGTGATAGACACAGTGTTCTATCTATCATACAAGCTGATCTAGGAGGAGGGCGGGACTTTTCTCACAGCGTAGCCAAAGTTTTCACACTCAGCTCAGAGACACACAGCAGGAGATGCCCGCAGATTGTGTAATCCAGGCACAGGCACTGACTACAGTAAGGCTGCAATTATGGGCACGGTGAGACTGCATTATGGGCACGGTGAGACTGCAACTATGGGCACGGTGAGACAGCATTATGGGCATGGTGAGAGAGCATTATGGGCACGGTGAGGCTGCGATTATAGGCACGACGAGGCTGCGATTATGGGCACGACGAGGCTGCGATTATGGGCACGGTGAGACAGCATTATGGGCATGGTGAGGCTGCGATTATGGGCACAGTGAGGCTGAGTTTAGGACGTGTGACATCCTAGTCATGCCCCGCTATGTCCGGCTTCGTCCGTTGCCATAACAACGTTGCTAAATCAGCTAAAAGTAGTTGGATCTGTATGTGCGTTATAATTAATCAAAATTAGTCGAAAAATCGATGAATCAAACATGAAAATTTTAATCAGTAACAGCCCTAATATATATATATATATATATATATATATATATAGTTTTAGCAGACACCCTCGGGAATAAAATGGGTGTTGTTGCAACTTTTTACATTACATGGTATTTGCGCAGCAATTTTTCAAAATATTTTTTGGAAGGAATAAAAAAAACAAAAAACATTAAAGTTAGCCCAGTTTTGTTGTGTAATGTGAAAGATGATGTTACACCGAGTAAACAGATCCCTAACACGTTACGCTTTAAAATTGTGCACACTTGTGGAATGGTACCAAACTTCAGTACTTAAAAATCTCCATAGGCGATACTTTAATATTTTTTACAGATTGCATGTTTAGAGTAACAGAGGAGGTCAAGTGCTAGAATTATTGCTCTCGCTGTAATGATTGTGGCGTATGTAACCTGTATGTATCTGGCTCTGATACTAGCCAGTAGACATGTGCATTCGTTTTCATCCAAATGCATTTTTGTCCGACTTTTTGGGTATTTTCTTTGTCGTTTTAACAAACGATAAGGAACGTGCAGAATCCGAAAACCGAAAGATCCAACATAAACAAATGGTTTATTTTCGTTTTTGTTGCGTCAAAAGTTCGATATAGGTAGAAGATTTAACATGATGCTGACAATAGCAATCTGTGTCCATCGAACCTGTGGTCGAATGTGCCTAACCTTAGCTCTATTAGTCCAAGACTATTCTACACAGAGAGAAAAGATTCCACAGATAGTGATGGCCGAACGGTTCGCCCGGCGGTCGTTTCGCGGCGAATTTCCGACTTTCGCCGTCCGCGGGTTCGAACGCCTTTTTCCGTCGTTCGCCCCGGCGGACTTACGTGTTTAATGTATACAAGAACTTTAACCTTTCGTGACACGTTTATCATGTGTTACAGGACAACCAATTGAGACATGACAGCTCATGGACACTTGGACATTCCCCCTAACCTATAAATACACCCGATCCGGTGGCCATTTTACATTCTTTCTTCTGTCACTGTAGGGAAAGGATCCTGTGTGGAGTAGGGACAGAGAAAACGCTAGCTATTTGGTACACAAAAGTTCTTTTCAGGACTGGTATAGGTGTTAGGTCAGCAGCCTGAGTTTCTTTTGTCAGTTTAGATAAAGGGACAGAGCGCTGTATGCTGCTATTTTAGGGACAGCTCAGCCAGATTAGTCTTTCTTCATCATCATCATCATCATCATCATTAGCTGTTACTATCAGGTCCACAAAAGAGCTGTTCCAGCTAATCGTTCCAGCCTACTCTTTTTTGCCAATTTGTATAGGGACAGGCAGGAAGCAGTGTGTCAGGCAGTGAGGATAATTTTAAAGACTTGCTGTTACTATTAGTTCCACAAAGGTTCTTTTCAGGACTGGTATCAGTGGTACGGTAATAGGCTTGTACACGTATAATATTCTTTCTTCCAAATATAGAAAGAATATTATACTTGACTGCTGCCCTTCTGCTGCAGTCTGCTAATCATTCACAACTCACTTGTTCCACAAAGCTCTTTATCAGGACTGGTAACTTGGTCTGTCTAGGGTGCTACGGTACATAGGCTTGGGTGCGGTACAGTCTGCTGTTCTGTAAGGACCGCTATCGGTCCACAATACATAGGGTTGCCGTGCACTACTGCTGACCGCTGCCCTATACTGCAGCAGTCCTTCAGCGGTATAGGGACTGACGCACAGTCTGCTAAACACTAATACACAACCTGCTTGGTCCACAAAAGTTCTTATAAGGACTGGTAACTTGGTATAGGGTGCTACGGTACATAGGCCTGAGTGCAGTACAGTCTGCTGTTCTGTAAGGACCGCTATCGGTCCACAATACATAGGGTTGCCGTGCACTACTGCTGACCGCTGCCCTATACTGCAGCAGTCCTTCATTGGTATAGGGACTGACGTACAGTCTGCTAATCACTAACACACAACCTGCTTGGTCCACAAAAGTTCTTATAAGGACTGGTAACTTGGTATAGGGTGCTACGGTACATAGGCCTGAGTGCAGTACAGTCTGCTGTTCTGTAAGGACCGCTATCGGTCCACAATACATAGGGTTGCCGTGCACTACTGCTGACCGCTGCCCTATACTGCAGCAGTCCTTCATTGGTATAGGGACTGACGTACAGTCTGCTAATCACTAACACACAACCTGCTTGGTCCACAAAAGTTCTTATAAGGACTGGTAACTTGGTATAGGGTGCTACGGTACATAGGCCTGAGTGCGTTACAGTCTGCTGTTCTGTAAGGACCGCTATCGGTCCACAATACATAGGGTTGCCGTGCACTACTGCTGACCGCTGCCCTATACTGCAGCAGTCCTTCAGCGGTATAGGGACTGACGCACAGTCTGCTAAACACTAACACACAACCTGCTTGGTCCACAAAAGTTTTTATAAGGACTGGTAACTTGGTATAGGGTGCTACGGTACATAGGCCTGAGTGCAGTACAGTCTGCTGTTCTGTAAGGACCGCTATCGGTCCACAATACATAGGGTTGCCGTGCACTACTGCTGACCGCTGCCCTATACTGCAGCAGTCCTTCATTGGTATAGGGACTGACGTACAGTCTGCTAATCACTAACACACAACCTGCTTGGTCCACAAAAGTTCTTATAAGGACTGGTAACTTGGTATAGGGTGCTACGGTACATAGGCTTGAGTGCGGTACAGTCTGCTGTTCTGTAAGGACCGCTATCGGTCCACAATAGATAGGGTTGACGTGCACCACTGCTGACCGCTGCCCTATACTGCAGCAGTCCTTCAGCGGTATAGGGACTGACGTACAGTCTGCTAAACACTAATACACAACCTGCTTGGTCCACAAAAGTTCTTATAAGGACTGGTAACTTGGTATAGGGTGCTACGGTACATAGGCTTGAGTGCGGTACAGTCTGCTGTTCTGTAAGGACCGCTATCGGTCCACAATAGATAGGGTTGACGTGCACCACTGCTGACCGCTGCCCTATACTGCAGCAGTCCTTCAGCGGTATAGGGACTGACGTACAGTCTGCTAAACACTAATACACAACCTGCTTGGTCCACAAAAGTTCTTATAAGGACTGGTAACTTGGTATAGGGTGCTACGGTACATAGGCTTGAGTGCGGTACAGTCTGCTGTTCTGTAAGGACCGCTATCGGTCCACAATAGATAGGGTTGACGTGCACCACTGCTGACCGCTCACCTATACTGCAGCAGTCCTTCAGCGGTATAGGGACTGACGTACAGTCTGCTAATCACTAACACACAACCTGCTTGTTCCACAAAAGTTCTTATAAGGACTGGTAACTTGGTATAGGGTGCTACGGTACATAGGCTTGAGTGCGGTACAGTCTGCTGTTCTGTAAGGACCGCTATCGGTCCACAATAGATAGGGTTGACGTGCACCACTGCTGACCGCTGCCCTATACTGCAGCAGTCCTTCAGCGGTATAGGGACTGACGTACAGTCTGCTAAACACTAATACACAACCTGCTTGGTCCACAAAAGTTCTTATAAGGACTGGTAACTTGGTATAGGGTGCTACGGTACATAGGCTTGAGTGCGGTACAGTCTGCTGTTCTGTAAGGACCGCTATCGGTCCACAATAGATAGGGTTGACGTGCACCACTGCTGACCGCTGCCCTATACTGCAGCAGTCCTTCAGCGGTATAGGGACTGACGTACAGTCTGCTAAACACTAATACACAACCTGCTTGGTCCACAAAAGTTCTTATAAGGACTGGTAACTTGGTATAGGGTGCTACGGTACATAGGCTTGAGTGCGGTACAGTCTGCTGTTCTGTAAGGACCGCTATCGGTCCACAATAGATAGGGTTGACGTGCACCACTGCTGACCGCTCACCTATACTGCAGCAGTCCTTCAGCGGTATAGGGACTAAGAGTTTTGTCACAGGGTCATTTAAAAAATGACATGCAGAGGAAGAGGCAGGCCCTTCCGCAGGGGTGGTAGGGGTAGGGCAGGAGCAACAGGCTTGAGCCAAAGTGGGAAGTTGCAGAAGGTGCGTTCAATTACTTTAAAGGATGCACCAGACTTGGTTGAGTGGCTCGCTCAGCCTTACTCTTCTGCACCCTCCTCATCCTCTCGATCTGCACCCTCTTCTTCACTCTCTGCTATGTGCACCCCCAAAGACACTACCACCAACAACACGACCACCACCACCACCACCACATACCTTCCGCTTGAGTCACTGGAATTATTTTCCGATCCATATCAAGAGGACATTTCTGATGCGCAGCCACTCTTGGTATTGGATCAGGAAGAGGAGGTAGCAACAAGCGCTACTCAGCAGTCTGACGCCAGTACCCAGATCAGCCCAAGGAGGAGGTTGGTCCCCGGTGTTGCTGCCTACTCTACTTATAGCGGTGGGGAAGGTGACGTTGATGATGACGTGTCTAGTGATGTCACGTGGGTGCCCACAAGAGAGGAAGAGGAGGGGAGTTCAGAGGGAGATATGGACCAGCAGATAGGGAGGAGAAGCAGCAATGACTTACATTGCACAGCAGGGACAAAGCAGACTGCAAATGTATCAGGAGCGAGTCATCGACCATGTACGGTCACATCTGGCGCTCCCAGGACACCGGCACATGGCTCCGCAGTGTGGGCTTTTTTTAACGTGTCCGCTGCTGACAATAGCGTTGCCATCTGCAATCTTTGCAGTCAACGCGTTAGTCGCGGTAAGCCCAATACTCACCTAGGGACGACCGCCTTAAGAAGGCACATGAGCAGCCATCACCGAGCCCAGTGGGAGCAACGGAACACACAAAGCCACACTGCAGGCTCTCACCGTCCAGCCTCGTCTTCTACTTCTCCTTCTCCTCTCTCCTCACAATTGTCCTCCACTCCACCTTCCATCACGCCAAGCTCACATTTTTCTGCAAAAAGGCAGGCTTCCGTGGGCCTAATGTTTGAGCGTAAAAAAATGATGACGCCGGATAACCCTCTTGCCCAACGGTTGGCGGCTGGCTTGTCAGAACTCATAGCCCGCCAACTACTGCCATATAAACTGGTGGACTCGGAGGCCTTTCGCAAATTTGTGGCCATTGGAACACCACAATGGAAGGTCCCAGGAAGGAAGTATTTCTCAGAGAAGGGCATCCCAGAGCTATATGGCCATGTTCAGCGGCAAGTGAATGTATCTCTGGCACACAGTGTCGGTGCCAAGATACATCTGACCACAGACACGTGGTCTAGCAAACACGGGCAGGGAAGGTATATCAGTTTTACTGCCCACTGGGTGAACCTTCTGACGGCCGTCAAGCATGTAACCCGTGGCACCCGTGTAGATTTGGTTTTACCGCCACGGATTGCATGCAGGCCTGACTCTTCTTCTCCTCCTCCTACTCCATCCTCCTCCCTCTCCTCCTCAGCTGCCTCCTCCTTTTCCGCTGCTAGCGTCTCTTCCACTGCACCGCCCAAGCTCCCCAGAACCTATTCCACATGCCAGGTGAGACGTTGCCATGCCGTGCTGCGTCTGTTGTGCCTGGAAGCAAAGAGCCACACTGGCCCGGCACTCCTTTCAGCTTTGCGTTCACAGGCAGATGAGTGGCTAACACCGCTCAATTTGACAGTTGGTAAAGTGGTGTGTGACAACGGTGCCAATCTGCTTAGCGCATTGAAACAGGGCAAAATCACGCACGTGCCGTGCATGGCACACGTCTTAAACTTGGTCGTGCAGCGATTCCTTGTCAAATACCCTGGGGTCCAGGACATCTTGCGGCAGGCAAGGAAAATCTCGGCCCATTTCAGAAGATCTTACACGGCCATGGCTCGCCTTGCTGACATTCAGCGGCGACACCATCTGCCGGTCAGACGTCTTATTTGCGATTGCCCGACGCGATGGAACTCAACCTTCTATATGCTTGATAGGCTGCTCCAGCAGAAACGTGCAGTTAACGTCTACCTGTATGAACTCTGCGAAAGAAACGGTTCTGGGGAGCTGGGTTTTTTTTCACCGCGCCAGTGGCTGCTCATGCGCGACACATGCAGACTTCTGCGGCCATTTGAGGAGATCACCAAACTGGTCAGTCGCAGCCATGGCGCCATCAGTGACATGGTACCTTATGCCTTCTTTCTGGAGCGTGCATTGCGTCGTGTCATTGATCAGGCTGTGGAGGAGCAGGAGCGGGAAGATGAGGAAGTCGCAATGCTGGATGAATTCCCAGGGGGGGCTACTCTATCTGAGACAAGTCAACAACAGGAGTCTGATGAGGAGTCAGAGGAGGATGGTGCCGGGGCGGATGAGCAGGAGCAAGAAGAGCATGCTTTAAACCTTTCTGGGATCCCTGTTGTGCGAGGATGGGGAGAGGAGAATGAAGAGGACGACATTATCCTGGATGATGAGCAGGAGCCAGGCCACCACACCGCTTCCACTTTAGTGCAAATGGGGGCCTTCATGCTCCAGTGTTTTAATAGGGACCCCCGTATAAAAAGCATGAGGGTCAAGGACCAGTACTGGGTGGCAACGTACTTAGACCCCCGGTACAAACACAAAATGGCGGAAATGTTACCGCCGTCGCAGAGGGCTGTCAGAATGCAGCACTTCCAGGCCTTGCTTCGAGAAATGCTGCATTCTGCTTTTGCGTGCGCTGGCAGAGGAGCAATTCCCACTCCCAGAGAAGGATTTGCGGGTACCAATCCAACAGCGCCTGCAAGAAGAGGCCGGTTTGAAGATGTGTTGGTGACTTCGGATATGAGGTCATTCTTTCAGCCGACCCATCGACAGGTGTCATCCGGATCCAGCATCAGGGAACGCCTAGACCGTCAGGTGTCCGACTACATTGGGTTAACGGCCGATGTGGACGCTCTGAGGAGTGATGAACCCCTAGACTACTGGGTGGGCAGGCTTGACCTCTGGCCAGAGCTTGCCCAATTTGCAATCGAACTGTTGGCTTGCCCCTCATCCAGTGTCCTGTCCGAAAGGACGTTCAGCGCAGCAGGGGGGATTGTGACCGATAAGCGTACTCGCCTAGCTCACCACAGTGTTAACTACCTCACATTTCTAAAAATGAATGAGGCATGGATCTCGGAGGAATTCAACACATGTGATCAGTAGACCATGTATATGTCTATAAACAATTTTTGGAATCAAGCACACAGACCTTCTTAATTCATTTGGCTCACTTCCCTGACCCAAAAAAGCACACCGTACTATATGCCCCTACCCTCCTCTTTGAAGAGGTTGAGCGGTGTCATATTTCTACTGGGGCTGCTTATTATGAGGGGTTCCCACCATCCCTGTGCTGTGCTGACTTCCTCCTGGGTGTTCTTATTATGAGGGGCTCCCACCATCCCTGTGCTGTGCTGACTTCCTCCTGGGGGTTCTTATTATGAGGGGATCACACCATCCCTGTGCTGTGCTGACTTCCTCCTGGGGCTGCTTACGGTGCTGCTGTCAGCGCTGTATGTCACGGAGCTGCTGTCAGCGCTGTATGTCACGGAGCTGCTGTCAGCGCTGTATGTCACGGAGCTGCTGTCAGCGCTGTATGTCACGGAGCTGCTGTCAGCGCTGTATGTCACGGAGCTGCTGTCAGCGCTGTATGTCACGGAGCTGCTGTCAGCGCTGTATGTCACGGAGCTGCTGTCAGCGCTGTATGTCACGGAGCTGCTGTCAGCGCTGTATGTCACGGAGCTGCTGTCAGCGCTGTATGTCACGGAGCTGCTGTCAGCGCTGTATGTCACGGTGCTGCTGTCAGCGCTGTATGTCACGGAGCTGCTGTCAGCGCTGTATGTCACGGAGCTGCTGTCAGTGCTGTATGTCACGGAGCTGCTGTCAGCGCTGTATGTCACGGAGCTGCTGTCAGCGCTGTATGTCACGGAGCTGCTGTCAGCGCTGTATGTCACGGTGCTGCTGTCAGCGCTGTATGTCACGGAGCTGCTGTCAGCGCTGTATGTCACGGAGCTGCTGTCAGCGCTGTATGTCACGGAGCTGCTGTCAGCGCTGTATGTCACGGAGCTGCTGTCAGCGCTGTATGTCACGGAGCTGCTGTCAGCGCTGTATGTCACGGTGCTGATGTCAGTGCTCTGTATTACGGTGCTGCTGTCAGTGCTCTGTATCTCCTGCACCCTCTTGTTTGCCTACCCTGGTCCCTGACCTTCCCTCTCCTCCATTGCCTTCATTAGCTCCATAGTCCTGAATTGTCAGAACAATTTCCCAAATAAAAAAAAAATGCTTGTAGTTATCGATCCCAAATTCACCTCATACATGTATTATGCTATTGTCCAGGTGGTGGGACTACGTGCTACCCCCTAATAATTACCCCGTGGCCGCAAATTCGACCTAAAGGTTTGCGAAATTCGCCTCCCATTGAAGTCAATGGAGCCCGCGGCGAACGGTCGTTTTCGCGAACGTTTGTGTCCGTTCGCGTTTCGCGTTCGCGAAACGTCCCGTCGGAAGTTCGTCCATCACTATCCACAGAGAGAAAAGATTTGACATAGAGAGAAAAGATTCGGCATTATAGCGACAATAGCAAAAAGGTTGAATGTGCCTAACCTAAATCTATTAGTCCAAGATTATTTGACATAGAGAGAAAAGCACAAGAACATGTCAGCTCCCTCGGCGTGGATCGGGTGAGATGTTGGGGGCTCGTTCTAAGGTAAGTAGTTCATAATGAGCTAGTATGAGGAGCATACTAGCTCATTATGCCTTTTCCCTTGTAGGTCTAAAAAAAAATTAAAAAATGTCAGCAGGTTTACTCCTGCTTTAAGGTTGCTGGGCAGCAGGTCAGGTGTACACAGGGTAGTCATGTACTTTCCAACTACCATTATTTCAAATATGCTCATTCCAAATAGGATCCTAATACGTTTGCAATGGCAAAAACTGTTATTTTTTTATGCAGAAAATGTTAGTGCATGTCTGTGAGTCCTTTATAAAAAAAATACTAATAATTTGTGAACTGTCTAAAACCCTTTTTTTAGGTTCAGTCAGCCCTAAATTGATATACGTGGGTGCTTGCTAACCTGAACTATCCTCTTAAATCTCACTTCTTCTGTTGCAACAGGAAAAGTTCAACTTGCCCCCCATTGCATTCTACAGTAGTCCAACAGAGGCAACCAATCCAAAGACAACCTTGTAATGGTCATGGCAGGTGTCCAGAGCATGGAACTTAGTTGCGGAGATGTCACCACTATAGTTCCTGCAAGATAGACAAGTTCTGCTAGTCCTTTCAGTCTTTTAATATTTATCCAAAAAAGCTGCAGTGATATGGGCTGCTCTACAACAAAATGACCACTTTAGGAGAGACTTTCTCAACCTCTATAGGTTTTTCTCACTGATCTGTATCATATAAAAAAATGGCGGCTGCTGATCTTCAGTGATGACTACAACAGAATGGCCACCTTATGATTTCTGGTCTCCACTAGATAAATTACATCCAACACGTTACGTGATGTAACATAACGCCTAGGGCACCCCGGACTGGAAGTTATGTAGGACAGTGGTTCTCAGCCTCAAGTACCCCCACCGGGCCATGTTTGCAGGTTTTCCTTTAATTTGCACAGCTTCTTTAAATCAATATCAATGACATGGTATTGATAAGAGCTATTTTATCTAAGGGAAGTTCCCAAAACATGGCCCGTTGGGGGTACTTAAGGACTGAGATTGAAAACCACTGATGTAGGAGACCCATATGCTGGTGATATTATTTGTTACACCACAACTTTTTTACTTATATCTGATGTAAGAGTTACCCCATTTATATAAATTCACTCAGTTTAATTACTATACTATGGGAGATCATTTTGTTTCATCTTCACAAACGGATAGGCGTGTTGGAAGGCACCTTAAAGGAACGGAACAGGTCACCTGGACACATCTGACAGATACGGGACCAGGCTTATATTGGTGGAACATTGCCCAAAATATGGAATTGTAATCAAAAGGTGCACTTGATCACTCATTGAGGTGAGAGTTCTGTGAGCACATAGGTGTTACAAGGAGTTGAAAGCACGCCATTTATTTATGAAGGTTTACACACAGTTTTTTCTCTTGAAAAAAGTGGAATTCACCATTGGAGAATTAACTAATATACACTTTATTATCACATATGCACTTGGATATGGACTGCACCCTATATATGCACCTATATCTTTGACTTACTGTGATTGTTTGATATACTGTATGATTACATTTATGTCATTATTAAGATTCATGTGATGCACTAAATATAAGAGTGCTTGCTCAACACCATTCATATTAATTTATTATTTTTACTTGTGGTAACACAGTGGGTGTCTGCAGCACCCTTGGCTATTGTCAAACATACTCATAACGGTCACTTTATAATTTAAATCCCCAGGGTATAAATGATGATTTTGTCTCTATGACTGCTTGACCAACACTCTCGCTTATTTCTTTACCCAAGTAACACACATGACACCATAACTGGAGTTTAATGGCCAAAGCAGCCTTTTATTAACCCAAATTGTATAAATCACACATACAAATCATACAAGCAACAATCAGTACATTCTAAAATTTGGAGCCTCAAGGTCCTTATAGGCACCACTACTTCATGTACCTGCTTAACCAAACTTAGGCCTCCAGCCGCAAAACACCATCTCGGAGGCACCACTATTAGCAGGTACAACCCAGACAAACCGTATGGAGCCGTACCCAAGACCGGTCCCTACCAATTTACATTTATGAAATAAAACACATACAAGGACCTTGTACCCCGCCAGCTGCCTTGACAGGCCACAATGGGAAATAGCCCAAAATTGCCCAAGAACTTAACCACCAAAAGAGGAGGGAGGGTGGGAAGTTGTTCCGACATTGTCTCTCTCCTGAGTGAAGACCTCGCCAGGATCCTCCTACTGATGAACCCCTTAAGCCCCACCTGTTACCACCACTCCACCAATCCAGTAAGTGTCCCCTTACTATTTAATTTAAACCCTCCTGAAAACTCCTACCACTTCAAAACCCCTTTTATCCCTGTCATGTTGGCCCTCCATCTAGGTTTCTTTTCCTTACTCCGGGCCTTGCTTTATTATTTATTGAGGGTTTATCATTCAAGATATAATTGGTTGCTTGCTGACCTAAACTATCCTCTTAAATCTCACTTCTTCTGTTGCAGCAGGAAGAGCGCAACTTACCTCCATTGCATTCTACAGTAGAATCCATCAGAGGCAACCAGTCCAAAGAGACAACCTTGTAATGGTCATGGCAGGTGTGCAGAGCTGGGAACACAGTCACGAAGATGTCACCACTACAGTTCCTGTAGGATCCTGTTATGCCCTGTACACACGGTTGGACTTTCCGACGACAAAATTCATCGGATTTTTTCCGACGGATTTTGGCCCAAACTTGTCTTGCATACACACGGTCGCACAAAGTTGTGGGAAAATCCAATCGTTCTGAACGCGGTGACGTAGAACACGTACAACGGGACTATAAATGGGCCAGTAGCCAATAGCTTTCATCTCGTAATTTATTCTGAGCATGTGTGGCACTTTGTCCGTTGGAATTGTCTACACATGACCGGAATTTAAACGATCGGATTTTGTTGTCGGAAAATTTTAGATCCAGCTCTCAAACTCTGTGTGATGGAAATTCCGACTGAAAAAGTCTGATGGAGCCCACACACGATCGGATTTTCCGACAACACAATCCGATCGCACATTTTCTGTTGGAAAGTCCGACTGTGTGTACAGGGCATTAGTCCTTTCAGTCTTTTGCCATTTATCCAAAACAGAAATATCATTTGCAGGAGATGCGCCCTTTAAATTACTGGTTTTCCATGTACCTTCTTGCTTTGCAGCTGTTTCAAACGGCAAACTTCTCTTTTAAATAAAATAATTTATTTGTCAGGTTCCACTGGGATGATGTGCTATTGATTTTCCTAGTTTTCTCCTCGGAATGTGCCAGGACAGGATGACAAGCTCATGAGAAACACTGCAGCATTTGTGAACTGATTAAAAGCCATTCATAACAACCCAGATGCAAAATCAATTGTACAGCAATGCTCTGGACAGTAATATGTCAAATTCTATTTAACAATGCATTGAAATAGTGATTTGCATGATGGGACCATGCTGAGCCTTAACGCAAATGTGCTGTAACATTCATTTATGATAAGGCATATAGTAAACATTCATAGCATTAAACTGAAATAGTATAGCTTGTGGGGAAAATACATTGATACATGATAGGCTATAAAAAGAGTCTAATGTTTATGAGCTTCTTTGCAGAACGAGACCAAAAATGACAACTACACATCTCACAGGCAGTCCTAGGGTGTAGAGTAGATGTAAACCCTAACTGAATTATAATTTGTATATTAACACATGATCACCCCTTCATGACCACCAGAGCATTTGCTATCCGACACTGTGCTACATTAACTGGTAATTGTGCGGTCATGCCACACTGTACACAAATATAATTTATATTGTTTGTTTGTTTTTTTGGTGGTATTTGATCTCCACTGGGTTTTCAGATTTTTTAATACAGTACATAAACAAAAAAAGACTGACCATTTTGGAAAAAACAAACAATATTTTCTACTTTCTGTTATAAAAACATATAAAAAAAATAATAATTTATTTTCATAAATTTAGGGTAAAATGTATTCTACAAAATGTTTTTGCAAAAAAAAATAAAAAAATACAAATTAGTGTACAGGTATACCCCACTTTTAAGTACACAATGGGGTTTATTTACTAAAGCTGGAAAGTGCAAAATCAGGCTCACTTCTGCATAGAAACCAATGAGCTTCTAACCCCAGCTTGTTCAATTAAGCTTTGTAAAAACATCTGGAAGCTCATTGGTTTCTATGCAGAAGTGAGCCTGATTTTGCACTTTCCAACTATAGTAAATAAACCCCATTGAGTACTTAAAAGTGGGGTATGCCTGTATATTAATTGGTCTGTGCAAAAGTTATAGTCAGCAGAATTTCTGCTCATTTACTAAGCTCTGGAGCAAATACTTTTGCGGAGTGTAATGATACTTTGTAAAGCGCACAGTCTATTTGGCTTTAGTAAATCAACTCCACAGTGTCTACAAACTATGGTATGTATACAGGAATATATGCAGCCATAGGTGCTATACTGTAATGGCAGTGATCAGCGATAGTGTGACTGTGATAGGGTGGCGGCCAATCTTGTGCTAACCGACACTGCTGACACTAATACAGTGATCAGTGATAATACTTTACATTGTACTAATGACAGTTTCAGAAACAAACAGGGCTGAGAGGTAACAAACCTTCGAGATTGTACTAATGACACTGGCTGGGAAGAGGTTAACATGTAGATAACTGTGTGTCTAACAAGTGTAATGGGGGTTATTTACTAAAGGAAAATCCACTTTGCACTGAAAGTGCACTTGGAAGTGCAGTCGCTGTAGATCCGAGGGGGACACGGCAAGGACACTTAAAAACAGCATTTTTATGCAAGGAAAATAAAAAACAGCTTGCACGTGATTGGCTGATAAAATCAGCAGAGCTTCCCCTCATTTCAGATCTACCCCTTAGATTTAGGGTGACTGCACGTTCAAGTGCACTTGCAGTGCAAAGTGGATTTGCCTTCCGTCAACCCCCCTAGCGGTAATCCTGAGTCTGGCTCGGGTTAGAATTTACTGATAGAAGCGGTAACCCCGAGCCAGACTCGGGATCGCTTCGCTGGATGCAGGGGAGGACACAGGGAGAGTTACTTACCTTGTCCCCTGGATCCAGCGATGCCCACCGCGCTGTGTGAGCGAGCTGTCCTCCGCTCGATTCACAGTGCCGAATGCCGCCGAGCTCCGTTCTCTGCGACGTTACGGCACACGGGAGCGGAGAACAGCGGCAAATTCAAAAAAGTAAAAAGACACAAAACACACACAGCACTGTAATCTTACAGATAACAGTGCTGTATTAAAAAATTACACACCCCTTTTGTCCCTAGTGGTCTGTCCAGTACCCTGCATGCACTTTTATATTATAAATACTGTTTTTTCTGCCTGGAATTTGGAGATTGTCCATAGCAACCAGAAAGTGTCCCTTTTTCAGTCTTTTAGGATTTGATTACATTATTGAATAATTTTTATTATTATTTATTATATTATAAACTTTATCATACCTGGGATGTCTGATAGACTCTGGTTTGAAGAGATTTAAGTGAGTTATTCCTAAGAATTACAGGATTACAAAATAAAACGCCAGATTTCCATGCAAAATAATTGTACCGCTTACAGCACCTAATTCCAGACTGAATCATACCGCCAGGGGGGTTAATAACCCCCAAGGTGTGTAATGTGTGCTGTTTTTACTAAAAAATCTGGCTGTTTTATGCTGCAGTGCCGTGCACCACATTTTAGTGGTGCACGGCACTGCGCTTGCTTAACTCAACCCATTCCCCTGAATGGGGCTGCGCTGCAACCATGTGCAATGCACATGGCTACAGCACAGTATAATGGGTTTTTAGGGTTTAAAAACAGGTGGTGAGGAGGCAACATAATGCTTCTTCACCACCTGTCATATATCTTCAAAACGCGATCCACTATGGATCACTCTTCAGAGTGCCCTGCGACTCCATTTACACTTGTGGTTGGGGGAACAGTAAAAATTAGAGGTTGAGCTGTGTTTTAACTGCTACCCAACCATTTCCCTTAAGCTGAAAAGGCAGCAGAGGGGGATGTACATGTGCCACAGCCAAAATGCTTTGCATCACAGTGCGACAAACATGTCTGCACTGTTGGGTTCAGCGAGCAGTATTGACTGCCGAATGTGGCCCATCCAAGTGAATGGGAGCACCCCGCATCCATGAGCAATGCATTAAATTGCGGGGAGATGCAGTGGGGATTAAACAGGTGGTAAGGAGGTGTGATATAACACCTCCTCCCTGCCCTTCAAATGCCCTCTGAAGAGCAATACACATGTGTATTGCTCTTCAGAGGGCACCACATGTGTAAATGAGCCGTAAGGCTGTTCAGCCATTCCAGTATATTCTGTGGAATCAGCTGGGGGCCAGGGGAAGGAACAGGACTATTTAACCCCTGGGCAGGCAGAGTGACAGGAGGCAGGAGGGGGAAGAGTGACAGGGAGGGGGGCAGGATGACAGAAGGGGGTTGGCAGAGTGACAGGAGGGGGGCAGGCAGAGTAACAGGAGTGGAAAGAGTGACATAAGGGGCAGGCAGAGTGACGGGGGCAGGATGACAGAAGGGGGCAAGCTGTATGACAGGAGGGGGCAGACAGAGTGACAGGAGGGGGGCAGGCAGACAGGAGGGGGCAGGATAACAGGAGGGGGCAGAGTGACAGGAGGGGGCAGAGCGACAGGCGGGGCAGGATGACAGGATGGCGGTAGGATGACAGGAGGGGCAGGATGACAGGAGGGGGCAGGCAGAGTGACGGGGGGGGGAAGAGTGACATAAGGGGCAGGCAGAGTGACGGGGCAGGATGACAGAAGGGGGCAGGCAGTATGACAGGAGGGGGGCAGGATGACAGGAGGGGGCAGGCAGAGTTACAGGAGGGGGCAGGCAGACAGGAGGGGGAAGGATAACAGTAGGGGGCAGAGTGACAGGAGGGGGCAGAGCAACAGGAGGGGCAGGATAACAGGAGGGGGAAGGCAGTGTGACAGAAGGGGTCGGGATGACAGGAGGGGGACAAGCAGAGTGACAGAAGGGGGCAGGATGACAGGAGGACCTGTGGAGTGGACACACTATCCTATATATATGGCTTTGGCAACTCTCAGCAACCATGGGACTGGGCCTACACCTAGCCCCTGTTCACACCGGTGAGACTCGCATGAAAGTCATACCCTATTGTCAGCAATGGAAATATTCAATTCGATGTAACACCAACTTTGCCATGCCACATCAATTTGTAAAAGAAGTTCCTACACTACTTTTGGCAATTTCAGGTGCAATGCAATGTTGTAATGTGCTAGCATGCATTGCATACAAGCACATTATGAGAAACTTACCTTAGAACAAAGCCTTCCAGCATGACGATATCAGTCCTGAGACAACTGACATTTTCACCCTTCGTCTTCCTTCTGGGTTCAGGGCATGCTCGCTGGAGCTGCTGTTTCCAGCATGGGGTCTGAAGGTCCAGCACTATAAGCCAGACCTTCAGAGGGCACATGTCGATGATGTCATAGGCTGCATACACTCTGAATATCTCCTAATATCTCCTAATGTATGCAAGTTTAGGAGATATTCACAGTGCCTACCGGTAAGCCCTACTATAAGCTTGCCTGTAGGTACAAGTGGTGTAACAGAGTTTACTACCACTTAAATTAAAAAAAGTTGCAGATTTAAAAAATATTGAAAATCACTTTGGAAATTGTAATAACAGATTGAACCTCATTGTAGCACCCTGGTCCTAAACAGGGCTGCTTATAAATCTAGTTGTGCTAGGTCGTAACTAGCCTGCCTGATTGATAGTTTGAGCCACTGATTTCTGTCTTAAATCTGAATTTAGTCTAGTCTCTGTCTTATGTCAATAGGTGGCACTGCTATCTTTGACACTAGAAATTACAGTGAATTCAGGTGAAGGGTAAATAAGTTGTCTCGGACAATCAGCAGGAGTTTCTTTGGCTGCTGTGCATGCTGGTATAGGCTATTTATACAGGAGGAGTCAGGTGTTCTTCTTGCCCGGGACTGCAGCCTGGATGGGTGTGTGTTAAGTAACTCCTGGTTACAAGGCCTGAAGCCTAAGGCCTATGCAGGAGTCATACTGGCTGCTAAGTCTATGTAAGGCCTATCCAGCAGTTCAGGGTTCCGCAAAGGAGGAATAGCAAAGGTTAAGCCTGAAGCCTTCACTAGTCAGGGATGGTGAAGTAAGTGGGAAAACTTCAGTGGAGACTCATCCAGGAAGACAGTGGGTAGCTGTAAGTAAAGCTTGAAGGCATACAACTGGTAGTTGTAAGTAAAGCTTGAAGATAAGTACAATGGTTAGCTGGGGGTGAAGCTCGAGGGATCCAGCAGATAGCTGAGAGTTCAAGAGGTCTAGTGAGAGATGGCGAGCAGAGCTTGAGGATCTACAATGGGATACTGAGTTAAACTGGAAGATCTACAGTAGGATACTGTGAAAGAAGTTGTTGCTATAGGAGACAGCAGTTGCTACAAGATGCAGAGAGTGCTGCATTGAGCTTAAAGACCCTTTATCTGTATGGCTATCTGCCTAGTTCTATTTTTGTCTATGGAGTTTGCCTTAATTGCTATTACATTTGCCTAAGGATGTCCTGTGCCCTAACCCTCTCTCCCACCATTCCTATTAAGAGAAATATAATATAATATAATAACATCTCTGTGTTCATTTTTACAAAAAGTGACTGGCGCCCAATCTTTCCATCTTGAACCACACCCACTATGCCTAATAACCTGCACCCCAAGGAGGAATGTCAGTTCTCCCTGGCTTTGGGGGTCACCATCAGGCCCTTGGAAGTCGGGGAGGCCGCTACATATACAAGATTTTAGTGACTAGATTTATGTATACTTTAACCTGTTAGCTCTGAAAATATGGCTGGTGGGCCTTGGCACCGAGTGGCTGCATATTTGCGTGCAACATTGCAAAACCAGCTGTACCGAGAGTGGCATAGTTACCAGTGACTCCTTGCAACCGATCCTTGCGATCGGGAGCTTTCCAATCATGTAACCGCCGTGACAGCCAATCACATGATCATAGACCCTATCCTGTCTCCCGTCAACTGAAGACCCTTAAAGGGGCGGGAGGCACCAGCCCCAAAGGGTTAAAAAGAATATCTTAATAATAAGACATCACATTTCAGACAATATCACATATGCTTGTGAACTTTTACTTTTTCGACCCTTGGCTTTTATTTGGTGATCCTTCTGCTGCTTGGACTGGTACAGAAGGCAAGATAAGGTCAAACAGGACAAGGGAATGCCTTATCTTTACTTTTCTATGAAGGTCTGTGTTGATGGACTTTGGGCTAGTGCTAATGGTATCATTTTAAGAAGCTTCTGAGATAATCTACAATTCATTGGCAGGTGCATTTGACCTGCACTTGATGACGTTCTTACCTGAAGGCAAAAACATACTTGAAGCAAACAAAAGCCCATCAACACAAGGCCTTACATACTAAAATCCAATTTTTTAGAAGAATTATATATAGTTTCTTCCTTACCTACCGTTCTCCATCACAAACCTATTTCTACTAATATATAACAGGTAGAGGTGGCCTTGCGGTTGGTGGCCCGGTGGTCGGTTCGCGGTGAATTTTACGTGTTCGCGATTCACCAAACTGGCGGACTTCTGGCGCTGTTCGCCCGGCGGACATATGCGTTTACATTGTAAAAGAACTTTGACCCATGATGACACATCCATCATGGGGTACAGGACAGCCAATTGAGACATTTCAGCACATGGACAATTGGACATTCCCCCTACCTTATAAATAGACCTGATCTGGCGGACATTTTACATTCTGTCTTTTGTCAGTGTAGGGAAAGGTTGCTGTGTGGAGCAGGGACAGACTGTAGTGACACAAATTGCTAGCTATTAGGTCCACAAAAGTCCTTTTAAGGACTGGTATAGGTGTACAGTATATAGGGTTCTGGTGCACTGCTGTGCTGGCGATTGCTGAGTGCACTGCTGACTAATTCTGCAGCTGTCTTTTGTCAGTGTAGGGACATGACGCTGTGTGGAGCAGGGACAGTCAGTTTAATCACTAGCTATTACTATTAGGTCCACACAGGTCCTTTTAAGGACTGGTATAGGAGTACAGTATATAGGGTGCTGGTGCACTGCTGTGCTGGCGATTGCTGAGTGCACTGCTGACTAATTCTGCAGCTGTCTTTTGTCAGTGTAGGGACAGGACGCTGTGTGGAGCAGGGACAGTCAGTTTAATCACTAGCTATTACTATTAGGTCCACACAGGTCCTTTTAAGGACTGGTATAGGAGTACAGTATATAGGGTGCTGGTGACTGCTGAGTGCACTGCTGCCCGATTCTGCAGCTGTCTTTTGTCAGTGTAGGGACTGAGGGACAGTCTGCAAATCCCTAGCTACTAGGTCCACAAAGGTCCTTTTAAGGACTGGTATAGGTGTACAGTATATAGGGTTGTACACGTATAATCGACTTTCTTTCAAATATAGAAAGAATATTATACTTGACTGCTGCCCGATTCTTTTATCAGTGTAGGGACTGAGGGACAGTCTCTATCATGGTGCTGGTGCTCTCTATCATGGTGCTGGTGTCAGTGCTCTCTACCACGGTGCTGGTGTCAGTGCTCTCTATCATGGTGCTGGTGTCAGTGCTCTCTATCACGGTGCTGGTGCGGTGTCAGTGCTCTCTATCTCGGTGCTGGTGTCAGTGCTCTCTATCACTGTGCTGGCGTCAGTACTCTCTATCATGGTTCGGGTGATCATGTCCTGCACCATCTTCATAGCCTGCCCTGACCTTTCCTCTCCTCCATGGCCTTCATACGCTCCTGAATTGTCAAAATTTCACAGATAAAAAAAGAATGCTTGTCGTTGTCGATCCCAGATTCACTTAATACTTTTGTTATGTCAGTGTCCATGTGGTGGGACTATGTGTGCACATCTAGTAAGTATTTTGTGGCTGAAAATATGACCTGTAGGTTTTTAAGGTTCGCCTGCCATTAAAGTCAATGGGGCCTACCGCAAACTTTGCGGTTCGCAAATTTTTGCCCACGTTCGCGTTCGCGAAACTTCCCGTCGGAAGTTCGCCCATCACTAATTACAGGTATGTTTTAAAGGAGAACTCCATATTAATAGATTATATGCAATAACGTCTATTTTTATTTTCTTTTTTTTTATAAAATAGTTTTTATTGAATTTTCATTAGCACATTAATTACCCACGCAGGGGCCAAACATTACCCACGCAGGGGCAAACCTTCAAATGCGGCAACAGGCCACATATGGACACATTCTCTTAACATATAATCTGTCACTTATGCAGCAACGGGCCGCATCAGGACAGGTCAAAACAATACAACCTTAACTAGCTAAACCCCAATGTGGGGAGAGGTTATTGCAGGAGGTTTTATGCTAAGTGTTATACGTACAGGATAAAATAGCATAGGAGCCTTTGGGCCACCTAACAGCCCACTATGACCTCAATGAAGGATTATGGGTTAATCACTACATCAGTTGCCGTAGTGGTATCATCCAACCAGCAGGTCCACACCTTGTCAAACTTTTGTGGGCAACCCCTGCTCGAGTAGGTGGCCTTATAGAGGGGCAAACTAGCGTTCACCAGGTTCTTCCAAAATTTGATAGAAGGGGGGACGATTGCTTCCAGGTCATGGTGATGGCCTTTCGTGCATAGTACAATAACAAGGATATAAGCGTTTTCCTAGCTCTGAAGATCAACATTTGTTCCACGAGCCCCAGCAGACAGTATTTAGGGTCACAAGGGATACTGATCTTAGTAGTCCTGCCTATCACCAGGAGAACCTCCTTCCAGTAGCATTTAATCGCTGGACAAGTCCAGAAAATGTGAATGAAGTCTCCTGGCCGATAGGAGCATCGCCAGCACGCTGAAGAATGCGTCAGCAACATCTGATGCAATCTGTGAGGCGTGTAATGGGCTCTATGAACAATTTTGTATTGGACCAATTTGTTCCTGGCTGATACCAAAGGGGAGAATGGAAAATCCCAAACCTCCCTCCAGTCATCGTCATCCAACTCCAATATGTCCTCCACCCATTTCCTGTGGAGGGAGGACAACTCGGGGACGGCAGCAACCAGCAGGGACCTATAAATCTGAGACATGGGTTTCTCCAGGTCCTCTACCCGAAGGATGGATTCAAGCTCAGAGTATTCTAGCACGACCGGTTGACTTAAAAATTGACATCGATATGCATGTGCTATTTGGAGATAACGAAAATGGGCCCATGCAGGCACATTAAATTTAGTGCATAGTATATGAAAGGGAGTAAGTTCCCCGTTAGTGATGACATGTTCGAGAGTTAATATTTTACATTTGGCCCAGGCCTGCGGGTCCGGGATGGTACTGAACTGCGGGAGGTTAGGATTCAGCCACAGGGGTGTGTGGGGAGACCAGGAGTTCGGCAGGGGGGTCCTCAGCGCCTCCCCCACCCTCCACGCCCTTATAGTGGTGCGCATAGAAGGGGTGAGGCAGTGAGGAGTTTTCAGCCCCCTGAATATCAACCCCCGCAAGGCCTCCAGCGACCCCACTATAGCTGCCTCCAGGACCGTTGCAGCATTGGTCAGGTCCGGCCGCAACCACCAGTGGGCTGTTACGAGCTGAGTGGCCAAGAAATATTTGTGACAATCAGGAAGAGCCAACCCCCCATTCCCCACAGGCCTGGTGAGAGTGGAATATCTGAATCTAGGGGACTTGGGTCCCCAAATCAAGGAGAGGAAAAGTTGTTTCAGAGAATTAAAGAAGGTTTTAGTCAGCCATTGTGGGGAGTTCCTAAAAATGTACGTAAGCTTGGGAAGGATCTTCATTTTTAGAAGGTTAATGCGGCCTATAAGGGAGAGGGGAAGATTGCCCCATGCCTTCAACCTGGACCTGATCCCTACCAGAACAGGTTTAAGATTGAGCTGGACAAAGTCCCCGCTCTCCCTTGAGACAATAATACCCAAGTAGGTAAACCTATCCACCCACTGAAGCTTGGTAGAGGATGGAGAGGTCCTGGCCCCTTCGTCCACCAGGAAGAGTTGAGATTTATGCCAATTCACTTTCAACCCAGTAAAGACAGAGAAGGCATCCATAATTCCAAGTGCACCCCGCAAAGAGTCACCAGGATCATTCAAAAAGAGCAGAAGATCATCTGCATAGAGAGCCACTCTCTCCTCCAGCCAGCCCACCCGAAGATCATGGACCACAGCCGAACTCCTGAGAGCCTCAGCAATAGGTTCCATGGCCAGGGCAAACAAGGCCGTGGAGAGAGGGCATCCCTGCCTGGTGCCCCTCTGCAGGGGGAACGGAGGAGACAAGGAGCCATTCAGTTTAATGCGTGCCATGGGACCAGTGTACAGTGTGCGTATCCAGGCAATAAATTGCAGGGGGAAACCCATTCTTCTAAGCACCTCCCACAGATACACCCATTCCACTGTATCAAATGCCTTTTCCATATCTAGAGTGGCAATAGTCCTAGTGCCTTGATTATCATGGGGGGCATGAATGTTGGAAAACAGTCTACGGATATTGATATTGTGGACCTACCTGGCATAAAGCCAGTTTGATACGAGTCAATCAGAGATTTGATTACCTTATTAAGTCTAATGGCCAGTATTTTAGTCAATATTTTTAAATCACAATTAAGGAGTGCTATCGGCTTTGAATATCGGTACTCCGGTAGGGTCTATATATTATAAGTACTATGTATATGCACATTGTTTGGCTGCGTGGCGCTTTCCGCTTGTCAGTTTGTCTTTTTTTCTGATTGATGGTACAGATGATACAGGCTAAAACCCTTAATATTGGGTCCTGGAATGTGAGGGGTCTGGGCACTCCAGTAAAAAAAGCGGTAGTTTTTGCTATGCTGGAGAGATTTGACGTAGGACTGGCCTGTCTGCAGGAGACTCACCTAACCAATGTGTCTAAATTACAGCTAAATAATAGGAAATATCAACAGCAGTATCATTCAGTATACTCCTCTTATTCAAGGGGGGTAAGTGTGATAATAAAAGAGGGGGTGAGTTTCTCCTGCAGACAGGTCAGCATAGACAAGCTGGGCCGCTATGTTTTTCTGTATGGTAAACTAGAGGGTAGTTACTGCATCCTGGCAAACATATATATACCCCCACCGTTTAAAATGGAAGTCGTGTATAAACTGATGGAATTTATTAGGGATAAAGAAGGTATTCCGATTATAGCGATGGGAGACTTCAATGAAGTCTTGGACGCAAACATTGATAGGTTTCCCCCCAAGGTGCGACCCCGGGAAGTGGGAGAAACCAGGCTGAGCTGTTTCTTGAAGGAAATAGGCTTAATGGACCTGTGGAGAGAGTTGCATCCAAGAGTCAAACAATACTCTTGCTTGTCAGGATCTTATGGTACCCTTTCGAGGATAGATATGGTTATAGGAAACGCAGAAATGGCGCAAAATATAAGGGATATAGAATATATGCCTAGAGGGATTTCAGACCATTCCCTGGTAAGGGTAGGGTTAAATACGGGGGTGAAAAAAACTCAAGTGTGCTGGAAGATCAGTCCATTTTGTCTGGAACTCATGAAGGACGAAGGGGAGGTGAAACTAAGACTAAGAGAGTTTATAAGCTTTAACGTGGGCACAGCGCCAATGAGTGTAATTTGGGATACCCTAAAGGCATTTCTTAGGGGTATATTGATCCTGCAGGTAGCAAGAATGAAGAGAAAATCTAGGCTATGGGAGGAGAGTATCAGGAAGGAATTGTTAGAGGCAGAAAATGATTATGTAAAGGATCCCACCCCAGTAAAACAAAAAATTTGGTTAAATAAACAACAAGGTTATAAAACAGCGATTATAAAAAAAGAAGAGAGTAAACGAATATTTTTGAAACAGCGTTATTTTGGAGAAGGAGAGTGGGTGGGTAGACTGCTTGCACAGCTGGTTAAAACAAATTCTCCCCCCTCAGTCATTTCAAGTATTAGAACCTCAAATGGGGTACCATCCTGTAGGGGAGAGGAGATAGTAGAAACATTTGGAAATTATTACAGGGATCTGTACCGGTCACAAGGAATAGGGGAGGAAGGTGTAATGGATAGCTTCCTGGAAAGTTTGGAAATGGCGACTCTTACTCGGGAGGAACAGGAAGCATTAGACGCCCCGATAACTATAGATGAATTACAACAGGCAGTGGCCGGGATGCCTAATCAGAAGGCCCCAGGCCCGGATGGGCTCCCGGTAGAAATATATAAATACTATGGAGAACTGCTGCTCCCTGAGTTGTATAAGACATTAAAAGACACAGCGGAGGGGGGACAACTACCTGCATCAATGACAGAGGCAACGATTATAGTGATCCCCAAAGCAGATAAGGACCCGCTGGAAGTAGCCTCATATAGGCCAATTTCGCTATTGAATTCGGATGAAAAAATCTAACCAAAGTACTTTCAAATAGGTTGAATCACCTTATAACAAAGTTAGTACATCCAGATCAAACGGGATTTATCCTGGGAAGGTCCACTAGTATGAATATCAGAAGGACTTTTTTAAATATGCAGATCCCGGCAGAGAACACGGGGGCGAGGGCCATAATGTCTTTGGATGTAACAAAGGCTTTTGACAGCCTAGAGTGGAATTATCTTTGGCGGGTGCTGGAGAAAATAGGAATGGGCCCCTCCTTTATTGGCTGGATCAAAAAGATGTATAATGCCCCTAGCGCCAGGGTGAGGGCCAATGGTAGATACTCAGAAAAGATCGAAATGAGCAGAGGGACAAGGCAAGGTTGCCCTTTGTCTCCTCTACTCTTTGCGTTGGCCATAAAGCCATTAGCAATAGCGATTAGGGCCAACCCCGGGATTTGGGGATTCCAAAGAAGTGGAGAGAGACAGGAAAAGATTGCATTGTACGCGGACGACGTGCTGCTTTTTCTGGGAGACACTGGACCATCCCTGGAGCAGGCAGTTACCTTAGTAGAGGGTTTTGGAAATTTTTCAGGGCTGGCTATCAACTGGGGGAAGTCCGAGCTGCTCCGAGTCGACCCCCCGGATGCTGCATCTACGGGTGAGGGAGGTAGATGCGCTGAAGTACCTGGGTATATATTTGACAGTGAACCCCGATCAATATATTACTAAAAATTTAATTCCACTGCTGAATAAATTTAAGCGCAAGTGCGACGTCTGGAGTAAACTTCCGCTCTCAGTAATGGGCCGTTGTAGCCTGATTAAGATGATTTGGATGCCACAGCTGTTATATGTTTTACATAATGCACCGGTATGGATATGTAAAAAATTGTTTAAGAAACTGGAGACCCTTTTCCGGGAGCTTATTTGGAAGAAAGGCATGGCCCGGATACGACTTCAGATGCTGCAGTTGCCAATAGATAGAGGTGGCTTGGCGGTGCCACACCCTAGGAATTACTACCTGGCGGCGCAGATGCAGCACCTGGCGGGTTGTGACTCGGAGCAGGGAAGAAATTTAAAAGGAGGGATCAGAATGATAGGAGCCCCACATGAGCTTATAGCGGAGGTCCTGGAGGCAGATTCCTTTCAGTATAATAATTCGGTAACTAAAATGCTAGGTAAGATATGGAAAGCGGTGAAATTAAAAATGGGCTATATAGGGTTGCCAGAATTTACACCTCTTTGGGATAGCAAAAATTTACCGGAAATATTTATAATTGGCAAGATTAAATCGTGGGAAAGGAATGGTATAACCAAATTGATCCATCTTCATGACGGCGGGGTTTTAAGGACATTCTCGGATTTAAAAAAGATCTATGATATACCACAACAATCATTTTTTAGTTACCTGCAGGTGAGACACGCTTTAGCAGCACAGTTTGGGGTAAATATGCCACAGTGGGATAAAACATCTTTACTTTGGAGGTTACTTATGACAGATAGGGCAAATGGGTGTATCTCAGGAATATATAAGCAGCTAGGTATGAATTCCAATCAGGAAGTTGACCACCCGAACTTGAAGAGGAAGTGGGAAGAGGATATAGGGGAAATATCAGATATGCAGTGGAGGAGAATAATGGAGTTGGGGCCCGGTGACATCGGTCTCTCCTTCACAAAAGATCTCACAACTGATGCTGGTGCATAGGGCTTACTACACGCCCAAAAGATTATGTTTGTTTGGTAGGAGATTAGATGACAGCTGCCCTAGATGCCGGGGACAGGGAGATCTTCTACACATGGTATGGCGCTGCCCGAAGTTATTTCGGTATTGGAGAGAAGTGGTGGAGAGTATTAGTAAGATCTTTAAGCTAAAACTGGTAATGGACCCGATCCTGTGTGTGCTGGGATGTAGGCAAGAGCAGAGAGAAGGAAAGAATACTACGGCGGCAGTGGTACGATGTTTATATCAAGCGCGTAGACTGATTGCGCAAAGATGGCAGGCTGAGAAGGCCCCTACGGTAGGAGAATGGACCCAAAGCATCAATGAATTAGTATGGAAAGAGAAGACACTATATGTAAGGAGAGGAAATCTTAGAGAGTGGAAAGAAATATGGAGCCCATGGATAACTGAGTTGGGATACCCTATAGACTAGAAGGAATGTGTAGAGAGAGATATAGGAGTTATAGTGGTAGCGTATCTCTGTCTCTGTGTTTTTGTGCGTGTGGGGGGAAGGAGGTGGGGGGGGGGAGGGGGTGGGGGGAAGGGAGGGTAGGGGTAAGGTGGGTAAAGGATAAGTAATAAAAGTAGGCTGTCGACGTGTAGCTGTATTTTAGGAAGGTTTGCAATTTTTGATGGAAAAATTAATAAAGAATAGTGAAAATAATAACTATAAGCCACGATGATGAGGAACCATGCTGAGATATAAATGAGCTGCAAGGTGATTGAGTCTCTAGCATAGGATTTCTGATGTGGAAAGAAAAAAAAAGCAAAAAAAAAAAAAAAAGGAGTGCTATCGGCCTGTAAGAGGCGCACTGTTTGGGGTCCTTATTAGGCTTCGGAATAAGAATAACATGGGCCTCTCTCATTGAGGGGGGCAGGGAGCCCTGTCCAAGACATGAGCAATACACCTGAGCCAACCTGGGGGCAAGCAGTTCTATGTGTGCTCTATAATACTCTATGGGTAGCCCATCCAGCCCCGGGGTCTTCCCTGCCGGGAAAAACCCAATGGCCATTGTGACCTCCTCTGGTGTGATCTCCGAAACAAGGAGCTGTCACTCCGCATCAGAGAGCCAACCCAGTGCCAGCGTATCTAACAATGAGGTCATTGGTGCAGGGTCAAAGCATTCAGGGAGTGAGGAGACATACAGGGAGGTGTAGAACCTGGTAAATGCAGATAAAATACCTTCCGGAGAGGTAACCAGTACCCCGTCCTCCGTGAGTATTTCAGGTATAACCACCACAGGCCTGTCCTGCTGCTCCAGCATAGCTAGTAATTTGCTATTCTTATCTCCATATTCAAAGTATTTCTGTCTGCTGTCTTGTAGGCCCAGCCTGGTGGTGTTTAAGACCTGGAGATGCAGTTCTCGCCTGAGCGACAAGAGGTGCTCGAAATTGGGGACCGTCGTTGAGGCGGAGTACTGATCTAGAGCCTCCTCAACCCTGTGCTGCAATTCAGATACCCTGTCCCCAAGTTCTGCTCTGACTGCCGCCACAGCGGAAATGTACTGTCCCCTACCAGTCTATTTTTATTTTCAACCACAACTAAAGTCCTAAATCAAAAAATGAAATGCCTGTAATTTTGAAGTAAAACATTCTCTGATAAAATGGTGTTTCTAGTAATGTCTATTATGTGCACAGAAACAGGATTTTGTCTGAGGTTTAATTTTCTGCTGCTGGAAGTAATCTTTATGGAACATTAGTTTTCTTTCCAAACAGTGCACCAAAACACATAGCACACCATGAAATAGCTGTTTACTTTACATACTTTATACTTATTTTAGAGTTTTTCCAGGAGTTCTCCTTTAAGCACATCCCTTTGGATTTGAAAAAAAACTTGCAAACTTGGGTTTATTAGAAATGGCATTTAGTAATGACTCTAATTAAGTATATTCACTGAGCCCAAACTGTCAGGCTAATCTATCATTAGACATGGTTGTAAATTCAACATATTTCTCTATTGCATTGCGAAATATGTAATAACTTTGGTATAGGTTATTGTAAAACCCAGTAGCAAGAAAAGGAAGGAAGGCACAAAACCCCAGTTGGACTTTCATAAAGCTCCTGTAATTGCAAAATGCAAAGGGATTACCCAGTGCACAAATGAGAGAATAACAGGAAGAAAGGAACATAATTAAACCTCCATAGTAACAACATAGACATATTAACATGCTTTAGGGCTCATATACACGTGAGCTGCTTTCCTGCATTTGGAGTGCATTTTTCAGCAACCTGCACCTTTAATAACTTTTCAGAGATTGTGTTTGCCTTGCTTTGCATTACTCTTCTTTAGACGCGGCATGTCCTATTGAGGTGTGTTGGAATTGCAAGTTAAATGCAGTCTTTTCTTGTCTAACATTGCATTTTCCATTTAAATGCATATATTCAAGTTTGAATGGAACAAGCTGCACTTGACACAGACACCATAAATACGAACTGTTATTTAAATCCGACTCTCTAATCCAATCCTGAAAGCTCCTCACTGATCTGTAAGTCACATTTCCTGGGATGGGGATTGTGGATGGGTAGGGCTTGACCATGGAGTATGAGGCTGACACTGAACATTAAAATGGAACAAAACCTAACATTGTGACTGTTTCCCAATATAGCTACATTCAAGCCATGCCTTGAATAACTAATAAAGTTACTAGCATGCTTCAACCAGGGTGTTCAGGCATCCTGGGGTACCTTGATGTTTCTTCAGAGGTGCCTTGGCAAAATGCCTAAAAAGTCAGCAACTTTGTATACAAGATGCTATGTGGATGAAAGCTGCCTTTTAAGCCCCATACACACAGATTTTCTCCTGTTTTTTGTCTTCAGATTTACCAAAACCATGTAGTGCAAGGGCCTGCCAATTGCATACAATTTGAAACTCCTAAGGTTTGACCTCATATTATATGGTTTTGATAAATCGGAAGGAAAAAATCAGCAGAAAATCTGATAGTGTGTATGGGGCTTAAGTTACACTAATGCCGATCGGATTTTCCAACAACAAATGTTGGATGTGAGCTTGTTGGCGGAAAGTCCGTGTGTACGCTCCATCAAACATTTGTTGTCGGACTTTCCGCCAACAAATGTTGGCTAGCAGATTCTCAAATTTTCTGCCAACAACGTTTGTTGTTGGACTTTCCGATCGTGTGTACACAAGTCCGTCACACAAAAGTCCACGCATGCTTGGAATCCAGTACGAGCCAGAAGCGCTTGGTCTTGTAAAACTAGCATTCATAATGGCGATATCACTTATGTAATTGTTGGCAAACATTTGTGTGACTGTGTGTATGCAAGACAAGTTGGAGAAAACAAACTTCGAACAAAATGTCACGGTTAGATGAACGTGAGGCTCACATAGATGTTGTGAGGCTCCAGTATTTCCAAAATATAGCCGTGTTCAGCCATTCACATCTAGACACATCATCTGTGACCGGGGTTTTAATGCCAGAACCTCAAGACGTCCATGTGCATAATGCACCAAAACACACCAAAAAAGATGCATGTACCATTTTTTGCAATGCACTGCACATTAGTGTGTTACCACATGATGCATGATGCATTCCGCTGCAATAAATGTCCCTCGGTAAGGTGCACTGGGTGCCAATCAGAATAACTGGCAGTGCATTACTGAATGTAACATGTGGTAGCGTAACGCAATAGTGTGAACGGGGCCTAATACAGCCAACAGACTCATTTTAATTTATGCCTGAGCCTATACAAAACAAAGGCATATAAACCATCTGCACCACACATGACACAGGGAAATGTGACATTGCAGCAGTGCATAGCAGGTGGTCTAAAAAATCTGCTCCCTTTTTCAATATTAGATGATTTAATTAGATTTTTTTTTAATCTCTGTGGATAGACCAGCCTTTTTCAACCAGGATGCCCAGGCACCCTGTGGTGTCTTCTGGATTCTTCAGGGGTGCCTTAACAAAATGCCCAAAAACTGCCTCAAAATTGTCAACAAGTCAGCAGTATCAAGCTGGCTATTTTTATTACAAAAGGCTTCAGGTTTTTATTGTGCAGCATTATAATCTTGGGCACCATGTGGGCTGACATCCTAAGAGGGGCAGCCGACAGGGCCGCATTAAGAGCATCATGTGCTTGGTGCTGAGGATTTTGGTGGACCTTTGGACCTTCTGTTTTCCAAGAGCCTGTGCTGGCACGCGCCCAAACTCAAAAGGGCACAGCCACACAGGCATTACACTAGGGAAGCCTGGCATTTGATTTTCTGTAAGGGCCGTGCATCCGCATTCACTCTGGGCTGGAAGAGCGCAGGTGCGCAGGCCTAACGCTATGGAAGCCCCAGACTTCAGTAAGAGCCCTGCATTGGCGTGCCCCAGGCTTCTGTTAGAACTGCTCATGCAGTGCCCATTATCAATCCCACCACCCTGCCCAGGCGGTGCATGTGGAATGCAGGGCCCATCAGGGGGAGAGCTCTTCCCCTGGGCTCACTGCTTTCCATGGGCAGTCTGTCCTTTTTTGGGTGGCTGGGCCTATATGAAAGTAGGGGCCTGGAGCTACAGCTCCAATAGCCCCTACGTTAATCCAGCCCTGGCAGCCGATCTATTGGGAGCATGTGTGGTGCCCCCATCCATCGCCGCCTCACCTATCCATGTGTCTGTCCCCTTTCAGGACACCGACACATGGATTCCATTGTGGAGAGTCTGTTTTGTTTTGAAGCAACCATTACAGCCAGAGGCTCTAATAGGCTTTAATGTATGGTGGGCTCGGGTCGCAGAGAGTTTGCTCCAAACCCAGTCAGGTGTGTTACAACAGTGAATTAATATTTGCTGTTGTAACACTGATCCTCCTCCTGGCCAATCAGGAAGCTGGTTTTGACATCTGACTGGCTGACAGGACAGGTGATCCTATTGGATGCCTAGGAGGAGGAGGGAGGAGCTGCACAGCGAAAGTCACTGTGATGCAGAGAGGATACAGGAGCCTGCAACCCTCCGCATATAGGAGCCCGCAACCCGCCCAGAGGGGCCCGCAACCCAGCCGCTGCACACCGTCCATAGGAGCCCTCCCGCCTGCAACTGATGGGGTAAGTGCCGGGGTGGGGTGTGCCAAAAACCGGCCGCCCAAAGGGGGAGGATTGTTTGCCGCCCCCCCAAAAAACACCCGCCGCCACTGCATCCTAACGGGCGATGATGTCATCAATTGATATTGCCCCTCTCACCATTAGCACTGGGGGTCACATTAACTAAGTGAGGAGAACTGAGGAAGAAGAGGAAAGCTGCAATACTGGTCAGTACCAGTGTGCAAAGGTGTATATAAATCACCTCTAATATTGATTGTCCTATGTGTTTGGATGATGCTGCAATATGTAAAACTATTAGTTCAGTTTTTTAAATGTTTGAATGGAGTGCCCCAAGATTGTGCAAAATGTTACAGGGTGCCGCGATAGAAAAAAGGTTGAGAAACACTGGCATAGACCTATCCTGAACTTAAATCTGAAAAGAACAAATATAATATCAAAATAAATAAGACATTGCATGTATAAAGTGCTAGATAGATTAAAGAAAAACACCTAAACCTCAAAGAAAAAAGCAATCACAAATAAAACATAAACCAAAACATAATGATAAAACGCAAAGACCCACTTTAGCTGCACTCACAAAGCCTTATCAGTCTGTAAACACAATGGTAATGCTTTGCAACACTTTATTAATTCTGGTGGCTTATCATTCAAACGTATAAGGCATAGAAACCCATAAGCCTTTATTTCCAAAAAAATAGAAAAAAAAAAGGGACCCGTGGGTCCTACTTTATACTCAGACGCCTTAGTACTCACACATGCCTTATCCCCTTCTGTAATTGTACCTCGAGAAACATGACAGTGGTAACAGTTTAAATTAGAACACGGCTTTGTATCTTATCACCATAGCAACACCAATCTACCTTTTCATTTAACTGTCAAAGATGGCTGGAGAATTCATTTTGAAATACGCAGTCTATTAAGGTGTTATTATTGCAATCAATGCTGGCAGACACTTCTCGGTCACAGCTTGTAGTGCAAGTGCTATACATGCATTTAGTTGCATAATAGAAAGAGTCTCGGACTGTGGATTAAGAGAGAGAACAGGAAAGTAGAGTCGGGTTCTTGAAGTGATGACTCAAACGAATATGGATTTATAATGCTTCTGTAGGTTTAGGTTCATGTCTGGCTTAAGTGGATTCAGTTCCTAAAATAAAAAGCTTGCGCCTTTCTACAATCGTCATTGTTCTATGACAGAACCGTTATTGAGTTGTTCTTTGGAAACCCAGATTAGTTTTTTGATTTTTTTTTAGGAAAAACCCAACATGGAAAAATAAATAGAGCAATTTATTACATTAAAAATAATCAAGCTATAACAGATAGAGAAATAGTAGTCTACTAAATTATTCTACAAACGTGAACAAGGAAAAAGGTTAAAGCCAGGGCTTTGTGAACAAATCCCATGTCTGGCAGCTAAAACTTAGACATGCGGTTCTTTTCCTTCCGAATAAATATTCAGACACATTTTTCATTATTCGGAGATTCGGATATATCCAAATACACAAATTACATTATTAACCTCCCTAGCGTCTGGCTCGGGTTGGGATTTTACTAACACAAGCGGTAACCCCGAGCCAGACTCGGGATCACATCGCTGGATACAGGGAGGACACGGAGAAGTTACTTACCTTGTCCCCTGGATCCAGCGATGTCCTCCGTGCTGTGTGATCGAGCTGTCCTCCGCTAGATTCACACAGTGCCCGAATGCCGCCGAGCTCCGTTCCCTGTGATGTTACGGCGCACGGGAGCGGAGATCGGCGCCAAATTAAAAAAAGTTAAAGTACGCAAAACACACACAGCACTGTAATCTTACAGATTACAGTACTTTATAAAAAATTACACACCCCCTTTGTCCCTAGTGGTCTGTGCAATGCCCTGCATGCACTTTTATATTATAAATACTGTCCCTTTTTCAGTGTTTTAGGATTTGATTACATTATTGAATCATTTTTATTATTATTTATTATATTATAAACTTTATCATATCCGGGATGTCTGCTAGACTCTGGTTTGAACAGATTTAGGAGAGTTATTCCTAAGAATTACAGGACTACAATATAAAACGCCAAATTTCCATGCAAAATAATTGTACCGCTTTCAGCACCTAAAACCAGAATGAATCATACCACCAGGGAGGTTAACAAAGTTTACTGGATGCTCTGAATAACAAAACTAAACTCATCCGATTTTCCGAAATTTAAATTCGAAACAAATTTCACATTTGATTTCTGGTCAAATTCGAACTGTAAACATATTTCTGAAATAAAAGACTGTGAGATTGTGGAGGTTATTTACTAATGGAAAATACACTTTGCACTGAAAGTGCACTTGGAAGTAAAATTGCTGTAGATCCAAGGGGGATATGCAAGGGAAATAAAAAACAGCATTTTAGCTTGCACATGATTGGATGAAAAAATCAGCAGAGCTTCCACTCATTTCAGATCTACCCCTTAGATTTAGTGCGACTGCACTTTCAGTGCATTTTCAAGTGCAAAGTGTATTTGCCTTTCGTAAATAACCCCTAGTGTGTTTTATTAGAGTACCATTTCAAAATAATGTTGTTTTTGTTAAGCCAAAGGTGATATAAAGGGTCATTATAATCATTTAATGAAGATTTTTTTTTGTTTGTTCACTTTGCCACATTTGAATTGATAAAAAAAAAAGTTTTTTATTCTGCCAATTTAAAATGTATCAATTCGAACGTTTTGAATCAAAAAGATTGGTAGATGCAAAGAAGATTAGAAAAAGACATAAAACGAATTCTGAATACGAATTCTAAATATGAGTTGAATGAATCAACCGAATTTAACAGAACAAATATATATGTATATATATGAGAAGATTTGCCCTTACATGTGTGGTCATTGGGAAGAATTACCTCCTTACGGATAGCTAAAAAGATCAATGAAGTTAGTGGGAGCTTATTCGAGAGGCAGAAATTGCCCAATGCTGAAGGAATCCCTAGCAACCTTTGGAGGAACCCTGGTTGAGAATCAGTGATATAGATTAACGAATCTAAACAAAACTAAACAAAACATTTTTTTTTCATCATGCACATGTCTAGCTAAAATGCCTTAACATATAAATCTGTTACTAAATGTTTAATTTTTACAAGTGGATGCTTCAACGTACATTACACAGACTCCCTTAACCCCCATTCACACCAAATCCAACTTTGAAATCACGTGACTTCACTTAAAATCACACAATTTCAAAGCCACATGCTAGTGTGACTTGGTTGACATCTGTGCAACTTCATGCACAGATACCTATGCAAGTCACACATGAAATTGTATGCAGAGAAAAAGAGGAAAAGTTGGGACTTTGAATGAAGCCTGTCATTGTAAATGGGAATACTATTTTTTTTATTTTTTTGTGGGCCTTTTCACACTGGGGCGGTGCGGGCGCCGGCAGTAAAACATCGCTATGTTTTGAGCCGCTTTACCGTTGTTTTAGCAGTGGTATTCGGTCTCTAGCTTTCTGGTTTTACCCCCCTGCTATCAGCAGAGAAAGGGTTAAAACCACCGCAAATTGCTGCTGCAGCAGCGCTTTGCCAGCGCTTTGCCAGCGATATAGCCGTGCTGCCCCATTCATTTCAAAGGACAGGAGCAGTGAAGAAGCGGTATACACACCGCTCCTTCACCGCTCCAAAGATGCTGCTAGCAGGACTTTTTTTACCGTCCTACCAGCGCACAGCTCCACTGTGAAAGCCCTTGGGCTTTCAAACTGCAGTGTGTGGAGCGGCTCTTTCAGGGCACTTTGCAGGCGCTATTATTAGCGCTGTAGCGCCTGCAAAGAGCCCCAGTGTGAAAGGGTCTAAGAGGGACAGCAACAGGAGCACACTGCCCAAGGACTCTCTCAAATTGTACTGCTGGGGAGGGGAGCGGGGCAGGGGGGTGGAGCAGTTCTACCGGTCCTGGAACAGCACAGGCTTCGATGCCAGGAGCACCCTGCTGAATTGCTGAATTTATGAGGATGTCTCTTTGCTAGATGGGCATGATTTTCTTTTTTAGGGGGGGGGGGGGCAGCGTTTCATTCTTGGCAGCACAATGTCTTGGGCCAACCCTGGCCCTACTGACACCATTCTTTGCTCTACTGACTCCATCCACTGCTCTGCTGATATACACAAATGTGTGTTTGTGCTCTGCGGTGCACACCTTAATTGAATAGGCTGCACACACCAATGCACAACGTCCTGCCTCTCCAAGATATTGTTAGCATTCGGGGACTACTAACCCTCAATACAGTACTTGAATCTGAAAGAAATAAAAAATAAAAAAGCTAAGTATTGTATCGTATATGAAGCCTGAATGAAGGAGGCAAATTGCATTATCAAAATGACAGCAAGACAATTGCTGCCAGTCTCTTTTTTTGCACACATTTTCTATAGAATTTTCTATAGAATGTAGTCGATGGTTTAGCTCTTGAGCTTCTATCTATGACAGAATACCAGGATTACATGAACTTGTTAATTAAAAACTGGGTGAAGAATTGGCGACCCTGAGACTTGGCACATATGCCCAACAGCTAAGTTCAGAGATCACAGACAGTACTAATGACTGTGTGCATGCCTGCTCCTTCACCTTCTTTGCCTTCCATGTGCTTATAATACATTCAAAAATGTTAGAGGTGTGAAGGGCATCTGTTCAGATTTTGCACTAAGGCTCCAAAACCTTTTAATTATACTTTTGTTTCTAATGTATATGAAAACTCCGGTTTTCACGGTCATATCTTGAGCTTTCGTAGGTATTCTTACAAGAAGGCTGTAAATGCAGAAATCTTTTATTCCACAGTAAATGTTTCCATTGTGTTAGTTCACAATATCATATGTTATTGTTTGATAATTCAATTTATTTGTTCCTGTCAGGGATAATTCTGCAAAACAGCTAGAAATAGCAGATGGTACTTTTCCCCGAGCTTTTTTGTTACTATGACTCATGTTTTATACATAATCCAAGAAAAGAACAATTTGATTAGAGTTAGGGGTATTGCATTGGTATACTGGTATTCATCCTACTCTGTTCCTTAGGGTGCAGAATTCCACAATTATTTTCATCAGTTTAATTTAAAGGTTCAGTAGGCCACACTGATGGCACCCACAGTAGGGGCATGGTAGAGCTGCACGATTCTGGGAAAAATTAGAATCAAAATGTTTTTGCTAAAGATCACAATTCCAATAGCGTAACATCATCTTTCACATTGTACAAAAAATTGGGCTAACTTAACTGTTTAGTTTTTTTTTTTTATTAATTAAAGTGTATTTTTTTACAAAAATAAATTGCAGTTGAAAGACCGCTCTGCAAATACAGTGTGGCATAAAATATGGCAACAACCACCATTTTATTCTCTAGGGTCTCTGCTAAAAATATATATATATATAATATTTGGGGGTTCTTTTTTTTTAACCAAGGAAAGGTTTATTGAGCAGATGCAAAAAAAAGATCACATAGGAGTAGTCAAACCTAGAACGGTGCAACAGGCACCTAACAACAGAAAAATAAGGATACATTCCATATCTGACACAGCATAATAAAATCACAGTATTCACATTACCATGTCCATCAGTAGTACACATAGAGATACAGTAAATAGACCGCCCAGGCAAGCCCAGAGGAAAGGCAGCAATCACACCATCCAGAATGATCCCAAAGGGCTAGTCCTAATATTTGGGGGTTCTAAGTAATTTTCTAGTAACAAAAAATGATTTTAACTTGAAACCAACAAGTCTCAGGCAAAGGTTTAGTCTTTAAAAGGTTAACCACTTTCGGACCGCCGCATGTCGATATATGTCCTGTCTTTGAAGAGGAATATCGTTGTTATGGCAGCAGATAGTACCCAGTATGCTCTTTGTTAGCGGGTGGTCCGGTTTCCAATAATATTGGTTTCTGCGGCGGATTCACTGCAAGATTACTTTTATCGGTGGTGGGCGAGGGGTCCTCCCGCTGCTCTCTGGTGCCCTCCGCCGATTACCGGAGCACATCGGAGGCGATCGGATCCTCCTCCTTCCTGGGTATGTAGACAGGTCAGGAGAAGATGGTCTCCACCCATCTACATACCATTGCAAGGCGAAAGCGATGTCAAAACACTCTATTTACAAATTAGGTGACTTCTGAAGGTAATTGGATCCATTAGATTTTAGTTAGTTGTCAAAGTAAAGGGGGCTGAATAAAAATGCATGCCACACTTTGCAGATATTTATTTGTAAAAAAAATTGGAAAACATTTATTGTTTTCCTTCCACTTCACAATTATGTGCCACTATGTGTTGATCTATCACATAAAATTCAAACAAAATACATTTACGTTTTTGGCTGTAACAAGACGAAACAAGACAAAATGTGTAAAACGTCAAGGGGTATGAATACTTTTTCAAAGCACTGTAAATGAGGGAATCCCTCCTCTGAGCTACTATATTCTGACAGCAGGGAGACTTCCCCTCTGTCAGAATACACTGATCAGCACTGCAGTCTATAGCCTGTGGTGCTGATCGAGTGTGGAAAATCTGATTGGGTTGTTGTAAAGAAGTCAGTTGGTAGATCAAATTCTGGATAACTACAGTCCTCATACATGGATTGAAATGCAGCTGGTCCCTGCTAAACTGGCCTCATTTCGATCCACGTGTGGCCAGCTTTAGTCCATCGAAGGACACAATGATTCTAAAATTCTAAAAGAGCTTGGTTATATTGCAGCCCACACGATCTAACTCTGTCTGTGACAATTATGGACTTCTATAAAAACATTTGAAAGTAATGAAAAAAATCTTATTTTCTTTATTGTTCATTGAGAAAGACAAGAATTAGGTAACTCTTAAACAGCCTGGCCAGCCGAAAGCAGTCCAACTGAAGGGAGGACCATCAGTCACTGAGAGGTCCAGAAGATTTATGGATCATTGTACAAAAGAGCATCTGAATAAATCAAAAACGGAATCAAGGCTGCTTGAAAAAAGGCCAAGAAAATTATGGAAATTCCCAAGATCAAGAGGAGGGTACTGATTATCAACCTGGTGCTCCAGACCGGGACAGATAATCACTGCTGGGGTAGCTGCTAACTGAAGAACCAATGGGCCTCAAGCTGGTGAAGGGCCAAGAAATTCTCCCCAAATAACAGGTGGAACAAACATACTACCCAAATGGGAGAAGAAAAAACTGATTTAAAAACTAATTTGGTCAGCAAGAAGAAATGTTTAATGGGCCAAGTCCCAGAAAAAAAAGGTTCCCTAAGGGGAAGTTCAAACAGACTTACCATGTCCAATTGAAAGGTTATTCAGCCAACTGTCAAACAAAAACCCTTGACTTCAGGGAAGGACATTGGGACAGACACGTCCAAACGAAAGACCAACTGGCCAACAGCAGGAAGGTCCATGAGAAAGAAGGATGTTACTTGATGAGACAACCAATCTCGTAACAAGATAGCAATCAGTTAAGATAACATACTCCTCTACCCGAGTATAGAAGGTATCAAATCTCACTGTAATGACATGAAAGACCTAAAAAGGGGAAGGGAGCAGGGGGTTTGGGATACCAGAAAGAGTGTACACAGAAATTAAATATGCAGCTAAAAAATATAATTTTTTGGGGGGCAACATTAAAAAGCCCCTAGAAAAACATGGACACCATAATACATCCTAAAATATTAAAATACAAAGATATAATGGCTTAGAACTGCATAAGGTGCACACTTGTAGCAAGAACACCAGATCAGTTGTACCGAACAGCCCCGCTCAATGATGACCAAAGGCTACCAACGCTAGATACCTGACAATACGCCTCAAAAGGAAAGTTGCAGACAATAAAATATTCAGTATTGCTGAAGATAAGGGAAGAAACTCAGTGTTCAGAAGTTCAGTTGGAGCTTAGAAAGAACTAAGGATTATCTCCCTCCCCACCATGTGACAAGGCAGGGTCAATAAGTAAACATTAGTACAGTCATGGGGCAGGAAGAGGGTCTGTTACAAGATTTTCATGGGGAAGCATGGCATTAAAGTGTCCCCATTGCTTTGTCTTGCATAGACACAACACAGCTTCTCCTGGAGACTTTTTGATCTATCTGCTTACTTGTTCCATGTTTGAGACTGTTTAGGTAGTAAAGCCAAGAGTGGAATGACAGCTTTGTAGCCTGTGCCTTAGAACACAAGCCAGCAATGGCAAACACCTTTATTCTGTTCTCCCAGGTTCACTTAAGATACACAAAATAAAATAGAACTATATGAGCATCCATATTTCCCCAGATGTCTGTTAAGGCAGAGTATGTTTCATACTGAATGAAGCAACATAAATTGCCATTACGCTTTATTTTCGTTTACTTCGCTCCTCATTAATCCACGCCCTGCCCGTCCAGCAGAATGAATTCAGGCTTGCCTGACTCACTTTGAGAAAGTGACATATAAACAATCTGAAAAATGTATATTTAGCTTTCCAAATGAAATTATTGAATGGAGTACATGCAGGGGAGTGCATCAATGTTTTCAATTATGCAAATTGCAGAGATGCAACACGAAGTAGAATTACCATTAGAGGATAGACTGAGGTTATTGACTATATCACATATGTCAACTCTAAGTATCCTGTATTAAAAGCTTTAACTCTTCAAATTTCTAGTCTTTGCAGCTGAGCAAATTATTGAGTACCGCTGCACTGTCCTAGAAGACATACTACTGCATAGCCAGTAGAAAGGTGAATGACACTGGCATTCTTATGCCCTGTACACATGGTTGGACATTCCGACCACAAAATCCGTCAGATTTTTTCCTACGGATTTTGTCCTAAACTGGTGTTGCATACACACGGTCGGACAAAGTTGTTGGAAAATCCGATCGTTCGGAACGTGATGATGTTCGTTCGTTACAATGGGACTACATTGAGGCTAGTAGCCAATAGCTTTGGTCTCGTAATTTGATTTGAGCATGCGTGGCACTTTGTCCGATCAGAATTCTGTACAAACGATCGGAAAAAGTCTGATCGGATTTTTTTGTGGGAAAATTTGAGATCCTGCTCTCAAATTTTTTCCTGCGGAATTTCCAATGGAGAAAGTCCGATAGAGCCCACACACGAATGGATTTTCTGTCTGACCTTTTCTGTCTGAATTTCCGATCGTGTGTACAGGGCATTAGAATGCAGTGGGAACAGATGTAGCTGATCGATAATACATGGCAGAAGTTTGCTACAATCTCAATTACATCACAATGGATAGAGAAAGGAAAACTCTGGACAGCCGCACTCTGGATCAAATCTGAAATAGTTGGTGCCTTTTTCAAGTAAAAAATCACCACATCACACGAACCACAGCAAAAAAAGAGGTGGTTTTGATTGCACAAACAGCAATGGGCCATTTTTTATTAAGGTTTATAAGAAAATTATTGTGATTTCAAATATTTGTGTCTAATTGGTGCCTAAAAAAATTCCTCTTAGGGGCTTGGCAAGTACTCTTAGGGGCTTGGCAATGGCTGCTCCTAAACTATCCTATCAGCGGGCAGGGGTGGAAAGAGGACATCTGTAAACGCCATAACTGTAACAGAGAATGTGGTGTCATCCTTCTGGCTGTGCGGCAAGACTTTGTGAATCTGAAATACTATAGATGAACAGAAATACAAATACTATAGCTGGTACAACAGCTTCCTTATATATATTATATGTGTGTATTAAACTGTTCACTTGAGGTTTAGCGTATACAGTACATTGAGGACAGCCAACTCTGGTAGCATATACAGCTGTGTTTGGATACATGACACAACATGATACAAAATGGATATGCATTCACGTAGTAAGAGAAGGAACTTTAGAATATTCCAGAATCGACAGACCCACAGAGCCGAACATCCCTCTACCGCTTGGACATCACTTGTCCTGGACAGTGGAGGGTCAAGTAGTATCCCAGAGTCCATAGAACAGACAGCCTTACATTTGTCTCTTCTGACCCCAAAGATTGCCATAAACCACAAAAAAAATAACCTCTGAGAAAACTTCTCAGAGAAACATGTAAGCCCCCCTGCCAAAGTGCCTGCAAAGAGGACATATCACCTCTTTACAGCAATGTAAGGACACTCAGCCTTCAGAACCCAAAAGCAGCCATAGATCTAGACCAACCGTTCTAACCTTTTTAACACAGAGGAACCCTTGAAATAGTTCTCCGGTCTCAGGGAACCCCTGCTAAAAATTAGAAATCTACAACTCATGATACATTAGTGTGATGGCCAGTGGGAAGAATGGTCCTGACACTTGTGGGCATTGGGGAGAATTACCTCCTTACAGATATCAAGAAAGATCAATGGTGTCGGTGGGAACTTATCTGAGAGGCAGAAATTGCTCAATGCTGAAGGAACCCCTAGCAACCTCTGGGGGAACCTTAGGGTTCCACGGAACCCTGGTTGAGGATCACTGATCTAGTCCATAAAATATTTTATGAAATGTAAGAATGACTTAAAGGGGTTGTAAACCCTTGTTTTTTTTTGTTTTTTTAAATAACAGACATGGTATAATTACCTCTACTGTGCAGTTTGTTTTGCACAGATTGGCCCTGATCTACCTCTTCTGGGATCCCATGGCGACACTGGTAACTCCTCCCTGCCTTGGGTGTCCACTTTGGAGAAGTGTTCTCCTTGTGGGCATGCTCCCGAGTCCTGCTTGCGTGTATTCAGACACATTCAGAACTCTGAGAATTAGACAAGCTCTGCCTCCCTTTCACAAATGCAGTCCTGTTGACTCATCAGCGCTGGACTTATAGCATGGTCGGGGGGAGCTAGGAATAAGGTAAGTATTACACCTTATCCTTGCACCCCTAGGAGCTCTGCTTCTCCTGTGATTATTCAAAGCAGAAGCCAATCTGAGGGTGTTGGACACTCGATGTCCACAGGTACCCGTCGATTGTCAGCCAGAGACTGAGAACGGAGCTGAGTTCCGATCTCACAGAAGGGATGGATTCTGTGTTTCTGCAAAGTAGGGACTAGAATCCATCTCTTCCCCTAGTAAAAGCAGCACACATTGTAAAATCCAACACTGGCTAGGCTCACAGTTAACCCTTTGATCACTCCAGTTGTTTAACCTCTTCCCAGCCAGTGTCATTAGTACAGTGGCACTGCATATTTTTATCACTGATCACTGATGTTTGTGGCTCCTGGAAAGTTTCAAAGTGTCAGTTATTGTCCTATTCTGAAAAAAAAAAGAGTGGCTTGGCCGCCCTGGGGTTTGGGGGTGGGGTGTAGGGGTGAAAAGGGATAAATCTACCGGAGGTCAAGTGGTTAACAAATATTTTTTTATATATGTCATTTATTTTGTTACACATTTATACTTTAGGAAGTTCTTAAATTCTATTTGTTTAAAATTGATTTTGAATGTGATGGAAACCAAAGTATGTGTTCCTTTTTATTTTCAGTATAATATCAGGAAATGCATCAGAAACATCAGAATAAATGAAAAGGGTTGTCATTTGAAGGGTCTCTATATTGAATTGCATTGTTTTGAAAATACATAAAATTAATCAATTTCAGTGGCATGTTCTGCCTGTAAATAGCAGCTGCTGGTTATTTTGAAAAGGGAAATATAAATTACCCCTTGTGTGCTCTATGGTGGATGGCATTGACAATTTCAGAGAGTAATAATAATAACAACACAGCGAGACCTCTCCTGACATGATAATGTAACCTTTACAGTCTGCAATGCTTTGGCCATCGCACTTCCATCATCGTCCTTGTGCAACATAATAGAGTGAGAGTTTATCCGAATAACCTAAATATCTATCTATCTATCTATCTATCTATCTATCTATCTATCTATCTATCTATCTATCTATCTATCTAATATCTATCTATCTAATATCTATCTATCTATCTATCTATCTATCTATCTATCTATCTATCTATCTATCTATCTATCTATCTATCTATCTAATATCTATCTATCTATCTATCTATCTATCTATCTATCTATCTATCTATCTATCTATCTATCGATCTATCTAATATCTATCTATCTATCTATCTATCTATCTATCTATCTATCTATCTATCTATCTATCTATCTATTCAGTCTCTATCAATCTATCTTTAGCAATGGCCCGGACCTCTAGAGACAGCAGCAGCAGTGGTGGATTTGGTTTTCTCCACCGGGGATTACCCACGGGTCCAATCTGCTTTCATCACTTGGGACGGTAGTGGTGGGCGAGCGGCCACCAGTAGCAGTTCTCCACAGTGGTGGGGAAATACCTGTACAACGCTATCTTTCCTTAAGGCACCAGCCAAAGACCTGTGTCAGTAATCATCTCTCCGGTGGCAAAGAAACTGGCAACGTCCTCTGGATCATGCTCAGTCGAGACGGAATGTGGGGGCTCAAACCTGGGGGCTCCCAGATGTGCCATGTTTCCTTTTAGGTGCCGCTGTTATACTGTAGCATGCAGACCCAAAATGATGATGCATGCTGCAGTGTATCCTCCTATGCAGAGCAGTATCTCCTCCCCCTGCCAAGGGATTGGTATGCATACTTACTGCAAACTTCAGCGCCCGCTTCTTTCTTCCTGCCAAAACTTTAATGGAGTTCATTGTAACCCCTTCAGCGCTGGTGTTAAGTGACAAAACACCAGGCTGACACTCTCCAATGAGCAATGAGGCATGTTGGCTCTTCCCCACATTGTTGGAATGCACAATAAGACAGTCTATATGGAGTGAAGATGTTACTTTCCCACGGAGTCAGACGCGATCCTGATGCGGTGCTGCAATATTTCTAGTATCGATTCCCACCCATTCTTGCAGCCACCATGGATGTTTTCGCGATCCCGATATGGCTGTAGCCGGTTGCTGGGGGCGACCACTGCTGGGATACCACCTTTGCCCCATGTTGGGAGCCAAAGCAATGGCCCTGACCCTTAAGAGGCCTTATGGTGACCTCCAGAGTCAGGGAGAGCTGACATCCTTCTTTGTAGAGTGGGTTACTAGGCATAGTGGGTGCAATGCAAGATAGAATGATGGGTGGCAGTCACTTTTTGAATGCAAATAAAGATATTTATTTTCTCTTAACAAGAACTGTGAGAGAGGGGGTTTAGGGCCAGGACACCTGTAGGTAGACACAATGACACTTAGCAGACTCTGAGACACTATAGGCAGACAGCTATACATTTCAGAGTCTCCAGCCCGATTCAACTTCTGTATTTGCAGGACCGCTGTCTCCTATGGCAACTAAGCTTTGAACAGTTACCAAAGATCTTCACACATAGAACTTGGCAACAGAGTACAGTTCTTATCCCATAGTTTCCTACTGTCGGTCTTCAATCACTCAGCTCCCAGTCTCTCACTAGACTTCCAGATCTCAGCCGCCCGCTGGATCCCCTGAGCTCTTCCACAGCTATCCTGCTGTACACTCCCCAAGCGTCACCCCCGCTAACCCGCTGGGTCCATGGCTTGGCACTTGCTGAAGCTTTCCCACTTCTTCAACATCTCCAGCTGGTGAGAATACTGCTCTAGTGCTTCTTCAGGCTTACTCACAGTAGTCTCTGGTAATAAGGTGGATGGTCTCTTAGTGGTGACTTTTTCCCCTTTACCTCTGACCACTACTGGTTCCCTGTCCAGGGGAACCTCTGAAACTTGGTTGGACTCCAATCCTGCAGTCCCAACCCTACGCTGCTTCTCCTACTTCTGGATAGGCCTCAGGCAGCCTAGCAGTCAGGTGTCCCTGGGATAGGCCGCATGCTTTTGGCTTAGCAACCCGGTACGACATAACACATGTCCATTCAGACAGCCGTCCAGGTGGCACAGAACCCCAATCACCTAACTCCCCCCAAATAAGTAGGCTCTCCCAGTAGGCCAAGGGACTAAAGAAACCCCATCCATTCATAATTTGACCTTGCTATGCAGACATGAATACAATGACACATATCTGGTATGAGTGTTATATGGTGAAGGATTTCTGGTATAAGATATTTGAAATATATCGGATGGTGTCAGAATTGAGATACAACCAAATGTTAATATATTGATGCTATCCATAATACCAGGGTCAATGAAATCCATAAAGACGGATATTCTTCACCATATGATAACAGCTGCCAGGACAATAATAGCCTGAAGATGGTGAAAAACAAAAGGTCCTATAATGCGGGATGGGTTTGGGAAATTAACGAAATACAACATATGGAGGAACAAATAAGGAGAGAAGAAGATTCAAGAAATCAAACGCCAAAAATATGGCAACAATAGGAAGAGTTTTGGTTCTCGAAAAACCATAATACAACATTTATGAAAGGGAACATACCACCCCATGGAGATATGGGGGGTATCTTTTTTTTTGTAGGTTAGGGTTGGGAGATGAGTGGAATAGGAGATAATGTATGAAGTTCTGTGTAGATGACAAAGGTAAGATCGAATAATATAAAAAGGAAGACAGATCCTGATATAGGCAATTATTGCCTTTTGTCAGGGACACAGGACATTATTTATAGCTATAAAGTACAGTATATGAATATATGTATTTGTATAAAATGTTTATAAAACTAATAGAAAGAGATTGAATACAATCCCTTGTGCAACAGAGCTTGGATTGAGAAAGGAAGAAGCAGTACAAGGAGGCAGTCATCGTGCTAACAAGGAGCATGAGTAGAGAGCAGAGTGACAGAAAGATTACCTTATCAGTCTGCTGCTTCTTTTTTCACTGTCCAGTCACAGGCTGTGGGGAAGGGAAAAGAGTTTCTAGGCGTAATTCAATGGTAAGTGTAATTCAGGAACAAAATCCTGTCTTTTATCCTGCCAGACAGAGCTGTACTATGTGGCAATCTAAAAACAGAAATAGCAATCATCTGGCAGGTAAAATAGCTCCCATATATCTGTTTTCTGTGTATAAAGCTGTTTTCCCAGAGCTCTCTTTATTACTCAGTCCAGGTGTATGTATTATCTTCCACAATTATAAGGATTTATTGACCCTGGTCTGCAGCTCCTGGGGGGTGGGGGACGTATTCCCCCCCGCTGGGATCCTTTATTATTCTTGTTTTTCAATTGTGAATAAAGTAATGTTGCCTTTGAGACTAAATTGGCTGTTGCTACATTTTATAAAAGGTTGCTTGGTTTGCAGTTTGAATTGCATTGTTTGTTTCAATGGGAGGCACATCTCTGTTATTATATAGCAGTGCAAGCCTACTCTCTCTATCATTACAATCAATAATATAGAGTGCGAGTGTCTCTACTATAATAATGGTGTATTGGATGGAAATTTTCCAAAGTGAAATTTCAAAGTGGCTGTCCTTGTGGCCTCTGTAACTGACGTGGGATGATCGGAGCTTTGAAAAACAACGTGCTCACAGAGCAGAATCTTTAGTAACTAAATTATACTCACAATCTGCCCCATGTTTGGTCAAACTTTATTTACATTAGCGTCCCCTACTGGGCAGTCTTAAGCCTCATACACACGATAGCCAGGAATTGTGTGATGACAGGCTGTTGGCTGAAAATCCGACCGTGTGTATGCTCCATTGAACAATTGTTGTTGGATTTTCCACAGACAAATGTTGGATGGCAGGCTTACAAATTTTCAGTGGAAAAATGGCTGTTGTCAGATATTCCGAGCGAGTGTACACAAGTCCGTCAGACAAGTCCAAAGTACAAACACGCATGCTCGGAAGCAAGGACGAGCCAGAAGCGGTCGGTCGGTCTTGTAAACTAGCTTTTGTAATGGAGAATTAACATTTGTGACGTGGCAAATTATGAAATCTCGAAATGCAGCGCACATTCTCTTCTTCTTTAATGGGATAATAATGAAGCTTATTTCTGGTGATACTGATGGAGTTATTGCAAACACATTTGGCTTTTTTTTCTAGTTATATCAAGAAAAATATTATTATACCAAATCAAATCATTATTCAACCAAAACAAATAATGTCAAAGCAATATCTCCAAGGCCAGTAATAAATAACACGTTATCTCCTCCAATTCCGCCATATGGCTGGTTGACGAACGGCCGTTCAGAAACAAACGGAATAGTGCGAAATGAAAAGTGTGAATCAACCCTGACCAAATTTCTACTAACATGAAATTAGCAGAAGGAGCCCAAAGGGTGGCGCTAAAGAGCTGAAAAACAACGTAGGACGTCACTACGCTTGTAATTGTTGGCCAACAATTGTGTGGCCAGTTCCACGGTTTTGTTGGTCAACAATCCAATTGTGTGTATGAGGCTTTACAATTCCACACCACCACAAATGTGTGGCAAGTTATCCTTGCTCTCGGGGATATTACACACGTTATCTCACTCTATAAAAGAACATTCTGATATAGACCAGTATAGCACAAAGTCACATGCACATTTCAAATAGCACAATTAAACCAACTAAAATGATCAGTCTATTTCCCTGAAATCCTGAAATCACAGTCCCAAGCGGTAAATACATGAGGCAACAGTATGAATGATCAACTTTAGGCTTAAAGTTAGAGTTCCTCCTTAGTGAGTATGAGTGTGATCACTTGAGCCACTGCTAAATGAAGAAGAAACGTGGAAGTCCTCACAATGGAGATGTCCTGTATCTTCAGCTAGCTTTTTCAAAGCAGACCTTCAGTCATGTTTTCAACTTTCCATCTATTAAATCTTCTGTAAAAAAAATAAATAGAGCACTCACAAACATATTGTAAATAGAAACATCAAAAGTCCATAAAATATTAAAATATCTGGAAAAACTGAAAAAAAAATGCTTTAATGCTTTTTACATTTTTTTTTACTTTGTCCAAGCGTCTAGTACTTTGTGTATAGCAGCCACATTCACGATTCATTACTTATTTTGTTCACCATTAGCGCTAGTGTATATATATATATATATATAGAGAGAGAGAGAGAGAGAGAGAGAGAGAGAGAGAGAGAGAGAGAGAGAGATGCCATCCATACCTTGGAGAATTTTTGGGGACAGTGTCTGTTCATGTAAGTGAGTTTATATAACGGGAGCACCGCATTAATGGACTTTTCCCACATACCAACCGTAGGGGGGGAAGAGGTGTGCCACCTCAGTATAATTTCCCTTTTGGCATAGAACAGGAGGTAAGTCAACAGCAGTTTGGTATATCTGGGCCTCTGATCATCGTCCTGAATCCCCAGCAAAGCCAACTCCGGCGACAGGGGGAGTTCCAGCTGGAGGCGACCATTAATAGTGTCAACTACCTGGGCCCAGTATTCAGCAACTTTGGGACAACTCCAGAACATATGGAAATACGTGCCCACAGCCTGTTTGCATCTGGGGCAGTCCCGCGATCGCTGGGGATACAGTTTATGAAGCCTTTGGGGAGTGTAGTAGACCCTGTGCAGGAATTTAACCTGAATCAGCTTTTCCCTGGAGGATATCAGGATAGCGGCGCTATCCGCCAGACAGTCCTCCCAGTCAGACCTATCCAGGCCAGGTAAGTCTGCCTTCCACAGGTCCCACAATTTATGCATCTTAGCAGAGTCCATCCGTACCAGGCCAAGGTACAGATCCGACAGGGGCCTATCCACCCTCTCCTGCACTAGTATCCCCTCAATAGGGTCCATCTGCAGTCTAATCGGGGAGGGGAACTGTGCCCCGATGGCATGGCGTAACTGGAGGTAGCGGAACAGCATCCAACCCGGCAAGCGGTACTTCGCCCGGAGGGCTGAGTAGGAGAGCAAGACACCATCCTCGAATATGTTCCCCAACGTGCTAATCCCATATCGAACCCAAATCCGCGGATCCGGCACTCTCTGTACATGGGAAAGACCAGGGTTGCCCCAAAGAGGGCAGTGAGGGGACCAGTCCCACGGGCCAACAAGCCCTCGTCTGGCCACCATCCATGCCCTGAGGGTAGTTTTTGTAGGTGCCGGGAGCTCGCTGCGTGCCCGCCCCCCCTTATATACTAAGGCGCTCAGCTCAGTGAATGACCCCACGACCTCCGCTTCTAAGCACACAGCAGCATTCCCTCTAGGGAGCGCGAGCCACCACTGAACCGAGACCAACACCGCCGCCCAGAAATACGCCCGATAATCCGGTAACGCCAACCCCCCACAGCGGGCAGGGAGCATCAGGGTAGCACGAGCCAGCCGGGGGGTCCCCCCCCTCCAAATAAAGGAGCCCACGCATTTGTCCACCTCCGCAAAAAAGGACTTGGGCACCCAGGTAGGACTTTGGTGAAAAAACATACAAGAACTTGGGGAGGAAAATCATCTTCAGCAGATTGATGCGGCCCATAAGGTTCAGAGGGAGGGTGGCCCAAGCCGCACACCTAGTCCGAAGCTGGGACAGGACCGGCTGAAGATTAAGCTCCCCAAAGCTTGACAGCTCCCTTCCAACCCGGATGCCCAAGTATTTAAATTGATCGACCCAGCGGAGAGGCACATCTACAGTGCGGTCCTGAACTTGCGGGTCAATTGGAAATAGAATGGATTTGGACCAATTGATGCGGATACCAGAAAATATACCAAAGGTGTTAAAGATCTCAAGAGCCGCTGACAGGGAGTCATCCGCATCCTGGAGATACAGAAGGGCATCATCCGCGTATAACGAAATTTTCTCCTCCAGCGATCCCAGCCGCAGCCCCCGCACCCTCTCCGAAACCCTAACCAGCACCGCCAGAGGCTCAATCGCCAATGCAAACAGGGCCGGGGAAAGGGGGAAGCCCTGCCTCGTACCCCGCTGTAGTGGGAAGGATGTCGAGAGGCTATTATTGGTCCGAACACGGGCCCGAGGTTCCCGATACAGTATCCGCAGCCAACGGAGAAACCTAGGCCCAAACCCGAAGCGACCCAAGAGTTCCCATAAAAAGACCCATTCCACCGAGTCAAACGCCTTTTCGGCGTCCATGGAGGCGATGACCCGTTTCCCGCAGTTACTATGCGCTATGGATAAGTTAATAAAAAGGCGCCGGAGGTTGATGTCGGTGCCCTTCCCGGGCACAAACCCAGTTTGGTCTGAGTGGACCACCTCCTCTAATACCGCAGACAACCTGTTCGCCAGGATTTTCGCCAGCACCTTGACATCTACATTCAAGAGTGATATCGGACGGTAAGAGGAGCAGTCTTCAGGATCCTTACCCGGTTTGGGCACCAACACCACCACCGCCTCATACATAGATGCCGGTAGTGCCTCCAGACGGAAGCACTGAGCATACAGAGACACCAGCCGGGGGGCCAGTAGATCTAAATACTGTGAGTAAAATTCCCTAGGCAGGCCATCTGCCCCAGGGGTCTTCCCTGCCTGCAATTGCGACAGGGCAGCCTGGACCTCCTCCAAGGTAATATCCTTCTCCAGTGCCGAACATGCCTGAACACTAAGGGACGGAAGGGGAACACCCTCCAGGTATCCAGACAGCTCCTGAGAGCTATAGTCCACCCTGGTCGAGTATAGGTGTCGATAGTACTGGGCAAATCGTAGATTCACCTCCTCTGAGGACCGCAGTAATGTCCCGTCCAAGGCCCGTACCCCAGGAATGTGGTTGACCGCAAACTGTCCCTTAGCCAGCCATGCCATCAGACGTCCAGTCTTGTCCCCGTACTCAAAAATTTTTTGGGCTGTAACTAGCCGTGATTTCTGCATCCCCTCCACCCGATTCAGGGACAACCGGTGCAATGCAAATTGCCATTCCCCATAGGCCAGCTGATCAGGATTAGCCACATACCCTTCCTCCTTTTCCTTAGCAACCCGCTCTAGTTCATCCAGGGAGTGGGAGGCCTGCCTGCGAGCGGCCGAAATCCTAGCAATATATTCCCCCCTAGTCCAAGCTTTAAAGGCATCCCACGTTACCAGGGGGGACAAGCCAGCCTCATTCTCCAGCCAGAAGTGGCACATCCCCTCCTGTACTGCCTCCCGCACCCCCTCATCCTCCACCCAGTACCTGGACAGCCTCCATATCCGCTCCCCCGGCTGCCCATACGACAACCTAAGGAGCAGCAGAGCATGGTCCGAAATTCCCCTGGACAGGATGTCCGCCTCCAATACCCGCCGAAGCATGGAGCCGGAGGCGTACACCATATCAATGCGGGACAGGGTGCGGTAAGTATTAGAGTGGCACGTGAACCGCCTGGAGTCCGGGTTAAACCGGCGCCAGACGTCTGTCAGGGCGAAGCTGTCAGCCCAGGCAGCCAAACCAGGCGTCCACCTAGACGTCGCACCCATCCTATCCACATCAGGGGTTGAAGTCAAGTTAAAGTCCCCCATTATCAAAACATCTTCCACCCCATAGGAGACCACTCGCTGCATCAACTCATGAAGCAGGGCCACATCCGCCGGGGGGGGGAGATATAACCCCACTAAAATACAAGGGCTGTCAGCTAGCAAGGCATGAAGGATCACATATCTTCCGGCAGGGTCAGTCTTGATATCCAAGAGCTGGAAAGGCAGCTGCTTGTGTATCAGTATACTGACCCCCCTAGAGTAAGTAGAGTGCGTGGAGTGGTAGTGCGAGCCAACCCAGGCCCTTTTTAAACCCAGAATCCGAGAACCCAACAGATGAGTCTCCTGTAATACACAGACTTGTGGGGAGTATTTTTTAAGGTAGTTAAAAACCAGCGTCCTCTTTTGGGCAGAGTTCAGCCCCCGAACATTCCAGGAGATCATAGAAACCTTGGCCATTGTACCAGTAAAATAGAATGAGGCACACAGGACCGGACAGGTGCAGCGGCAGACAGTGCCAGCGCCCCCTCCAACCAAGCAGCACCGAGCCACCCCCACCGCCTCCCCCCCGTCCCACAGTCACCCATATTGGATATTTGAGCATGCCTTAAAGGAACAGAACAACAAAACATAAGAAAATAAATCAGAACATAACAAACCCCAGTCAGCAACGGCCAACTTCCCCCCCCCCCTCCCCCACCCCGCAGAGCCCACCCAAGGTAAGTCTGCATGTTTCCCTAAAAACCGGCCCGAAGGCAACTAATAGCAGGAGGCGTGTGTGTTCTCAAGAGGCAGCAACGTGCAACGCCTCATCAGCTGCAACAGTTAGGGTCACTCAATCTGTGCTGCCCTCATGTCTGTGTAAAACAGCATCAATTCCAAGAGATGCTGCCTGAAATTTTAAAACCGTGTCAAGAAGATCACCCGACCGAGGCCAGGGGTGCAAACTTAAAGTACCTTGTGCTTCGCAGAAATGTACTGGAGAACCATCACTGTCCTGGAAAGCAGCGGGCATAAACGGACCGAAAGTGCAGGGGAGGCAGATGAAACAACCCTCAGCTTATGGAACTGTAGCCTGAAAGGATCCTTTGAAGGTCAGGGGATTCATCATAGTGAAGACACCAGCAAAACGCTCCAGCACCCCCTTCTCCTCTTCCATGTATACAGTGTGACAGTTGGTCCCTCCAATGTAAGTCTGCCCAATCGCAGCTATCTGGACCATATAAATAGCTAGGGTCTGCACGGAACACTCCACAGGCTTGATATAAAGCTGGGTCTCCTTGGGCTGCAGTGCTCGCTTGGGACAACCAAGCTTCCCCAGGTGCTGGACAAGATGTAGTTCCCCAAGTGATAATCTAGGGGGGAAAACAGCATCTGCAACGGAGCCAGCGCGAGCCCCACAATTCCCCCCTCCCACAGGCCAGGCGTCCAAAGCAAGTCCCAATAGAGTCCCCCCCACAAGTCCAAAAGCCCCTAACCACCCCACTGCACGGGTCAATCCAACCAGTACTCACAGTCCAGCAGCCTAATAGACAAGGTAACTTGGTTCAGGTGTTCGGTACATCTTCATCCCCGTGGGGGGATAGTTTCAATCCACGCGGCCGCCTCCTTAGGGGACAGGAAAAACCTGGTAGTTTCCCCATCAATCACCCGGAGCTTGGCAGGGAAGAGTACGCTGTACTTGTTGCCCTTCGCCCGAAGAGCCGCCTTCACAGCATCAAAGGAGCGGCGGAGCTTCTGCGTCTCCAGGGAGAAATCCGGGAACAGCATCAGCCGGTTATTCTGGTAGGTCAGCTCCCCCGCCGCCCTAGCCGCCCGAAGCAGCTCATCTCGGTCCCGGAAATTTAGCAGGCGTAGGATGAACGTACGGGGAGGGGACCCCTGCGGACCGGGCTGCGGCGGCAGCCTGTGGGCCCTCTCCACCGTAAAGTAAGGAGACAACCGAGCCGCAGGGAACAGGGAACGGAGCATCTCCTCCGCAAATACAGCCGGATTCGGGCCCTCCGCACCTTCCGCCAGACCCACAATGCGCACATTATTCCGGCGGCATCTGTTCTCAGAATCCTCGGCTCGGTGCTCCAGCAGTTTAACTCTAGCGTGCAGGGAACGGATGGCGATGGTATTTTGCCCCGCCGCATCTTCCACCAGTCCCACTCTGTGCTCAGCCTCCGACACTCGGGAGCGGACTTTATCCAGGTCCTGCCGGAGAAGGCCCACGTCCATCTGTACCTCCTCGATCTTATTAGTCAGGGCCGCCTGGCAGGACGTAACGGCCGTCTGACACGCAGCTATCGCAGCCATGACTTCAGGGATGCCCGGGGCTGATGCAGCAGCGTCCCCTCGCGCGTCTGTCTGAGACGCCATGTTACAGCGAGGCGGCCGGTCGTTAGGCCCAGAGGGAACCGGTCCGGTTTCCAGAGGAATATCAGGGGGAAATTTCAGTCTCTTACCCCCTTTTCCGCGCCCTGGGAGTCTGGAAGGCATTCACCGACCCCAACCACCAAAAAGTACAGCAATCCAAATGGTTTAGCAGGTTACAGGATAAAAAGGGCAGCAGAGCTCTCTGGCACACGTCTTCTCACTCCGCCATCTTGGACACGCCCCCCGTTGTTTTAACTTTAGACAGCAAAACATTTTTTTCTGCCAGTAAATACCTTATACTGCCCACTTCCTGTTTCTTGTCTGTTAACCGCTTCAATACGGGCCATTTTAACCCCCTTCCTACCCAGACCAATCTTCAGCTTTCAGCGCTGTAACATTTTCAATGACAATAGCGAGGTCATCCAACACTGTACCCATATGAAATTTTAATCATTTTTTCCCATAAATAGAGCTTTCTTTTGGTGGCATTTGATCATCTCTGCGGTCTTTATTTTTTGCCCTATAAACAAAAAAAAGCGACAATTTTGAAAAAGACATTTTATTTTTTTACTTTTTGTTATAATAAATATCTCAATAAAAAAAAAAAGAAAAACATATTTCTTCCTCAGTTTAGGCCAATATGTATCCTTCTACATATTTTTGGTAAAAAAAAAATTGCAATAAGTGTATATTGATTGGTTTGCGCCTACAAAATAGGGAATAGATTTATGGCAATTTTATTTTTTTTATTTTTTTACTAGTAATGGCGGCGATCTGCGATTTTTGTCAAGAGTGTGATATTGTGGCGGACAAATTGGACACTTTTGACACTATTTTAAGACCACTGACAATTATACAGCTATCTGTGCTATAAATATGCACTAATTACTGTATAAATGTCACTGGCAGGGAAAGGGTTTAACACTAAGGGGCGATCAAGAGGTTAAATGTGTTATCTAGGGAGTGATCCTAACTGTGGGGGGAGGGGACTGACTGAGGGAGGTGACCAATTGATTTCCCTATATACAAGGGACACACGATTAGTCTCCTCTCCCCTGACAGGACGCGTATCTGTGTGTTTACACACACACAGATCCACGTCCCTGCTCTGTGACAAGCAATCGCGGGTGCTCGGAGGACATTGTAGCCGCCAGGCACAGGCATCGGCTCCTGAGTGACTCTTTCACGCGCCACCTAGGCGGCCGGGAAGCTGAGGACGTCATACGATGGGTGAGAGAACCACCTTGCAGTTGTCGTATTACTATACGGTTAAAAAGCCTAGGCTTATGACATCATGCACAGCTCTCTCTCTCTCACTCTTGTGAGAGTTTTCCAGAAAGGGAGTGGGGGTGAGTCATACGAGGGCCAATGGGAGCAGCAGGGCTGCAGAGCTGGAGGTGTGCCTCTGTGTGTCTATTTAAATGCAGGAAGTGAACAGGCAGCAGCTTCAGCTGCCCACAGTTAAATTGGCTGCAGCCAGACTTAGTGAAGGGAGATTTCTGCAGCATATTTGGAAAGTACAGGATCACAGTATATATAAAATAATATGCAAAATGGTTGGAGGGAAGCTTCAGAATGGCAAAGATGTTTTTATTACAAACTATGTGAGCAGACTGCAGTTTTTTGAAGTTTGCAATATCCTGGCAAATGGGTTAAGAATAATTCCTTTCAGCGTGGTGAAACAACTGATGCAAAGGGGGTCCCCTCACGGGCCTTGATGACATGAGCAAAGTAAGGGTGTCTGCATGCAGTGTCTATGTGTATCTGTATGATGGGTAAGTGCTTGCTAACCAATCCTGCGACCAAGGCCCATAGGAGATGTCCTGGCAGGCAGGCTCTTCAGGTTTCCCGACTGGCTACCTCCCAACGAAACACCCCACACCTTCAGGGATGGCTGAAGATGCACCTGGGGTCCTCTCTCTGGAGGATTGTCCATGACCAGCTGTAGATCTGAGGCAGGAAACGGGCTCCCCGACCCTGGATGGCAGCCCATCTCCCTCTGCATCCAGTCTCTCCCCTCACTTTGTGGTCTCTGGCTACTCCCAGACAGCCTCTTGGTGTCCTTCCTGTCTCTCTCTCCAGGGAATGCTGAGGTAAGGGGTTCTGCCCCTTAAGGATCACAATGGGGCTGCTGGTGCCGGGGACAACATGTCCCAAGGTTCTATGCTGCTCTTGCAGTCCTAACTGCAATTTGTCCCCCTGCCAATGAAGGAGCAGGGGAGGCAACAGAGCGGGCGTCACTCGCACACTGTAGCTTTCAGGGAGAGGGAGGGGGAGAATTCCTCTGCAGCTGCTGACAGGCTCTGTATTACTTCTCTGAGCCTGTCAGCATGTGAGTCTTGGTGCGGCTGCAGGTGACTGAGCGGCACCCACTACAGGTAAAAAAAAAAAAAGTAGTGCTTATCAAATGCCTTTAAAAGAAAACTCTGTCTCAGAAAAATAATATTAAATTAATTTGGGCACATGAGTGCATAATTCTTTTTCAAACTATAATGCCGCGTACACATAACCAGACTTTTCGACGGACTAGGTCCGACGGTCTTCCCGACTGACTTTCAGCGGAGTTCCGACAGACTTTTCGAACGAACGGACTTGGCCACACACAATCATTCAAATGTGATGATGTAAGACCGGACTAGAATAAGGAAGTTCATAGCCAGTAGCCAATAGCTGCCCTAGTGTCGTTTCTTTGTCCATTGGACTAGCATACAGACGAATAGATTTTTCGACCGGACTCGAGTCTGTCGGAAAGATTTGAAACATGTTTTATTTCTAGGTCCTTCGGACTTTTGGGGAAAAAAAGTCTGCTGGAGCCCATACACGATCGTAATATCCGACGTATTCATTCCGTTGGACCTAGTCCGTTGAAAATCTGGTTGTGAGTATGCGGCATTAGAGCACTGAAAAATGAAAACTGGCCTGGTAATGAAGAGGAATTACAATCTGGTACTCAGGTTGGTACAGGTGGACTGCCCACTACATACATACTGCGGCAGGGCAGCCCGGCTGCGCCAAATCACGTACCTATACATGTACATGATTTCGTGCATGAGTTCTGGGGCATGTGACACCTGTGATTGGACACAGCAGGAGCCAATCAATGGGTCATGCGGACCGGATGTCCACCGGCACCTGCTGATCATTCTGTACACAGACAGAACAACAGTTTGCCTATGTAAACAAGGCAGATTGCCATTCTGTCAGTACAGAAGGCATGGATCCTGTGTTCCTGTAAAGCACCCGCCAATCGTTCACAGGAGAGGCAGAGCGGCGGTCTTCTGTGAGGGAGGAAAATGGAGATATTGTGTTTCAGCAAAGCAGAAACACGGATCTCTGTTTTCCTCCAGTCACAGCATCCACCCCCACAGTTGGAAAGCACCCCCTAGGAGCCCACTTAACCCCTTTGATCAGCCCTAATGTTAACGCCTTCCCTGCCAGTGTCATTTATACAGTCACAGTGCATTTTTTTAGCACTGATTACTGGATTGGTGTCACCGGTCCCCAAAAGTGGCACTTACTGTCAGATTTGTCCACCGCAATGTTGCAGTCCCGCTAAAAATCGCTGATCGTCGCCATTACTAGTAAAAACAATAAAAAAACTAAAAAGTCCATAAAAATATCCAATAGATTGTAAACACTATAAATTTTGCGCAAACCAATCAACATATGATTATTGGGATTTTTTTTTACCAAAAACTTAGCAGAATACATATTGGCCTAAATTGATGAAGATGTTTGATTTTTGATTTATTTGGATATGTATTATAGCAGAAAGTTAGAAAATATTGTTTGTTTTTTTCAAAATTGTCGGTCTTTCTTTTGTTTATAGCGCAAAAAATAAAAACTGCAGACGTGATCAAATAACACCAAAAGAAAGCTCTATTTGTGAGGTAAAAAATGACATGAATTTTATTTGGGTACAGCATCACGCGACGCTGGAACCAAAATTGCAGTTCGCTGCCATTACTAGTAAAAAAAAAATGAATAATAAAAATCCCATAAATCTATCCCCTATTTTGTAGACGCTAAAACTTTTATATGTAGCTGAATACATATCTGCCTAAATTGAGGAAGAAACTATTTTTTTTATTTATTTTTTTTGCGATATTTATTATAGCAAAAAGTTAAAAATCTTGTTTTTTTTTTTTCAAAATTGTCTGACTTTTTTTGTTTATAGTACAAAAAATTATCAAAAATATGTAGCTGAATACATATCGGCCTAAACTGAGGAAGAATTTTTTTTTTTTTTGGAGGATATTTATTATAGCAAAACGTAAAAAATATTGGTATTTTTTTCAAAATTGTCCATCTTTTTTTGTTTATAGCGCAAAAAATAAAAACCGCAGAGGTGATCAAATACCACCAAAAGAAAGCTCTATTTGTGGGGAAAAAAAAGACATTCATTTTATTAAAATCGCAGATCGCCACCATTACTTGTAAAAAAAAAAATTGTAGTTCGCTGCCATTACTAGTAAAAAAAAATTATAATAAAAATTCCATAAATCTATCCCCTATTTTGTAGACGCTATAACTTTTGTGCAAACCAATCAATACACGCTTATTGTTATTTTTTTTTTTTTTTTACCAACAATATGTAGCTGAATACATATCGGCCTAAACTAAGGGAGGCATATTTTTTTTTGCACATATTTATTATAGCAAAAAGTAAAAAATATATATATATATATTTTTTAAATTGTTGATCTTATTTTGTTTATAGCGCAAAAAAAATGAAAACCGCAGAGGTGATCAAATACCACCATTTGTGGGGGGGGAAGGACATTATTTGGGTACATCATCGCACAGCCGCGCAGTTGTCAGTTAAGGTAACGCAGTGCCGTAGCTCAAAAAATGGCCTGGTCAGGAAGGGGGTAAAACCTACTGGCGCTGAAGTGGTTAAGCAAGAGTTTTCACTATTTGTAGATTTTTTTTTGACTTGCAGTAAAACAGGGAGAAGACATTTATCCGAGCTCTGCTGAGGAGAGCATTTAACATCTGAGGATTGTTCCTCACTGACTTGAAAGGCAAAGCAATGGACTTGTCAGTGTTTGAAAGCAGAGCAGAGTGTCCAAGGAATTGGGCTGGCAGCTTGATATCTAATCCCTACGTGTTTCCTCCTTGCCTGCATGACCTTTTTCTAGCACATTCAGCATAATAATCGTCATCCCTCTCTTCTTATGAAGAGCGCTCGCAAAGAACGGTGAGACAATTCCGTATTTCTCTGCAGTGCATTTGATAACAATTCATAATTAAAAGGACTAACCAGAATAATGGCTTATTGTCGCTAAATGTCATAGTCACACCAGGCAAGGACGTAACGTAAGTAATAATGAAAAGGAATTCCTCCAATGATGACAATAAACAACAAGTGTTTCCTGTAGTAGGGCTTTGTTATTGCTTTTCTGCTCCATTTTTTTGCATAAAGTACTAATGAACGATTTAATGAACAGGTAGAGACACACAAGCATATATACACATGCCCAGATGAAATTTAACCGCTTTAGACCCGGAAGATTTGGCTGCTGAATGACCAGACCATTTTTTGCGTTTAGGCACTGCGTCGCTTTAATTGACAATTGTGCGGTCCTGCAGCGCTGCGCCCAAATAAAATTTACGTTCTTTTTTCCCCACATATAGAGCTTTCTTTTGGTGGTAATTGATCACCTCTGCAGTTTTTTGTTTTTTGCGCTATAAACAAAAAAAAGAGCGACAATTTTGAAAAAAAAACAGTGCACTTGAAAGCGCAGTCGCTGTAAATCTAATGCCCCGTATACATGATCGGAAATTCCGCCAGCAAAAGTTCGATGAGAGCTTTTGATCAAAAATTCCGACCGTGTGTATGCTCCATTGGACTTTTGCTGGCAGAATTTCGGCCAGCAAAAGATTGAGAGCAGGTTCTGAATTTTTCAGTTGGAAAAAGTTTCCGATTGGAAATTTTCGATCGTCTGTACAAATTCCAACGCACAAAATTCCTATGCATGCTCGAAAATAATTTGACGCATGCTCAGAAGCATTGAACTTAATTTTCTCAGCTCGTCGTAGTGTTGTACGTCACCGCGTTCTTGCCGGTTGAAAGTTCAGCGAACTTTTGTGTGACCGTGTGTATGCAAGCCAAGCTTGAACGGGATTGCACTATGTCCTTGCCTGGTGTGACTATGACATGTTCAGTGTGCTTTATGCTTTTTGGTTGTTTCACATTATTTATTCTTTTATTTATAAAGTAAGCATTGAGGTTTTTTTTATTTTTTATATAGCTTTAAAATGAAATTGTGTGTGCGCAGTATGTATGTATACTAGACATGTGCACACTGAAATATTTGGTTTCTGAATTTCATTTTCGTCCAAAAAATGTATTTATTTAGTTACTCCTGAAACTCATTTTTATTTATTTTGTTTCATTAAAAAATGCATTAGTCCGAAAATCCAAAATAATTAAGGTCGAATTTGTCATTGAAGGCTTATGGTTAGTGATGGCCGAACGGTTCGCCCGGCGGTCGTTTCGCGGCGAATTTCCGACTTTCGCCGTCCGCGGGTTCGAACGCCTTTTTCCGTCGTTCGCCCCGGCGGACTTACGTGTTTAATGTATACAAGAACTTTAACCTTTCGTGACACGTTTATCATGTGTTACAGGACAACCAATTGAGACATGACAGCTCATGGACACTTGGACATTCCCCCTAACCTATAAATACACCCGATCCGGTGGCCATTTTACATTCTTTCTTCTGTCACTGTAGGGAAAGGATCCTGTGTGGAGTAGGGACAGAGAAAACGCTAGCTATTTGGTACACAAAAGTTCTTTTCAGGACTGGTATAGGTGTTAGGTCAGCAGCCTGAGTTTCTTTTGTCAGTTTAGATAAAGGGACAGAGCGCTGTATGCTGCTATTTTAGGGACAGCTCAGCCAGATTAGTCTTTCTTCATCATCATCATCATCATCATCATTAGCTGTTACTATCAGGTCCACAAAAGAGCTGTTCCAGCTAATCGTTCCAGCCTACTCTTTTTTGCCAATTTGTATAGGGACAGGCAGGAAGCAGTGTGTCAGGCAGTGAGGATAATTTTAAAGACTTGCTGTTACTATTAGTTCCACAAAGGTTCTTTTCAGGACTGGTATCAGTGGTACGGTAATAGGCTTGTACACGTATAATATTCTTTCTTCCAAATATAGAAAGAATATTATACTTGACTGCTGCCCTTCTGCTGCAGTCTGCTAATCATTCACAACTCACTTGTTCCACAAAGCTCTTTATCAGGACTGGTAACTTGGTCTGTCTAGGGTGCTACGGTACATAGGCTTGGGTGCGGTACAGTCTGCTGTTCTGTAAGGACCGCTATCGGTCCACAATACATAGGGTTGCCGTGCACTACTGCTGACCGCTGCCCTATACTGCAGCAGTCCTTCAGCGGTATAGGGACTGACGCACAGTCTGCTAAACACTAATACACAACCTGCTTGGTCCACAAAAGTTCTTATAAGGACTGGTAACTTGGTATAGGGTGCTACGGTACATAGGCCTGAGTGCAGTACAGTCTGCTGTTCTGTAAGGACCGCTATCGGTCCACAATACATAGGGTTGCCGTGCACTACTGCTGACCGCTGCCCTATACTGCAGCAGTCCTTCATTGGTATAGGGACTGACGTACAGTCTGCTAATCACTAACACACAACCTGCTTGGTCCACAAAAGTTCTTATAAGGACTGGTAACTTGGTATAGGGTGCTACGGTACATAGGCCTGAGTGCAGTACAGTCTGCTGTTCTGTAAGGACCGCTATCGGTCCACAATACATAGGGTTGCCGTGCACTACTGCTGACCGCTGCCCTATACTGCAGCAGTCCTTCATTGGTATAGGGACTGACGTACAGTCTGCTAATCACTAACACACAACCTGCTTGGTCCACAAAAGTTCTTATAAGGACTGGTAACTTGGTATAGGGTGCTACGGTACATAGGCCTGAGTGCGTTACAGTCTGCTGTTCTGTAAGGACCGCTATCGGTCCACAATACATAGGGTTGCCGTGCACTACTGCTGACCGCTGCCCTATACTGCAGCAGTCCTTCAGCGGTATAGGGACTGACGCACAGTCTGCTAAACACTAACACACAACCTGCTTGGTCCACAAAAGTTTTTATAAGGACTGGTAACTTGGTATAGGGTGCTACGGTACATAGGCCTGAGTGCAGTACAGTCTGCTGTTCTGTAAGGACCGCTATCGGTCCACAATACATAGGGTTGCCGTGCACTACTGCTGACCGCTGCCCTATACTGCAGCAGTCCTTCATTGGTATAGGGACTGACGTACAGTCTGCTAATCACTAACACACAACCTGCTTGGTCCACAAAAGTTCTTATAAGGACTGGTAACTTGGTATAGGGTGCTACGGTACATAGGCTTGAGTGCGGTACAGTCTGCTGTTCTGTAAGGACCGCTATCGGTCCACAATAGATAGGGTTGACGTGCACCACTGCTGACCGCTGCCCTATACTGCAGCAGTCCTTCAGCGGTATAGGGACTGACGTACAGTCTGCTAAACACTAATACACAACCTGCTTGGTCCACAAAAGTTCTTATAAGGACTGGTAACTTGGTATAGGGTGCTACGGTACATAGGCTTGAGTGCGGTACAGTCTGCTGTTCTGTAAGGACCGCTATCGGTCCACAATAGATAGGGTTGACGTGCACCACTGCTGACCGCTGCCCTATACTGCAGCAGTCCTTCAGCGGTATAGGGACTGACGTACAGTCTGCTAAACACTAATACACAACCTGCTTGGTCCACAAAAGTTCTTATAAGGACTGGTAACTTGGTATAGGGTGCTACGGTACATAGGCTTGAGTGCGGTACAGTCTGCTGTTCTGTAAGGACCGCTATCGGTCCACAATAGATAGGGTTGACGTGCACCACTGCTGACCGCTCACCTATACTGCAGCAGTCCTTCAGCGGTATAGGGACTGACGTACAGTCTGCTAATCACTAACACACAACCTGCTTGTTCCACAAAAGTTCTTATAAGGACTGGTAACTTGGTATAGGGTGCTACGGTACATAGGCTTGAGTGCGGTACAGTCTGCTGTTCTGTAAGGACCGCTATCGGTCCACAATAGATAGGGTTGACGTGCACCACTGCTGACCGCTGCCCTATACTGCAGCAGTCCTTCAGCGGTATAGGGACTGACGTACAGTCTGCTAAACACTAATACACAACCTGCTTGGTCCACAAAAGTTCTTATAAGGACTGGTAACTTGGTATAGGGTGCTACGGTACATAGGCTTGAGTGCGGTACAGTCTGCTGTTCTGTAAGGACCGCTATCGGTCCACAATAGATAGGGTTGACGTGCACCACTGCTGACCGCTGCCCTATACTGCAGCAGTCCTTCAGCGGTATAGGGACTGACGTACAGTCTGCTAAACACTAATACACAACCTGCTTGGTCCACAAAAGTTCTTATAAGGACTGGTAACTTGGTATAGGGTGCTACGGTACATAGGCTTGAGTGCGGTACAGTCTGCTGTTCTGTAAGGACCGCTATCGGTCCACAATAGATAGGGTTGACGTGCACCACTGCTGACCGCTCACCTATACTGCAGCAGTCCTTCAGCGGTATAGGGACTAAGAGTTTTGTCACAGGGTCATTTAAAAAATGACATGCAGAGGAAGAGGCAGGCCCTTCCGCAGGGGTGGTAGGGGTAGGGCAGGAGCAACAGGCTTGAGCCAAAGTGGGAAGTTGCAGAAGGTGCGTTCAATTACTTTAAAGGATGCACCAGACTTGGTTGAGTGGCTCGCTCAGCCTTACTCTTCTGCACCCTCCTCATCCTCTCGATCTGCACCCTCTTCTTCACTCTCTGCTATGTGCACCCCCAAAGACACTACCACCAACAACACGACCACCACCACCACCACCACATACCTTCCGCTTGAGTCACTGGAATTATTTTCCGATCCATATCAAGAGGACATTTCTGATGCGCAGCCACTCTTGGTATTGGATCAGGAAGAGGAGGTAGCAACAAGCGCTACTCAGCAGTCTGACGCCAGTACCCAGATCAGCCCAAGGAGGAGGTTGGTCCCCGGTGTTGCTGCCTACTCTACTTATAGCGGTGGGGAAGGTGACGTTGATGATGACGTGTCTAGTGATGTCACGTGGGTGCCCACAAGAGAGGAAGAGGAGGGGAGTTCAGAGGGAGATATGGACCAGCAGATAGGGAGGAGAAGCAGCAATGACTTACATTGCACAGCAGGGACAAAGCAGACTGCAAATGTATCAGGAGCGAGTCATCGACCATGTACGGTCACATCTGGCGCTCCCAGGACACCGGCACATGGCTCCGCAGTGTGGGCTTTTTTTAACGTGTCCGCTGCTGACAATAGCGTTGCCATCTGCAATCTTTGCAGTCAACGCGTTAGTCGCGGTAAGCCCAATACTCACCTAGGGACGACCGCCTTAAGAAGGCACATGAGCAGCCATCACCGAGCCCAGTGGGAGCAACGGAACACACAAAGCCACACTGCAGGCTCTCACCGTCCAGCCTCGTCTTCTACTTCTCCTTCTCCTCTCTCCTCACAATTGTCCTCCACTCCACCTTCCATCACGCCAAGCTCACATTTTTCTGCAAAAAGGCAGGCTTCCGTGGGCCTAATGTTTGAGCGTAAAAAAATGATGACGCCGGATAACCCTCTTGCCCAACGGTTGGCGGCTGGCTTGTCAGAACTCATAGCCCGCCAACTACTGCCATATAAACTGGTGGACTCGGAGGCCTTTCGCAAATTTGTGGCCATTGGAACACCACAATGGAAGGTCCCAGGAAGGAAGTATTTCTCAGAGAAGGGCATCCCAGAGCTATATGGCCATGTTCAGCGGCAAGTGAATGTATCTCTGGCACACAGTGTCGGTGCCAAGATACATCTGACCACAGACACGTGGTCTAGCAAACACGGGCAGGGAAGGTATATCAGTTTTACTGCCCACTGGGTGAACCTTCTGACGGCCGTCAAGCATGTAACCCGTGGCACCCGTGTAGATTTGGTTTTACCGCCACGGATTGCATGCAGGCCTGACTCTTCTTCTCCTCCTCCTACTCCATCCTCCTCCCTCTCCTCCTCAGCTGCCTCCTCCTTTTCCGCTGCTAGCGTCTCTTCCACTGCACCGCCCAAGCTCCCCAGAACCTATTCCACATGCCAGGTGAGACGTTGCCATGCCGTGCTGCGTCTGTTGTGCCTGGAAGCAAAGAGCCACACTGGCCCGGCACTCCTTTCAGCTTTGCGTTCACAGGCAGATGAGTGGCTAACACCGCTCAATTTGACAGTTGGTAAAGTGGTGTGTGACAACGGTGCCAATCTGCTTAGCGCATTGAAACAGGGCAAAATCACGCACGTGCCGTGCATGGCACACGTCTTAAACTTGGTCGTGCAGCGATTCCTTGTCAAATACCCTGGGGTCCAGGACATCTTGCGGCAGGCAAGGAAAATCTCGGCCCATTTCAGAAGATCTTACACGGCCATGGCTCGCCTTGCTGACATTCAGCGGCGACACCATCTGCCGGTCAGACGTCTTATTTGCGATTGCCCGACGCGATGGAACTCAACCTTCTATATGCTTGATAGGCTGCTCCAGCAGAAACGTGCAGTTAACGTCTACCTGTATGAACTCTGCGAAAGAAACGGTTCTGGGGAGCTGGGTTTTTTTTCACCGCGCCAGTGGCTGCTCATGCGCGACACATGCAGACTTCTGCGGCCATTTGAGGAGATCACCAAACTGGTCAGTCGCAGCCATGGCGCCATCAGTGACATGGTACCTTATGCCTTCTTTCTGGAGCGTGCATTGCGTCGTGTCATTGATCAGGCTGTGGAGGAGCAGGAGCGGGAAGATGAGGAAGTCGCAATGCTGGATGAATTCCCAGGGGGGGCTACTCTATCTGAGACAAGTCAACAACAGGAGTCTGATGAGGAGTCAGAGGAGGATGGTGCCGGGGCGGATGAGCAGGAGCAAGAAGAGCATGCTTTAAACCTTTCTGGGATCCCTGTTGTGCGAGGATGGGGAGAGGAGAATGAAGAGGACGACATTATCCTGGATGATGAGCAGGAGCCAGGCCACCACACCGCTTCCACTTTAGTGCAAATGGGGGCCTTCATGCTCCAGTGTTTTAATAGGGACCCCCGTATAAAAAGCATGAGGGTCAAGGACCAGTACTGGGTGGCAACGTACTTAGACCCCCGGTACAAACACAAAATGGCGGAAATGTTACCGCCGTCGCAGAGGGCTGTCAGAATGCAGCACTTCCAGGCCTTGCTTCGAGAAATGCTGCATTCTGCTTTTGCGTGCGCTGGCAGAGGAGCAATTCCCACTCCCAGAGAAGGATTTGCGGGTACCAATCCAACAGCGCCTGCAAGAAGAGGCCGGTTTGAAGATGTGTTGGTGACTTCGGATATGAGGTCATTCTTTCAGCCGACCCATCGACAGGTGTCATCCGGATCCAGCATCAGGGAACGCCTAGACCGTCAGGTGTCCGACTACATTGGGTTAACGGCCGATGTGGACGCTCTGAGGAGTGATGAACCCCTAGACTACTGGGTGGGCAGGCTTGACCTCTGGCCAGAGCTTGCCCAATTTGCAATCGAACTGTTGGCTTGCCCCTCATCCAGTGTCCTGTCCGAAAGGACGTTCAGCGCAGCAGGGGGGATTGTGACCGATAAGCGTACTCGCCTAGCTCACCACAGTGTTAACTACCTCACATTTCTAAAAATGAATGAGGCATGGATCTCGGAGGAATTCAACACATGTGATCAGTAGACCATGTATATGTCTATAAACAATTTTTGGAATCAAGCACACAGACCTTCTTAATTCATTTGGCTCACTTCCCTGACCCAAAAAAGCACACCGTACTATATGCCCCTACCCTCCTCTTTGAAGAGGTTGAGCGGTGTCATATTTCTACTGGGGCTGCTTATTATGAGGGGTTCCCACCATCCCTGTGCTGTGCTGACTTCCTCCTGGGTGTTCTTATTATGAGGGGCTCCCACCATCCCTGTGCTGTGCTGACTTCCTCCTGGGGGTTCTTATTATGAGGGGATCACACCATCCCTGTGCTGTGCTGACTTCCTCCTGGGGCTGCTTACGGTGCTGCTGTCAGCGCTGTATGTCACGGAGCTGCTGTCAGCGCTGTATGTCACGGAGCTGCTGTCAGCGCTGTATGTCACGGAGCTGCTGTCAGCGCTGTATGTCACGGAGCTGCTGTCAGCGCTGTATGTCACGGAGCTGCTGTCAGCGCTGTATGTCACGGAGCTGCTGTCAGCGCTGTATGTCACGGAGCTGCTGTCAGCGCTGTATGTCACGGAGCTGCTGTCAGCGCTGTATGTCACGGAGCTGCTGTCAGCGCTGTATGTCACGGAGCTGCTGTCAGCGCTGTATGTCACGGTGCTGCTGTCAGCGCTGTATGTCACGGAGCTGCTGTCAGCGCTGTATGTCACGGAGCTGCTGTCAGTGCTGTATGTCACGGAGCTGCTGTCAGCGCTGTATGTCACGGAGCTGCTGTCAGCGCTGTATGTCACGGAGCTGCTGTCAGCGCTGTATGTCACGGTGCTGCTGTCAGCGCTGTATGTCACGGAGCTGCTGTCAGCGCTGTATGTCACGGAGCTGCTGTCAGCGCTGTATGTCACGGAGCTGCTGTCAGCGCTGTATGTCACGGAGCTGCTGTCAGCGCTGTATGTCACGGAGCTGCTGTCAGCGCTGTATGTCACGGTGCTGATGTCAGTGCTCTGTATTACGGTGCTGCTGTCAGTGCTCTGTATCTCCTGCACCCTCTTGTTTGCCTACCCTGGTCCCTGACCTTCCCTCTCCTCCATTGCCTTCATTAGCTCCATAGTCCTGAATTGTCAGAACAATTTCCCAAATAAAAAAAAAATGCTTGTAGTTATCGATCCCAAATTCACCTCATACATGTATTATGCTATTGTCCAGGTGGTGGGACTACGTGCTACCCCCTAATAATTACCCCGTGGCCGCAAATTCGACCTAAAGGTTTGCGAAATTCGCCTCCCATTGAAGTCAATGGAGCCCGCGGCGAACGGTCGTTTTCGCGAACGTTTGTGTCCGTTCGCGTTTCGCGTTCGCGAAACGTCCCGTCGGAAGTTCGTCCATCACTACTTATGGTGTCTGTCGAATGTTCTAAGAAAATTTGACGGAGCAGCTAAACTGTACGATGTCGCAATCGTACATTTCCGGACAAATGTTCTCCTTATAAGCTATAGTAGAATTCTAATGATGTATGACACTAGTAATAATTATCTTTATTAATTATTATTACTAGTCAACCAACATTACAATTCTTCTATAGCCTATGGGTGGAGCATTTGACCATAAATGTCCGCTTGTGGCGACTGCTTCGTCGAATCTTCATGTCGAATAATCTTGGACTCATAGAGTTAGGTTAGGCACATTCAACCTTTTTTGCTATTGTCTCTATAATTTTGAATCTTTTCTCTCTATGCTGAATCTTTTCTCTCGATGTAGAATAATCTTGAACTGATAGAGTTAAGGTTAAGCACATTCGACCACAGGTTCAATGGACACAGATTGCTATTGTTAGCGTCATGTCCAATCTCCTATCTATATCGAACTGTCGTCACAACGAAAATGAAAATAAGGCATTTGTTTATGTCGGATCTTTCGGTTTTCAGATTCTGCACGTTCATTATCATTTGGTAAAACGATAACCAAAATAAATTCAGACGAAAATGCATTTGGACGAAAACGAATGCACATGTCTAATGTATGCATAGCTCCCAACCGTCCCTGATTTGGAGGGACTGTCCCTGATTTAGAGTAATGTCCCTCTGTCCCTCTTGACTAAGGGATGTGCCTAATTCGGGAGACTCCCTAAGATGACAACCTATACCCTTCTCTTATCCTATTTTACAATTGACCAGACAACACATTTTTCTTTGGAGTCAAATGGCCATAGCAGCCTTTTTTTTATTACAAACATATGAAAATACAAAAAATTCTTTGAAACACATAACTTAATGCATATAAATACATTTTACAACAAACATTATAAACTAAAAACATCCGTATTACACAATTCCTGATTTAGAGGTCATTGAAGGTAAATTATAATTACCAATCAGCTAGTTGTATCGGTACACCCATGAAAAGGCCCCCCCCGTATTACGAAAGCTCAGGGACAAAGCAGCAACTTCCTTCCAGATACAACCTTCTACCATACCTCCTTATGAGCCCAACTCCTCTAAACCTCTAAACCTCCATTATTTTGTAGCACCGCCTTCAAAGACCCCATAGATCTAGCTCTGTTACGACAATAAGCAAGTCAACCTTCCTTGGACACCCATAACCGTCACCGAACCACCTGGGGGAAAAACCAGCCAACTTCCACATTTATTGAACACCGTAAACTTTAGTAGGGAGGGAGGGTGGAAAAGCTCCTGCCTATTCCTAACGATTGGCGCCAAATTTTCTTCCGTGCGCCAGCTCCGCCCCCTAACTACGTGACACCGCCCACCGGCCTGCCTACCAACCCCTCTCCTGCTCAGCTCACTACACAGCCTCCACCTCACAGTCTCCCCCTCATCATGCTGGCCTTCCCCTTAGTTCCTCCGCTCCGGGCCATTACTTTCCTCCTCATTTGTCCTTCCTTTTGGTCTGATCTATATAGTTGTATATAAAATGCACGTTTTATCTTTCACACAGTGTTTCCCAGTGCTAAACCTTTCATCCAAATAATAAATTGCTGCATTTGTAAATTTTAAAAGCCAATATAAAGGAATAGTAGTGGAAGAAAAAAGTCACTTGTGGATTTAATTAACCTTTTTTTTGCTTAATTCTCCTTTAAGGGGGTATGGCAGGGGGTGTGTCCTATGCCTACATACATTTGCTAGTAGGTGTCCCTCATTCCCATCTTAAAATGTTGGGAGATGTGTGTATATACCAGTATATGTGCAGTGTGCCAGTTCCAGTGACAGCTGTCTAAAAATGTATTTCCCTTAATTTGAACAATCGAGCAATTGGCTCTACAGAGCAGAATTTGAAGGCAAATCTCTAGAGTGGGAGACAAATATCATCTCATAGAGGTTTTAAAGTTGTATGTTGGACAAAAGGAAAAAAAAAATATTCCGTACATCCTTCAATTAGATGCAGATTTGCTTGTGGTTTGTCTCTTTAAATCTTTGCAAGTACAGAAAAATACCAGCAAATCTGTTAAAAGTCCAAAGTGCGCCTAATGTCCTCCGCTGCACAGAAATCCAAACCAGTGTTTGCCCAGAAAGGGAACTTTAGCTATTCACTTATTCTACATAAAAAAAATAAAAAATAAAAATTATATATATATATATATATATATATATATATATATAGATCTATCGATCTATCTATCTATCTATCTTCTATCTATCTATCTATTTATATATTTAAAAATGACTTTACTGTATGTATATATATATATATATATATATATATATATATATATATATATATATATATATATATATATATATATATATATATATATATATATATATTATTATTATTATTATTATTATTATACAGGATTTATATAGCGCCGACAGTTTACGCAGCGCTTTACAACATTGGGGTAGACAGTACAATGCAATACAATTCAAGACAAGGGGAATCAGAGGGCCCTGCTCGTTAGAGCTTACAATCTAGGAGGGAGGGTCAAGTTATACAAAAGGGTAATAGCTGTGGGGGATGAGCTAATGGAGAGAATAGTGAAGTTCTTAGATGGAGGCAGGATAGGCTTCTCTGAAGAGGAAGGTTTTCAGGGATCGCCTGAAAGTGGATAAATTTGGAGACAGTCTGACAGATTGGGGTAGTGAGTTCCAGAGGATGGGCGAGGCTCGGGAGAAGTCCTGTAGGCGGATATGGGAGGAGGTGATGAAGGAGCTAGAGAGCAGGAGGTCCTGGGAGGAACGAAGTGGGCGAATAGGTTGGTATTTGGAGACTAGGCTAGAGATGTAGCTGGGGGCAGAGTTGTGGATGGCTTTGTAAGTAAGTGTTAGTACTTTGAATTTAATTCGTTGGGCAAGTGGCAGCCAATGGAGGGATTGGCAGAGAGGGGTAGCAGACACTGTGCGGTTTGTAAGGTGTATGAGTCTGGCAGCAGCATTCATGATGGACTGAAGGGGGGATAGTCTATTTAAAGGTGAACCAATGAGGAGGGAGTTGCAGTAATCAAGGCGAGAGATAACCAGGGAGTGAATCAGGAGCTTTGTGGTTTCATTGGTTAGAAAGGGGCGTAGTTTAGAGATGTTTCGGAGGTTGAGGCGGCAAGCTTTGGAAAGTGATTGGATGTGGGGCTGAAAGGAGAGTTCAGAGTCCAGGATAACACCTAGCACCCTGACATGTGGGGATGGGTGGATGGTTGTGCCATTGCTCTTGACAGAGAAGTCAGGGGAAGAGGCGCGTTGGGGAGGAAATATTATAAGTTCGGTTTTGGACAAGTTGAGTTTAAGGAAGTGTTGTGACATCCATACAGATATGTCTGTTAGTAAGTTGGTGATGCGTGAGGAGACTGATTGAGTAAGTTGAGGGGTGGAGAGATAGATTTGAGTGTCGTCAGCGTAGAAATGATATTGAAAGCCGTGAGAGGCTATCAGCTGACCCAGGGAAGAGGTGTAGACTGAAAATAAAAGAGGTCCGAGAACAGAACCTTGGGGGACTCCGACAGAGAGGGGAAGAGGAGTGGAGGAAGTAGAATTGTAAGTGACACTGAAGGTGCGTTGGGATAGATAGGATGAGAGCCACTGAAGAGCACAGTCACGGAGACCAAGGGAGTAAAGTTTTTTGAGGAGGAGAGGGTGGTCAACCGTGTCAAAGGCAGCTGAAAGGTCCAGAAGTAGGAGTACAGAGTAGTGTCCGTTGGTTTTAGCAGTTAGTAGGTCATTTGTGAGTTTTAAAAGAGCAGTTTCTGTTGAGTGTTGAGGGCGAAATCCAGATTGAAGGGGATCAAGAAGGTTGTTTTTGATGAGGTAGTCACTCAGTTGGTTGTAAACCAGGCGCTCGAGGAGTTTAGAGGAAAAAGGGAGCAAGGAGATAGGGCGTAGGTTGTTGGGATTGGTAGGGTCCAGGGATGGCTTTTTAAGTATGGGGGTGACCAGTGCGTGTTTTAGAGCATTGGGGAAAATGCCAGAGGTGAGGGAGAGATTGAAGATGTGGGTTAGAGAGTGTAGTATAGAGTCAGATGGTGACTGTAGTGTTTGAGAGGGAATAGGATCCAGGGGGCAGGTGGTTAGGTGGGCGTTAGAAAGGAGTTTAGCAACTTCGTCTGTAGTGGCAGTTTTGAATAAGGGGAGTGTTGAGAGTGCCTGTGGGGTCTTAACTGGGGGAGATACCTGTAGAGTGGAGATTTCATCACGGATTGTATCAATCTTGTTTTTGAAGTGATTAGCAATCTCCTGGGCTGTGAGTGAGTCAGTGGGTGGAGGTGGTGGAGGACGGAGTAGAGAGTTGAATGTAGAGAAAAGTTTACGGGGACTGGATGAGAAGGTGTTAATAAGAGTTGTAAAGTAGGTCTGCTTGGCAGTGTGAAGGGAAGAGTAGTATTTTTGGAGGGCAGATTTGTATTGGTTGAAGTCTTTGAGAGACTTGGTCTTGTGCCACAGACGCTCAAGAGCACGACTACGTTTTTTGAGAATTCTAGTGTCATCTGTTATATATATATATATATATATACATTTAATCAGCTAGGTAAAGTCATTGTAGTAAATAATCTTCTCTCTTAATAGAGTAACCAAATAATGGAAGAGCAAACTTATAAAAAAAAGTCCCCAAAAACACATTGCAGTAATAATTTAAAATTTGCTCATTTTACTTTCCTTTTAAAGCTCAGATTTCCACCTTGCGGTAAAATAGAAGTGTTAGGTTTGATTTGCTGAGTAAATTTAAACATAAAAAATAAAAAATGGGAACTGGGAGTATAATGTTTACATTGTACAGAGGGAGCTTTTAGTAATGATTGAATCAGCAGTTTGCCTGAATATTTGCATGCAGATCTTTCTTATGTGCAAAAGACCAACCGTTCACAAATCAAAGCAAGCGTTATTCGAAAATTTTAATTTTACACAATACACTAAGGGCTCCCTCACACTCGCAGCTACCCTTACCACCCCTCCATGGTGGCAGGCAGCTGGGAAAATATATATCATCTCCTTGCCACCTGTTTTAACCACTTCAGCTTCGTAAGATTTTACCATCTTCATGACTAGGGTATTTGCTAAACGGCACTGTGCTACTTTAACTACTTCAGCCCCGGAAGATTTGTCTGCTCAATGACCAGAGCATTTTTTTGCGATACGGCACTGCGTCGATTTTAACTGACAATTGCGCGGTCGTGTGATGCTGCACCCAAGCAAAATTGGTGTCTTTTTTTCCCTTAAACAGAGCTTTCTTCTGGAGTTATTTGATCATCTATGCGTTTTTTTATTTTTTGCACTATGAACAAAAAAGAGCGACACTTTTGAAAAAAACACAATATTTTGTACTTTTTGCTATAATAAATATCCTCATTTAAAAAAAAATAATTAAAATTTCTCAGTTTAGGCTGATATATATTATTCTACATATTTTTGGTAATAAAAATCGCAATAAGCGTGTATTGATTTGTTTGCGCAAAATTTATAGCATCTACAACATAGGGGATTAGATTTATGGCATTTTTATTATTTTTTATTTTTTACTCATAATGGCAGCGATCTGCAATTTTTATCGCAACTGCGATTGATGATTGATAATTATACAGAAGACACTTAGAGTATTGCCTCCATTACATAAGAGTTTATAAACTATAACCGTATCATCATGCAAAATTCATAATGCAGAGAGATTGATTGGTATGTGAGTGCCAGAGCAGTGGCTCATGCTGACCCTGTGCAACCACATCCAAGAAATATTGTTTTGGTTGGACTATCCCGGTACATAGTAGTCAAAAAAAGAAGGATAATTAAAAATGTAGATTTATGGCATTTTTATTATTATTTTTTTTTACTAGTAATAGCAGCGATCTGCAATTTTTATCGCGACTGCGATTGACGATTGACAATTATAAAGCTATAAAAATATAGCTATAAAAATGCACTCATTACTGTATAAATGTCACTGGCAGGGAAGGGATTAACACTAGGGGGCGATCAAGGGGTTAACTGTGTTCCCTAGGTGTGTGTTCTAACTGTAGAGGGAGGGGACTGACTATAGGAGATGACAGATTGTGGTTCATGGCTATTGGGAACTCATGATCTGCCTCTCCTCACAGAACAGAACAAAGATTTGTGTGTTTACTATGTGTGTATAGCTATAGGATTGTGCTGACCTGCCGCAGTATAATGACGGTGGCTGGTCGGCAAGCGGTTAACTGGCAAAAGCACGTTCATGCAACGCTGTACACAAATTACATTTTTACAATTTTCTTCACACATATAGAGCTTTCTTAATACATATATGCCAAAAATGCATTCTGCTACATGTCTTTGGTAAAATCCCAATAACTGTATAGTCATTGGTTTGCGTGAAAGTTATAGCATCTACAAATGATGTTATATATACTGGATTAAATTTTTTTATACTCATAATGGTGGTACGCAGGGACTCATATTGGGACAGCGATAGTACAGCAGGAAATCTGACACTAACTGATGCTTGGTGGGAACTGACCAACTGACACTGACATCACCAGTGACGCTAATACAGTGATCAGTGATAATAATATACACTGTCCATGTACTGATGACACTGGCTAGGAAGGGGTTAACATCTAGGGACAATCAAGGGGTTAACAGTGTGCCTAACAAGTGTAATGTGTGTAATATGTGATTTTACTAATAGATGTGGCCAGGGGTCAAGTCCTGGGGAAAAAAGTGTGGGAACTCCCACCCAAGATCCACTCGCCCACCAAAAAAAATAATAATAATATGCTCATATGCACGAACAATTCAAAAGAGGTATTTTTCATCCAATTTTCGTATTGTGTGTATGAAGCTTAACTGTTAGTACATAAAAAAAAACAATCCTCAATAAACATAAATACGGTAATTCTCTGAATAATCAGCATTCATTCAATTGTGCTTCCATGTAAATGTGAACATCGTGTTCTGATCTTTATTGGGGAATTTTATTTTGTATATAGAGTGTTTATGTGGTGAGTTTACACTTTTCATTAAACAGAGTTTAGATAACACAGGGTTAAACGGAAAGGTCATAAATGAACTGCACATTATCTGGACAGAATGCTTGGGGAGATAGTGATGTGTTCCTGCTTAGGAGATGTATGTTAGCTTGGGGGGCTGCAAACTCTGCAGGGCTCCAACACACACTCGCTGCTATTCCAACCCTTCACATATTTCCACATAAACTTCCCTCCTGGCATTAAACTTTGCCAAGTATTGTGCTCAGCTTACCACCCCAAACTGATGTTCCTCCCTCAGGTCACCTCTCTCCCTTCATGTCCTGTGAGCAGGATAGCTGATCTACCCGTCAGCTAGCTGTGATTGACAGGTAGATCAAAGAGGAAGCTGTCATGGGGCCCCCTACTGGCATTGTCTGAATGGTCAGGTGTGCGGCACTTACTTTTGGGAGTTGTGTTGGCAGCTGCTGGTGTAGCACCTGCCACACAGCTCGCATAATTCAAAGTCTTGCAGGACATTACTGCTGCTAACCGGAACTGGGTTCCTGTTGTGGAAAAAGTACAGGAACTCTGTTCCCATGCGTTCCCGCAGGACTTGAACCCTGGATGTGGCCAGGGCTTTTTTTCAGTGGGAATGTGGGGGAACGCAGTTCCGGCACCTCCAGCACTGAATGTATGTAATGGCAAGGGGTGCTGGGGTCTGCTGAAGGGTCTTTTGTTGCTGTTGGGGGGGGGGGTAGGGGGGTCTTTTGTTTCTGGGTTGTCAATTGTTGCTGGTAGGGATCTATTGTTGAAGGAGGGGTCTATTGATGCTGGCTGCTGGGAGATCTGTTGTAGCTGCTGGAGGTCTATTGTTATTGGGAGGTGGGTAGGTGGTGGAACCATGGAACGGTGCTCGGAGGTGGGTAGGGGGTGGGGAAAATGGGGTGATTCAGAGAGGGGGAGTCCCTGCACCTATTCTCTGAGAAGAAAAGCCCTGGATGTGGCTCAGCCACATCTCTGCTCCATGTACAGAGCCCAGTGTTGTTAAAGTGATTGTAAAGGCAGAAGGTTTTTTTTTTTATCTTAAAGCATATCTAAAGGTCTGCTTAAAAAAAAAAAAAAGATGTCATACTTATCTCCGCTGTGCAGTTGGTTTTGCACCGAGTGGTCCCGATCCTCCTCTTCTGGGGTCCCTCTGCGGCGCGCCTGGCTCCTCCTCTTCTCAAATGCCCCATTGGAGAGCTGCTCTCCCTCTGGGCACCCGTCTGGGTGTGCGCCTGTGTCCTGCTGCTGCGTTCATTGACACAGACAGCAGGAATCGGCCCCGTGCAAAGTGCACTTTAAATTGCACTGTTGCTGTAAATCTGAGGGGTAGATCTGAAATGAGGGGAAGTTCTGCTGATTTTATCATCCAATCATGTGCAAGCTAAAAAGCTGTTTTGTTATTCTCCTTGCATGTCCCCCTCAGATCTACAGCGACTGCACTTCCAAGTGCAATTTCAAGTGCACTTTGCACTTGGAGTTTGCACTTGTAGTGCAAAGTTTATTTGCCTCTAGTAAATAACCCCCAATGACTCTTGCCATTCGTGATTATTAGGACTTTCAGACATCAATGTGGAGTGGCTTATACTTTAAAGAATATGTAAGAACAACACTAGAACGCAAGCCAAAATGGTAGCTCTTGAAGCTGACACGCTTATCAAATTTGAAAAAGTATGGCATCTGTGGATAAAAAATTATTTACCATCAAATTTTAACGTTCTCTTACCATGGTAGCTGACCCGATAGGTAAGTGATTACAGTATATGGATACTGAGTGATATGGCGGCCCTCGACTCGACCATGCGGACCTCTCTTCTTCCCTTCCTAGTTTCTTCTCTTCCTATCTTTCCTTTCTTCTCTATCTATTCCTATTATAATTTTGAAGCTCTTTCCTACTTCAGAAGCTAATTCCTCTAATAAAACATACCATTAATATGCGTTAATGTTATAGTAGTAATTATAGTTGAATAAATCATTTACATTGTAGTGAATATATAACTCTGAGCTTCATTACTTCTGTTGTATATTATGTACTTAACCTATTGTCAAATACTCTGTTGTATCGTCAATAAAATCTTTTTGAGAAGGAAAATGTATCCTGTTCTATTTGTATTGCTTACTTTGTGTGAAATCCCTGGTGTTCCTGCCAGTCCTTCTGTTTTCCTATTTAAAACTGACCACACTAAGTTTTCTGGCTATGCTGGGCACTAAGTGTGCTCTCCTTTAAAAAAAATCACCACCCCCCGCCAACATCTATTCACTGGGAAGTTCAGTATGCTGTTGTTTCTCCTCTCCCCAGCTGTTATGCAGCTGAGAACAAAGGAAAAGTGATAAAAAAGGAAAAAAAAAATTATTTCTAACTTTTTTTATATCTATACACAAATGTTTTGCCTTTCATTTCTATTTTAAACTGAATAGGTTGTTTTGCAAGGTGTTTACAATCGCTTTGACTTAATCTACTATATACCACAATGCTTCAAATTTTCCTGTCAGTCCCTCGCCTAAGGGACAAGAATCCAAGTTAAAAAGTTAAATTAAAGCGCTATTAAAGTCTTATTTTTTTAATTTTAAAATAACAAACATGTGTCACTTATCTGCTCTATGCAGTGGTTTTACACCGGGCAGCCTCCTCTTCTTGGGTCCCACGTTGGCACTCCTGGTCCCTCCCTCCTGCCGGGTGGGGGCAGCCAAGCAGGAGTGCTCCTGAGCCTCAAGCTCTGTGTGTCTACTTACGAACGAAGCTGTGGCTTAGCCCTGCCCCCTCCATCTCTTGATTGGCTCATTGGCTTGGATTGACAGCAGGGGGAGCCAATCGGGAATGCAAGTCCCCGGAGAGCTAAAGCTCTTATGGACATTGCTGGATCAAGAGGGGGCTCTGATAAGTATGGGGGGGGGGGGGGCTGCTGCACACAGAAGTTTTTTTTTATCTTCATGCATAGAATGCATGAAGGTAAAAAACCTTATGCCTTAACAACCACTTTAAGACCTTATGCCATAGCTTCCAAAATAAATCTTGCATTTAAACTGAAAAGAAAAGAACCCTGTCAGTTGATGTAGATACCTGTAGAAGTAATTCAGTAAAGATTGTGGGTAAGTTTAATGCAATACGCAAAATTCAACAAAATTTGACAACCATGGATGTCATATTTGGATACTGCTTGACTCTGGCCCTTTCTGTCCTGCATAACCATTTGTAGTTTTGTACTGCGCACCTTTGGTATTGAATTTTCTCCTGTTCTAATAAAACATAATATAACATAGAACATAGCAGGCTTGTCCTCTTTGTAAGGTCTCGCTATTGATTATTCTCTTTCATTTGACGATGAAAAACAACTCCTAAGGCTCAACTGTGTTCATGAGCTTAGCCCTTTAGTCACATATCATAGAACAAACAGCCCAACGTTTCGAATCTATAGCCTTTGTCAGGTGCAATCCCAGGAGCTGCTTTTCATTGCTGGATGATATACTTTGACTGTGGATCCAGCAATACCTGGTGTACTTCTGCTTTAGTAGGCATTCTATTGAATTAGATGAAAGGGCTGTAATAAATTAACCATTTTTTTCATTTGGAAGTATTAAAAAGAAAAAAATGAATTCACTGACTTGACTGATTTCTACACACTGATTCACTTAGTTTTAGGGTTTGACTTTTAGTTTTAGATGACTTGCGCTAAAATGCATGTACATTTCCATCCATTGTAGACACATTTTAACGCACACTGACATCCGTTGACATATCTTTTGACGTCTGTTGACATACATTTTGCATTTCAGCGCAACGCAACATTGCGCTAATAGGACACCTAGGAAATGATTGTTTTTCATAAGTCCTTCCATTAACCTGCATTTTACAGCTGCGCTTAAATGCACTGATGTGACTTGGCCCTTAAAAAATAACTCCAGCCTTTAGACCAACTGTCACTCTCTGCCTTGACAACATGGGTCCTTCCTCTTCTATTCCTGTGATAGTGGGTAGTCCTTCCTCCTGGACTGAGCAACGTGTAATGATGCATAAGCACCATTCAGTCCAGGAGTACTAAGATTCCAGACTGTGTGGGGGCTTCCCTGCAGGGGGCAGGTCCATGACAACTACAACTCAGGAGAAGTGGGTTGAAAACAGGCAACATCATGTTAGAAGAAGTACTGTGGGGGTCAGCTACTAGTATTGTAGCATATAACAGGGAAAAATTATTGTGACAGACCCAACGGGGACAGGGTTTTTTGAAGAGGGCCTCTAAGCTCAAACCAGCATTGACTGTTTCAACCCCCCCCAGATTTAGAGACTCAGAGCAGATGTTAACATAATCAGTGCAAAACAATTTGATGCTGGAGTCTCCTGCTATATTCTATTTACTAAGGTGTCTTTTTCTCACAATTTCCTCATTGTGTGTCTCCTACTGTAGGTGTGGATTCCCATTGTTAATTGAGTCACCCATTGTTTCTGTCTGTCTGATACTCCTCCTGGACTAGCATTGTGTCCACTTTACCTTTTTACCAAACTATTGTGGGATGTTTATATGTTTATGTTAATTCGATTACTGTTTATGTTTATGGTAGATTTATGGTAGATTTATTAGATGAACTGATATTGAACCGATAATACTATTTGTATTGTTTAGGATAAGGTGATCCAGCTCTTACCTGATTTTGTGTGGTATTTATTCTGTGTGAATTTACAAAAAAAGTCAGTTCACATTTACACCTAAGCTAGTGTTGTTTAGTTCAGTGTTTCTCAACTTTTTTTTTCCATCTTGGCACCCTTTAACATTTTGCACAATCTTTGGGCACCCCATTCAAACATTTACAAAACTGAACTCATAGTTTTAAACATTGCAGCATCATCCACACACATAGGACAATCAATATTAGAGGTGATTTATTCTTAAAAGGCAAATACACTTTTGCACATTGGTACTGACTAGTATTCCATCTTTTCTCGTCTTCCTCAGTTTTCCTCACTTAGTTAACGTGACCCCAGTGCTAATGGTGAGAAGCAAGCAAAGGGCAAACAAGGATGTTGTGCAGAAGTTTTCCTTATCAACTTATGACATCATCGATTGTTTGGATGCCAGCCCACATGGTGTCCCCAGGTTATAATGCTGCACAATAAAAAACCTGAAGCCTTTTGTAACAAAAATGGCCTGCTTGATCCTTGAGCCCCCCGCTGACTTGTTGACAATTTTGAGGCCATTGTTAGGCATTTTACCAAGGCACTCCTGAAGAACCCAGGAGGCACCCCAGGGTGCCTGGGTCACCCTGGTTGAAAAAGGCTGGTCTAGTTCTTAGGTGCAATATTCAGCTATAATACCTGATTCCTTGTTCCAGAGTGGGAGAAGCTGTATCTTGGTGGAGGCACCCTCTAATTTTCACTAATTATGTAGCAGTGCTATTTCTTTAATTTTGTTACCCTGGATTTAAATACCACCGATGGGCTGCTGTAACATAACAATACTGCTTTTTAACTTAATTCAGTTAGATTTGTTATTCCGGTACAAAAGAAAATACATAAAGAACAAAATAATGAAAAAAAATATAGGATAGTCTGATAGGTACATTGTGAAAAAAAAAGGGTTAAAATTCTGCACTTATCCTACTCTTCTAGTGAAGGAAAATGTGACTATTAAAATTAAGAAATCAAACACACAGGGGGTTATTTACGAAAGGTAAATCCACTTTGCACTGAAAGTGCACTTGGAAGTGCAGTTGCTCTAAATCTAAGGGGTAGATCTGAAATGAGGGGAATCTCTGCTGATTTTATCATCCAATCATGTGCAAGCTAAGATGCTGTTTTTTATTTTCCTTCAATGTCCTTCTCGGATCTACAGCGACTTTACTTCCAAGTGCACTTTCAGTGCAAAGTGGATTTGCCTTTAGTAAATAAACCCCATATATAAATAAATGAATATATATAGATAAAGAAAAGCTGAAACCTAAAAGGTCCAAACCCCTACCATAAGCATTTTGGCATTGGTATTGGCATATAACATGCACCTTCAATTTAAGAGGGAAGTTTCAGGAAATAAACTTTTTTTTTTAAATAAACCACTTTGAAGCAAAATAATAGTAAGTGCCCATCAATGCAGCCTGATTAGTGCCCATCTGCAGCCTCAATTCAGCCTGATTAGTGCACATCTGCAGCCTCAATGCAGCCTTATTAGTGCCCATCTGCAGCTTCAATGCAGCCTGATCTGCGCTCATCTACAGCCTGATCTGCGCTCATCTACAGCCTGATCTGGGCCCATCTGCTGCCTGATCTGTGCCCATCTGCAGCCCATCTCCCATCAATGCAGCTGCCTGATTACTGCCCATCTGCAGCCTCACCATCTCTTATCAATGCAGTACAGGAAATCAATGAGTCGTCATCTCCTGTTTACTCGGCTCTCAGTCGGCAGTCACATACACAGTCCCGCCTCCGCCTTGGACCAGGTCCTGTGATAGACAGAACATTGGTCCAATGCCGGTGGCGGAGGTGGGACTGTGTGTGTGACGTGAGAGCCGAGTAAACAGGAGATGGCGGCTCGGTGAATTCTGGCGGCGCTTGTCTCCCTCCTTCCCCTCCAAAGTACACTATCGGCATATAACACACACTTGTGATTTGCCCCCTATTTTCAGGGGGAAAAAGGTGCATGTTATATGCAGATAAATATGGTAATTAAAAGTGCGCTAATCTATAAGAACATTAACAGTGCAAAAATACACACGACACAACTTTAAGGGCGTAAAGTCGACTACAAAAACAAGTGTATGAAAATAAATGAAAAAATTGATAAAATAACTCTATGCTGATAGGTACATTACTAGCACCTATCTGTACAGTTCTATGTTGCTTATGCAACAAAGTGAGACTTTCATGTTGTTAAAGAACACAGAGGGTATCAGAACCTGCCCTCCCTACCTCACTGTTTAATGATGGAGTCTCAAACTGGCAGCCCTCCATCTGTTGCAAAACTACAAGTCCCATGAGGCATTGCATAGCTGACAGTTAAAAGCATGACTCCCACAGACAGAGGCATGATGGGACTTGTAGTTCTGCAACAGCTGGAGGGCCACCAGTTTGAGACCCCTAGTTTAAGGTATATGCTAATGCAATGGTATGAAAAACAAAAGTACAAACATACACAATACGACCAATACGACCAAAGCTTGCTGAAACCAGACCATCAAACCTATATCAAACCTCATTTTGGGACAACCCCAAATCATTGTCCCCCCCCCCCCCCCATTTCAGCTATAACATCCACAAGATTTTGATGAATGTTTGTGGAATTATGCATACATTTATTTAAAACAGCCCTTGTAAGGTTTCTGTGCTGGATTAGAAAACCTGGCTCACATTCTAATTCATCCCAAAGTTGTGAGGTTCTCTATACCAAACTCATCGAACATTAATACTTGAATAGTGAAAGGTCTTCCCCACAATTGTCTAAAATGTCTCTGCATGCTGTAGCATTAAAAGTAGCCCTTACTGAAAAAACCTGAACTCAAGGTAGGTGCGATGCTCAGGGGTCCACAATCTTTATATATTAACCACATGCCAATCACCCCATAGCAGATCTTCTGCTAAAGGGTGGCCACGCTATGCAGGATCATGTATTACATGGGACCCTGCACTTCCAGGTATCGGGCGCAAGTGCGTGCCACCATTGGCTTGCTCCCGCTGTGTTTTTATACAGCAGGAGATGATCAGTGGGGCCCACGGATCGGATGTCCACTGGCACCCACTGATCATTCTGTACGAAGACAGAACAGCAGTCTGCCTATGTAAACAAGGCAAATTGCTGTTCTTTCAGTACAGAAGGCATGGATCATGTGTTCCTGTAAAGCAGTAACACCAATCCATGCCTTCCACTAGTAAAAGCACCTCCTCCACTACACTGAAACATTAGCTAGGCACCCAGTTAACCCTTTGATTGCCCCGATGTTAACCCTTTTTCAGCCAGTGCCATTAATACAAAAAAGTGGCAAAAGTGGCAGTTAGGTATCCGATCTGTCCAATATTTCAGTCCTGCTATAAGTCGTTGTAAAAAAAAAAATAAATAGAAAATTTCCCATAGTTTGTAGAAGCTATAACTTTTGCACAAACCAATCAATATACGCTTATTGGGAAAACATTTTCCCAAGAATATGTAGCAGAATACATATTGGCCTAAATTGGTGAAGAAATTAAATTTTTTATTATTTTTTATGTTTTAGAGCAGAAAGTTAAAAAAATATATATTTTTTTTCAAAATTGTTGGTCGTTCTTTGTTTATGGCACACAAAATACAAAACACAGAGGTGATCAAATACCACCAAAAGAAAGCTCTTATTGTGGGGATAAAATGACATACGTTTTATTTGGTTACAGCGTCGCACGAATGTGAAATTGTCAGTTAAAGTAACACAGTGCCATTTTGCAAAATATGTCCTGGTCAGCAGGGGGGGGGGGGGGGGGGGGGTAAATAATCTGGAGGTCAAGTGGTTAGGAAAGCTAAATATTTGCACTTTCAGTGAAACCTGCAAAATTCATAAAATGTACCTGTTTCATGAAAAGACTCACCAGTCTCTACTCTTAAGGTTTTTAATTTAGCGTTTTTTCCATGCTGTTTTGTTCCCTTTATTTAAACCTCTAAATCTTCAACCACTGTTCAAATATTTAATTGTAAAGTCTCCATAATTACATAGAATGTCAGCCAATTGATTCCTATCAACTCTTTCTACAACCTCAGTGTATTTTTTGAGCATCAACCTAAAACGTCTATTTTGTGTTACTGCTGTGGTGAATCAAATATGATATAATCAATTGCGCTATTTTTCAAAATGACATGTTTTTAATTGCAGGAAATGGAGTGTTAAGGTAAAAATCCTATAGATTCTCTAGCACTGGGGAAAATATTTTCAAGCAAACTTAAATACATTGTTGGCTTCTATTTGTTTATCTATGAATAATCAATTACCTTTTCTTTTTTTCTTTCTTTTTTTCTATTTTTTTTTTCATTCTTTTTTTTTTTTCTTTTTAACATTTATTTGCTCTATATGACCAAACTTATAATCAAATACCTTTTTTTTCCTTTTTTTTTCTTTCTTGTTCTTTCTAATATTTATTTTCTCTATATAACCAAACTTATAATCAAATACCTTTTTTTCCCTTTTTTTTTCTTTTTGTTCTTTCTAATATTTATTTGCTCTATATGACCAAACTTTTGTGGATATCCGACCATCATATTGACACTATATGGCCAGAAGTATGTGGACAATCCTCCAGTTATTGAGTTCAGGTGTTGCCATTTATGGGTGAGCCCTTTTCTCTTGCAGCATGAACATACCTCTGTGTGCAAAGCCAGTTTAATAAATTCATGGTTTTATAAGTGATATTAATTTAGTCTCAAAAAGCCAAAAATACTGTGCTGTGCTAAACAAAAGTTTTTATGGTGCAAACATTTGTGAAATACCAAAGAAGCTATTTAACATAAAAAAATACAAAACATATAAAAGTCCATGTTATGATCCCATTCTTTGCTGTATAATCACATCAATGTAAAGGACACTTCCAGATCATGATGATGTCACATGCATCTCTCTGACGAGTTTCATCAAATAGGACAATCCCAAAAGTCCTATTTTTATGTCATATTTGACGAAACATTTCAGGGTGGGGCCACGCACATGACGTCATCACAATCTGAATGTGTCCTTCATGTTGCCTCTTTTTCTGTGTAAGTGCAGTTTCTAGCTTTTAATAAGATTGTGGTATCTGGTTCATACTATGTGGAGCATGCATTTCACTGTATGCTTTTTTTGAGTGACAAGTGCAAGGGAGTCTGGCATCAAAGAAAGTCCTGTCAACCGGCCCTGAGGGCCCACTTTTCCCTTAATGTGAAAACATCTTTGGGTGGTTTTGCATACTATCAAGTTGTGTGTCCTACAGTGTGCCAGTGAACTTCTATTCATGCAAGTTATGACCTTTCTTTTAATCTTGGAGGTCATGGAACTCCGGTAAACCTCCATGCATTCATTTTTGGTGATGATTCATTACACTGGTGAAGAATGCACTGATTTATTTGATTTCTCAGTGAAGAATGGGCTCATCACATGGACTTAGAGTTACAAGTGGAAATGTTCTCACTTTTATATGTTTTGTGTTTTTTTATGTTAAAAAACTTTTTTGTATTTCACAAATTTGTGCACTATAATTACTTAATTTAGTGGCGCACAGTATGTTTAGTTTGATATTTTGACCAAACTGGACAGGACTGATAACACTGTTTGGGATTTAAGTACTGCAGAGTAATGCAATGTACACACGATCAGACATTACAACAAAATCCATGGAATTTTTTTGCGACAGATCTTGGCTCAAACTTGTCTTGCATACACACGTTCACACAATGTTGTCAGAAATTCCGAACGTTAAGAACGCTGTGACGTATGACGAGCAGAGAAAATTTAAGTTCAATAGCCGCTATGGGTCTTCTGCTTGATTCCGAGCATGCGTAGAACTTTGTGCATCAGAATTGTGTACAAACTATCGGAATTTCTGACAATGGATTGTGTTGTTGGAAAATTTGAGATCCAGATCTGGAAATTCCGATGGAAAATGTCCGATGGAGCCTACACTCGGTCGGAATTTCCACCAAAAAGCTCCCATCGAACATTTTCCAGCGGAAAATCTGACCGTGTGTACGCTACATAAGCGTTGTCAGCTCACTAAAGGAAGTAAGGAGCTCACTGCATTTATAGCAGGATCAACATGCATTTTTCTATATTTGCAGTTTTTTTTTTAAGAGACAAGGCATGGGGAAATGTGCATGTGTTACAGAACTATACAATATAATATTTTTTTTTTTAACCACTTGGACCTTACATATTCTACGGCACAGCGGCCGCTCTGCGCCAGATCATGTACCTAGTACATGATCCAACACTTACGGGTCTGGGACGTGCCTGCGCACTGCTGGTGACCTGCTCCCATTGTGATTAGACACAGCGGGAGCTGATCTGTAGGTACAGCGGACTCCATGTCCACCGACACCCACCGTGGGCACAGCATTGCATGGCTGCGCAATTGTCAGTTAAAATAATGCAGTGCCATATCGAAAAAAATGGCCTGGTAATGAAGGGGGCTAAATCTTCTGGAGGACAAGTGGTTAATTTTGCCCAGACATTGACTTGAAGAGTGAATGATAGTGTGTCTATTATTCAGACATGTATAGTGTTTTATGAAAATAGTGTTTTATGAAAATGGAATCATTCATTATTTCATTCATTTTCAGCACCATTCTCTGCGTATTATGTTCCGATTTAGCATTACAAGAGAAGTGAAAATATTGCCAACAAAATCTTTACAGTTTTATTTAATCTGCAATATTAAAGCATATTATGAAAAGGCGCTTGTGATCCACACCATTAATGGATGAAAAATATTCTACATAAACATGAATCCCTTCAAGATATGAAATGGAACCTAATTTAAGAATGCTTGAGGGGTAAACAAAATAATGTGATTAGATATTCACTAATGTACTTTTTGTGCTTAAGCATACTTTTTTTTTTATTAATGCTTTAAGAAACGAGAAAGTAACATTAATTGGTTGGTAATGTGAGTCTAGTCTATACGTCAAAGCATACATTGTCTGGAAACTTTCCTTAAAGGAAACTCATTTTGACATTGAAGTGTATGCAAACCCAACATCTATTTTACAGAATGTTTGGTATCATGTCTCACTGTATACAGTTTTCTTATGCAAATTTTTTTGTGAATCTTTGTGTCACCTGGAGATCCTGCCAGTAACAGCACTTCCTGCTTCAGGCTGACAACACTAAGCCATGGCCTCCCACTTGGCAGCAGTGTTGTCAGTCTGCCACATGATCTTCTTCAGGTGGCCCTAGGCTGCCTATCAGATTAATCGGATAGGCAGACCAAGGCTTAGCTACAACAGGAAGAGATGTTACTGGCAGGGTCTCTAAGGTAGGGGGTGGGTAAATGGCATTGCTACTGAGCACCAATGCCAAAAGGAGAGGATTAACAGCGCTGCCACTGGCACCAGTGTGGGGGGTTATTATTGCTCTCACTTACACCAAAGCTGGAGGGCTTTCATTGCAGTCACTGATGCCCATGCTGGGGGTTATTATTGCTGCCATTGTCATCAATTGGGGGGGGGATTGCCATCACTGACACCAGTGCTGGGGTTTTTTGTTGCAGTCACCAACACTAATACTGGAGGTTATTATTGTGTCCACTGACACCAATGCTCAGGGTTGTTATTGCCACCACTGACACCAAAGCTGGGTGTTATTATTACGTACACTGAGACCAATGACTGGGTTTTCATTGACACCAACTTTCTCTTCAGTGTGCGTTCCTGTACATTTCAAATGCAGCTGGACCGATTGTTTGAGCATTGAGGCACTTTTGAGGCCACTGCACTGACTGCGAGTATAGGGGAAAGGTTTAAATTTAATTGTCACTGCACTGACTATCAATGCAGTGGGGGGGGGGGGGGGTGATTGGGTTAAATTTCACTGTTTGAGGACTGATTGCCAATGCTGTCAGGGTCAAATATCACAGCAACCACCAATAGGGGGAGGATTACCAGCACGGCAACAGATGCCAATACTGGGGGTTATTACTGCAGTCACCAACACAAATGCTGGTTGTTTGTTAATATTGCAGTCACTGACACCAATGCTTTTTGTTATTATATTGATCACTGACATCAATGCTGGGGGGTTATTATTGCGATCACTGCCATCAAAGGGGCTTATTGTGTTCAAAGACACTAATACAGGGAGTTATTATTATGGTCATTAACCACTTCAATACAGGGCACTTTCACCCCCTTCCTTCCCAGCCCAATTTTCAGCTTTCAGCGCTCTAGCGCTTTCAGTGACAATTGCGCGGTCATGCTACACTGTACCCAAATGAAATTGTTATCATTTTGTTCGCACAAATAGAGCTTTATTTTGGTGTTATTTATTCACGACTCCGTTTTTTTTTTTTTGCGATATAAGCGCAAAAAAAGCGGAAATTTGGGAAAAAAACAATATTTTCTTTTTTCTATTTGAAAAGAAATCCAATAAAATCAAATTTTGTCATAAATTTAAGCCAAAATGTATTCTGCTACATGTTTTTGGTAAAAAAAATTCCGTTAAGTGTATAATAATTGGTTTGTGTGATCACGGACATATGTACGCAAATGATCATGTACATATGTGTGCAGGTGATCACGTACATATGTGTGCAGATAATCATTGGGACATGTAATTTTAGTGGGACATATGTGGGGGACATGTTTTTATTATTAGGGACATGTGTTTTTATTATTTGGGGACATGTATGTTTTGGGGACATGTGTGTTTTGGGGACATATGTGGGGACTGTGTTTTCACTGTGTGGTGTGTTGTGTGTTTACACTACACTGATGATCAGTGAGTAAAAAGCTGTGAAAAGCAGCCCATACTCACTGATCATCAGCCGGCTGCAGCGTTCTGCTCTCCTCTTCTCAGCGGTGACTTCCGTGTGAGGAGAGGAGAGCCGATTGCCTAGCAACCGGCTGTTTGTTTACATCACATGACGGCCGTGATTGGACACGGCCGTCATGTGATCAGGAGGGCCAATCACAGAGCCCTCCTGCCGATCTGAGATGTGCCGTGTCCGGGTGACACGAGCACATCGGGATCGCGCCGCTGCGCGGGTGCGCGCGCGCGCGATCCCGCTGCTCCTGAATGACGTCCCTGAACGTCCTATCAGGAGCAGGCGGCTCCCACCCGCCGTATATATACATTGGCCGGGTGGGAAGTGGTTAATGCCAATACTGGGGTTTTTATTGTGGTTACTGACACCAATGGTGGGGCCTCTTCTTACAGTCACTAAGAATAATGTTAGGGTATATAATTTTAGCCAATGACACCAGTGCTGGAGTGCAACCAGTGACACCAGTGCAAAATTAATTGCAGTCACCAACACCTATATTGTGGTTATATTGGGCAGCACAGTGGCTAAATGGTTACCACTTTTATTTGGCAGCCCAAGGTTTGACAGTTCGAATCCCACTCATGGCACTACCTGCCTGGAGTTTGCGTGTTCTCCCTGTTCCTGCATGGATTTCCTCCAGTTTCCTACCACACTCCAAAGAATGCTGGGAGGTTAATTTGCTCCTGTCTAAATTGACGTTAGTATGTTTATGTATTAATGTGATTTAGGGACCTTAGATTGTAAGCTCCTTGAGGCAGGGACTGATGTAAATGTACAATATATATGTAAATTGATGGCGCTATATAATTATCTGTAATAAATAATATTTCTGCTGTTTCTTTCACCAATTCTGGTGTGTAATTATGTGACTGCCAGCAATGCTAGGGGTATTCTTGCATTGACTGACACTAATGCTGAGAATTTTAATTGTAGTTCCCTGTACTAATGTTTTTTTTTTTTTTTTATTGCAGTCACTGATACCAATAATCATTCCAACTTTCTCTTCATTATGCCTTGCAGCACTTGACTGCTGAGGCACAATGGGCCTAGGTCCTAATTAACGTAACACAATGGGATCAAATCCCCCACCACCCTTGGCCTTTACCCCATTAAATAAGACACTTACAACCATTAGGTTGGAAAGGGCAAGGCCACAGATTTATTAAATTCCAACACATAACATGTGAACATATTTAACCAGTGCCAGTCACCCAAAAAGAGGGAAGTAGGGCTTGTCCTTCCCATAAGGGCTGGACAGACAGCCTGCTTCCAATTTTTCATGAAGGGCATAGCCCATTACAGCAACTTTAAACACTGGCAAGGTCAAGAAACCGCAGCAAGCTGTGACATACTATAACAGAGGAAAAAGGGGGCGGGAGGGTTGGCAGCTCTTCCAACTGACTCTTCTGAAAGACCCAGAATTCCCTGGGGCACACGTTCCCTGAGCTCAGGCTCATCCCATCCCCATGTTTCAACCAATCGTTCCCTTTGACTGGCACCTGGCCATGCCCCCATCAGTCAAGGCCCAAAGGGGGCTCAAAAGGCATTCATTGCAAAAAATGCAGGCACTGAGGTACTATACAGTCTATTCATTTTGAATTGGCTGCATAACTTGATGCATTGTAACTTCATGCATGAAAACACGCTGTGCAGTCCTCTGGATATGGATTACGGGCAACTCATGTGGCCTTCTTTTATTTTTAAGTTGACCACTACTAGATGTGCGTACTCGGCTTCCGGGGGGTATACTGGGATGATGCCCGCACTTGCAGGCATCATCCCGGTACCGTTTTTTCCAGTGGGTAATTGGCTATCCAGCCATAACAACCAAAGCGTCTAAAAGCCGGAGAAGCGGGAGGGGACGTCCCCCCCTCCAGCCGCCTCCCGCTGCTGTTACCGGTGCTCCCGCTCGATCGGTAGCACCGATTCAAGATCCGGCGCCTCCGGTTGCTGGGGAGGAACTGTAACAAAGCCGTAATCAGCTTCGTTCCAATATCCTAATCGTAAACACGGAAGCGACGTCATGAGGTCACTTCCCGTTTACTCGGCTGCCAATGGCGCCGGTTTAAAAAAAATATTCGGTAGTTAGAATTGCCGTTTTCGGCGATCTGAATACATTGAAGTGTAAAGGAGGGCTGGGGGGTCTTTAGGACCCTCGATCCCTCCATAAAGAGTACATGTCACCGCCTATTACTGTCACAAAGGATGTTTACATTCCTTGTGACAGCAATAAAAGTGATCACATTTATTTATTTATTTTTTTAAACAATTTAGTCATTTTAATATAAATAAAATAAATAAAAAAATAAATAAAAAATGTTTAATGCGCCCGCCGTCCCCGTGAGCTCACGAAGCAAAGAAAACGCATACGGAAGTCGCGCCCGCATATGTAAAAGGTGTGAGAGCAATAATTCTAGCACTAGACCTCCTCTGTAATGCTAACCTGGTGACCGTAAAAATAAATTTAAAGCGTCGCCTATTGAGATTTTTAGGTACCGTACTTTGTCGTCAATCCACGAGTGCATGCAATTATAAAGTGTGATGTGTTTGGCATCTATTTACTCGGCGTAACATTATCTTTCACATTATGCAAAAAAATTGGGCTAATTTTACTGTTTCATTTTTTTTTTATTCATGAAAGTGTCCCTTTTCCCAAAAAGTTGCGTTTAAAACCCCGCTGCGCAAATACAGTGTGACATAAAATATTGCAACAATCGCCGTTTTATTCTCAGGAGTCTCTGCTAAAAAAATATATATAATGTTTGGGAGTTCCAAGTAATTTTCTAGCAAAAAATATGGATTTTAACTTGTAAACACCAAATGCCAAAAATAGGCTTAGTCATGAAAGGGTTAAGGAGTCAAATAATTATTAGGGATTGACATTTACGTTGGCAGAGTAACAAAAATGCAAGTTGAAAACTTGTATAATTTATACATAACAAAAAATTGGGAAAGCAGGGCATTGGTTTTAAATGTTTTGCCCAGCAGAAGGAATGATCAGAGCAGAAGGAATGATTTGCTTTTCCTTACATCCCAATGCTAAACTATGGATGCCATCCCAAACAATAGCTCTGCTCTGAATATCATCTTTCCTGGTGCCTCCATGGCAGCATACCTGTGACAAGCTCCGCCTTGGCTCCTCCCTCAGGACTAGTGAATATTATAAAAGAAAAGGTTAGTACAGCCCCCGCATTCTCCTTTTTTTCCTCATACCTCATGGCAGTGAATCCTGGTCGGCGTCCTTACCTTCTGCATTCGGCAGCGTCCGTCCGGGTTCAAGCCTCTCCCGGACGCAGTTCCTTCTCTTGGGCAGCTAAATGCGCTTATAAGGTTGGAAGTCCCTTCTGTAGGATCTTTTGGGACAAGCAGTTTGTCTCTTAAGTAAGAGCTTTACCTGCAGTATGGGCGTTCAGGCTCCAGTCTATGGCAGCAGAGGTAGCAGCTTTGCTCTGTCCCTGAGGCTTGTTTTTTCCCTCCAGTCTCATCTGTCCTTCCTCTCTCCTGCGCTCTGTTTCCGCGGTCCCCATAGTCCTAGCAGGCCCCCCTTTCCTTTCCCATGTGTGTTTGTCACCCCCAGACTCACTAGGGGCCGCGCGCGGCGAGTCTGTGTCATTTTATAATAGTCTAGCGTTCCCGCCGTCGTCTGCGCATGCGCCGGCGGGTCGTATGTTTCGACGGTCAGTTTCGACGTTCGGCGCGTGCGCGGTAGCGTCGGAAGTTTCGACGGCCATCTTTTCTGAGGGCGAATGGTTCTTTTTTGCCCTCAGAGTGTCAGAGGAGGAGCTTAAGCACGACATCACTTCCCCTCCTCCTATTTATTTCCCCAGCAGCACAAGTGAAATGCCTGTGGTCAACAAGAGAATTACACTCTAGAGTTCCAGGCTATTCCCACCCCTGTTAAGGTAAGGCATGTTTTAATGCATTTGTTTTTTTTTGTACATGTGATCATCCGAATATATTGGTATAGCTCTGATGGAATGTCTCTTTTCATTAAAAGAGAATTAATTTATTAATATATTAAATTATTTAAATCAGGAGCCTCCAAAAAAAAAATAAAAATAAATAAAAATATATAAAAAATGTTTTAAAAAAAAAAAAAAAAAAAAAAAAACACAAAACACAACACACAGTAACGGGGGGTGGGAATCGTCACTTTTGTAGGCAAATTCCCTTCTTTTCCGTGAATCAGCGCACGACTGGTTGACGCTTTTTTCCTCTGACTCTTTCCTAGCCGTTACCTCTGCTAAGCCGCCTAACATGAGCCTTTCGCCGCCCGCTCAAGATCCTACTCTACTCCCAAGGTAAGGACCTACGCCCAGGTAAGTTTAAAAAAAAAAAAAAAAAAGAGTGCACTAAGGACGATACTTTTTGTATTTCAGTCCTGTACGCCAGAAGACGTCTAAGGTCGCGTACACACGGGCGGACTGTTCGCCCAACCTTGTCCGCTGAACAGTGTTTGGGCGGACAGTCCGCTCGTGTGTGGGCTTTCAGCGGACAGTTTCAGCGGACAGTTGGACGGACAAAGTCTTTCGGAAATTCCGAAAAACTGTCCGCTGAAACTGTGTTTGAGCGAACAGTCCGCCCGTGTGTGGGCCTGTCCGCTGTACTTTCGAAATGAGCGGACTGTTCCCGCTCGGAAAGTCCGCCCATTTCGAGCGCGTGTACAGGTAGGCGGGGCCCGCGAAGGAGACGTCGCGGGCTCCGCCGCCTGGAATGGGCTTAAAGGGAAACCCCAACGCCGAAAAAAATCGGCGTGGGGGTTCCCCCCAAGTCCAGACCAGACCCTTGTCCGAGCACGCTACCCGGCCGGCCAGGAAAGGGGGGCGAGCGAGCGCGCCCCCCCTCCTGAGCCGTACCAGGCCGCGTGCCCTCAACATGGGGGGTGCCTTGGGGAAGGGGGGGCCGCGCGGCCCCCCCACCCCAAAGCACCTTGTCCCCATGTTGATGAGGACAAGGGCCTCTTCCCGACAACCCTGGCCGTTGGTTGTCGGGGTCTGCGGGCGGGGGGCTTATCGGAATCCGGGAGCCCCCTTTAAGAAGGGGGCCCCCGGATACCGGCCCCCCACCCTATGTGAATGAGTATGGGGTACAATGTACCCCTACCCATTCACCTGTGAAATAAAGTACAAAAAAAAACACAACACATGGAAAAAGTATTTTATTGCACAGCTCCGGGGGTCTTCCGTCTTCGGGGGTCTTCTCGCCGGACTCCTCCGCTATGTGTGTGTAGCTCTTTTACTAGCGGAGGAGTCCGGCTTTCTTCCTCCCCGCCGCCGGCCTCTTCTCCCGACTTCGGGGGTCTTGTCCCCCTCTTCGGTTCTTCTGCCGGGCCACCGCGCCTGGTCCGGTGGCCCGGTCTTCTGTCGCCGTCTTCCGTTCTTCTGTCGCCGCCTTCGGTTCTTCTGCCGGGCCACCGCGCCTTCTTGTAGCTCTTTTACAGGCGGTGGCCCGGTCTTCTGTCGCCGCCGCTGTCGTCGTCGCCGCCGCCGCCGCCGCCTTCCGTTCTTGTTCTTCTTCTTGTTGTTCTTCTTCTTCTCCTGGAGATGTTGACTCGACGAGCTCTCCGGCCGGAATGCCAGAGCCGCGCTGTGCGGTCACTTATATAGTGACAATGGGGCGGTGTCACATGGTATATGTCACATGGGTTGGTCACATGGTGACCCCGCCCCCTTACGATGTCATAGTCCCCATGTGACATATACCATGTGACCAACCCATGTGACATATACCATGTGACACCGCCCCATTGTCACTATATAAGTGGCAGCGGAGCGTGTCCCTGGCATTCCGGCCGGAGAGCTCGTCGAGTCAACATCTCCAGGAGAAGAACAAGAAGAAGAACCAGAAGAAGAACAAGAACGGAAGGCGGCGGCGGCGACGACGACAGCGGCGGCGACAGAAGACCGGGCCACCGCCTGTAAAAGAGCTACAAGAAGGCGCGGTGGCCCGGCAGAAGAACCGAAGGCGGCGACAGAAGAACGGAAGACGGCGACAGAAGACCGGGCCACCGGACCAGGCGCGGTGGCCCGGCAGAAGAACCGAAGAGGGGGACAAGACCCCCGAAGTCGGGAGAAGAGGCCGGCGGCGGGGAGGAAGAAAGCCGGACTCCTCCGCTAGTAAAAGAGCTACACACACATAGCGGAGGAGTCCGGCGAGAAGACCCCCGAAGACGGAAGACCCCCGGAGCTGTGCAATAAAATACTTTTTCCATGTGTTGTGTTTTTTTTTGTACTTTATTTCACAGGTGAATGGGTAGGGGTACATTGTACCCCATACTCATTCACATAGGGTGGGGGACCGGTATCCGGGGGCCCCCTTCTTAAAGGGGGCTCCCGGATTCCGATAAGCCCCCCGCCCGCAGACCCCGACAACCAACGGCCAGGGTTGTCGGGAAGAGGCCCTTGTCCTCATCAACATGGGGACAAGGTGCTTTGGGGTGGGGGGGCCGCGCGGCCCCCCCTTCCCCAAGGCACCCCCCATGTTGAGGGCACGCGGCCTGGTACGGCTCAGGAGGGGGGGCGCGCTCGCTCGCCCCCCTTTCCTGGCCGGCCGGGTAGCGTGCTCGGACAAGGGTCTGGTCTGGACTTGGGGGGAACCCCCACGCCGATTTTTTTCGGCGTTGGGGTTCCCCTTTAAGCCCATTCCAGGCGGCGGATTTGCCTCCTCCTTACGTGGGCGAGTCCGTTCATTTCAAAAGTTGAGCGAACTGTTTGCCCAACCTTGTTCGTCAAACAGTCCGCTCGTGTGTGGGCAAGTCCGCTCATGCAAATTTTGAGCGGACTGTTTGCCGAAACTGTTTGACGAACAAGGTTGGGCAAACAGTCCGCGCGTGTGTACGCGGCCTAAGAAGACCTCAAGGCGATATGGAGATGACGATGATGATTCCTGTCACAGCAGAGACAGGTCACCCAGACATGGGCATTACAGAAGCGGCAGGAAAGCTTCAGCCAAGAGGCGCCGTCATTCGCGCTCCCCGAGACCTAGACCTACCAGATGTCAGGCCTGCGGAGGCTCCCCACTTCCGGACAAACTAATTTGTCGAGACTGCCTTAGAGACTATGCAGCAGACAGAGAGTCTGAGAGCCTACAGGTGGCAGATCTCCTTAAAAAGGCAGTAAAAGACTCCCTTACGGAATTGGTCGCTACAATGCCGACACAACAACCGGCATCTCCTCCTCAGGAGCTGATGGCTGAGGCCTCCATTCCTGGTTCATCCACCAGTGGAAGTGGTCGTCTGTTCCCTCCCTCCTCCTCTAAACATCAGGACGAAATGGCCATTTCAGAGGATTCCTCAGATGACACAGATGCCTCTGGCTTTGCCTTTGCCATGGTCCAGCCCTATGTGCAGGCCGTTAAACAAGCAATCGGTTGGGAGGATTCCAACGTGGAGGTCAGGAAGTCCAAATCATACTTCCCCTTCCTTAAGCGCCAGATCTCCTTCTTCCCTCTTATGGAGGAAATCAGGGAAGTGATCGAGGAAGAATGGGGGAGGACAGACAAAAGACTTTCCACCAATCGATTGGGAAAATTATACCCTCTCTCCGAGGCAGATTCCAAAATGCTGGACGGCCCTCCGGTGGTAGATGCCGCAGTGGTAAGGCTGGCCAAGATTGTCACTTTACCCCTAGATGATTCAACCTCCTTCAAGGACCCTCTGGACAGAAGGATGGACCTCGACCTTAAGAAGGCCTATCAGATGGCAGGATATGCCTGTAAACCTGCAATAGCTCTGACATCAGTGTCCAACGCATTACGCGTCTGGACAGATAATATAGAGTCGGCAATCCAACAGGATATCCCTAAAGAAGAGATAATAAGGGCATTGGATGAGCTGAAGCTCTCAGCCGACTTCATTGGAGAAGCCGCCATCGATTCCATTCGTTGCTCCGCAAGGGCAATGCTTCACACAGTAATGGCCAAAAGGGCACTGTGGCTAAAACCATGGGCAGCGGACGTTGCCTCGAAGCAAAATTGGTGCAAGATACCTTTTGACGGTAAAGCCTTGTTCGGAGAAAAACTTGACAAAGCCATCTCTCGGGTCACCGGCGGAAAGTCAAGCCTACTTCCTCAAGACAGGCGGTCTAGACGTTTCAGATCCTCTGCACCAAGGTTCCAATATTCCAAAAATAGGGACTACCGACAATCAAGCCAAGGGAAAGGCTTCAGGCACAACTGGAAAAGCACACAGTCTACGTTTCTCAAGTCCAGGAGGCAGAGGCCGGTACCTACCCCACAGGATCCATCAAAATCTTTTTGACGCCAGGCCAGCCCAAGTGATCCCTGTGGGGGCCAGGTTGAAACAGTTCTCAAAGATTTGGGAACAAAAATGCAGGGATCCCTGGGTAGTTGCAACAGTCAAACACGGTCATTCCTGGTCCTTCCTAAACCAACCCCCCAAGGACTATTTTTCTCCGACAAGGGTGTCAAGATCTCCTCAAAAGGCGGAAGCTCTGAAGCGATTTCTTCTTTCCCTACAGGAACAACGAGCAGTAGTTCCAGTGCCTCCATCCGAGAGATTTTCAGGTTTCTATTCCACCCTGTTTCTAGTCCCCAAAAGAAACGGAGGGTGGAGACCTGTGATAGACCTAAAGAGGCTAAATCGCTACATTTTTCTGGAAAAGTTCAAGATGGAGTCTCTTCAGACGATCATTCGCGTAGTCCAACCAGGGGATTGGATGTTGTCAATAGACCTGCAAGACGCCTACTTACACATACCTATACTCCCTACGTTCCAGAAATACCCGAGATTTGCGGTGGGACAAGTACATCTCCAATTTCGGAGCCTTCCGTTTGGCCTCTGCACGTCACCCAGAGTCTTTACAAAAACCCTGATTGCCATCATAGCACCTCTGAGAGAATTGGGGCTCCGGGTGTATCACTATCTGGACAACCTTCTACTCCTGGCGAAGAACCCAACCCAGTTATTAGAACACAGGGATATCCTGTTAACAACACTAGTGGATTTCGGATGGAAGATAAACTACGAGAAAAGTCTTCTCTCTCCGACCCAAGAGATGGTCTATCTGGGAGCCCTGTTCAATACAATGAAAGGATCAGTGTCTCTCCCTCCTCAGAAGGTATCTTCCATTATCCAACAGATGAAGAAGGTGAGCTTGAGATCCTACCTGACAGCCTCAAATTGTTTGAGCCTGATAGGTCGGATGTCATCATGCATCCCTATGGTCCCCTGGGCCCACTGGCATTTGAGACATTTTCAGCTGGAGTTCTTAAGAATGTGGAACAAACGATATCTATCCCAACCCATACACCTGACAACCCGGATGCTCAGGAGTCTACATTGGTGGATGAAGAGACAGTCGCTTCTGAAGTCTCGCCCGCTAGGGCATGTCGACTGGATCATAATTACTACCGATGCCAGCGCAGCTGGTTGGGGAGCACATTCCAACAAGACCTCAGTACAAGGGAGATGGTCCTTCAATGCAGCAGGCATGGTATCCAATGTCCTGGAGCTCAGAGCGGCCTATCTTGCACTGCTAGCCCTGGAGTTCGAGATTTCGGGCAAACCAGTTCTCCTCAGGATGGACAACAGGGCCGCGGTATCTTATGTGCACCGTCAAGGGGGAACGCGCAGCAGATCCCTCCTGAACGAGGTGGAGCCCATATTCCTCTGGGCCGAAAGGAATCTGAAGGACCTGAGGGCAGTCTATCTGCCCGGCCATCTCAACTCAAGGGCGGACGGCCTTTCCCACAGGTTCGCAGACACCAACGAGTGGTCCTTACACCCGGAAATCTTCAACTGGATAATGATCCAGTGGGGGCCCCTCGAGCTGGACCTCTTTGCGACGGCATCCAACACCAAACTTCCAAGGTTTATCTCGAGGTTTCCGCACCCCCAGGCGGAGGCAACAGATGCCCTCTCTGCCCCTTGGGCATGCGATCGGGCCTACGCTTTTCCCCCACGGCCCCTCATACCGAGGTTCCTGTCAAGACTCGTGAGGGAGACATCGACGGTGATAGCGGTTCTACCATACTGGCCAAGAAGGCCTTGGTTCCCTACGGCAATGGATCTGAGCACCAGTCCTCCAGTCAAAGTTCCAATAGTACCCCTCCTCCTGTCGCAAGGATGTCACACCCACCCAGATCCCCGCAGGCTGGACCTTCACATCTGGCAACTGAAAGGAAAAGGTTCCAATCCCTAGGGTGCTCCGACAAGGTGATCGCAACCCTGCTCAAAGCGAGAAAACCATCCACAAACAACATATATGATAAAGTATGGAACAACTTCAGGATCTTCATGCTTGATAGAAACTGTGATCCAGGTTCCCCTTCGTCATCTCAAATTCTTGAGTTCCTACAGGCAGGCCTGGACCTGGGTCTTGCATTGAGTACATTGAAGGTACAGGTGTCAGCGATCTCAGCAGCAACCAGTAGAAGATGGGCGGAGGACCCATTGTTAATCCAATTTTTTAAGGCCGTCAGGAAGATCAGACCACCGACCAAACAATCTTTTCCCACTTGGGACCTTACGGTCATCCTGGAGTCCTTAGCCAATCCACCCTTTGCCCCTTCGGACTCAATATCACTCTGGAACCTAACTTTAAAATTAGCCTTTCTGATAGCCATAACCTCCGGCAGACGGGTGTCAGAGCTCCAAGCTTTGGGAGCAGATCAGGATCACATTATTTTTTACCCAGATAGAGTGGAACTTAGAACAGTACGAGGGTTCATTCCCAAGGTCGCTTCATCCTTGAGCATATCAGAACCCTGGGCACTCCCAACATTTTCTGAACAGGACTCTGTCACTCTTCATGAATTAGACATCGCCTCCACTCTGAAATACTATCTCCAAGCCACAGCTCCATTCCGGGCTTCCATCAGACTGTTCATAATTCCCTGGGGAAAACATAAAGGAAAGGAGGCATCAGCCAGAACGATCGCTTCATGGATTGTCAAACTCATCCACAAGGTGTACAGGACAAAGGGACTAGAGACCCCTTCAGCGGTCAGGGCGCACTCCACAAGAGCGGTTTCTGCCTCTTGGGCGGCAAGAGCGAATGTGTCGATCGAAACTATTTGTCGGGCAGCAACCTGGTCATCCCAACACACATTCCTGAAACATTACAGGGTGGACCCAGGAGCTCTCTCCTCAGTGGAGTTTGGCAGACAGGCAATCACTTCGGCCTTCGCCTCTTCTAAATAATAAATTCTTTAAATAAACCTCTAAGCATTATCCCACCCGTCTCAGCTAGTTATTTGTCACAGGTATGCTGCCATGGAGGCACCAGGAAAACAGAAAATTGTTCCATACTTACCGTAATTTTCTTTTCCTGGTGCCTATCCATGGCAGCATACATTCCCACCCTCGGTATTCTATATTAACGAGAATGCGGGGGCTGTACTAACCTTTTCTTTTATAATATTCACTAGTCCTGAGGGAGGAGCCAAGGCGGAGCTTGTCACAGGTATGCTGCCATGGATAGGCACCAGGAAAAGAAAATTACGGTAAGTATGGAACAATTTTCTGTTTCTCCTGTCATCGACCTCCATACACGCCTTCATCTAGGATTTTTAAAACACGTTAAAGAATCTGCATTTTTGCTATAAAATTACTTAAAATTCCCAAACAAGTATATATCTTTTGAAAACAGAGACCCTAAACAATAACATGGTGGCAGTTTAAAATTTTTGATTTTGCACTATATTTGTGAAAATTTTTATCAAACACATATTTTTAGGAAATAAATACATTAAAACTAAACTTAAACACAATATAATACCTATATTTTGGATAAAAATGTAAAAGATGGGGTTGAGTAAAAAGTTACCAAACATGTCAAGCCTAAAAATTGCATGTGTCCGTGAAATGGCAAAAAACTACCGTACCCTCAATTGTCCACTGGCAATGATTTAAAATCAATTTAGGCCTTGAATTATGGGGGTGCATTCATTTTTTTTTTACTTACATTTGTTTTATTTTATATTCATTAAAAAAAAAAACTTTAAAGTAACTTTATTGCTATCAACAATCCCCTAACCTTGAGATTCTTCTTTGCAGAGAAGCAAGTTATACTGTATCTGTTGTAACTTAACCAGAATTGCTTCCTTCTGAACTATCTGACAAGCAAGGAACACATTGTCACACATGAATAGCTTACTTATTGCCCTTAGTCATTGTTCCCACCCTTCATACTTCTAGATTGCAAGCTTGTATGAAGAGGAAATCACTGTCCTGTTTTATCTTACTATTACTTCATCTTTTGCCATACAATTTATGTACTTGTCAGTGGGAATGTTTTATGTATTATATTATCTGTATAGCCCACCCTTGTTATATGTACAGTACTGCCGGAGATGATGGTGCTGTATAAATCAGTAATAAAAATTAGTGTGGTAGACAGAACTTAATTTGCATGGGAGATAGAGCTTTAAATCATCCTTCCAAAATATCCAAAAAGCTTTCATTAAAATAAAAGAATATCGTCATAAAAAGGGTGACGCCTGTCTCTTCTATCTGTCTCCTTTATGGTATATCGTTTTCTAATGGCCTACATGTCCGCATTAAAGCAAAATTCAAACATTTACCATATTTTCCCTGACGCCAGGTAAAATTCCTCATTGATGTTTTAAATGGGGACAGATCCTCCTATTTTTTTTTAATTTGCCAAGTGGTTTAAAAAAGTTTTGCAATCTTGAGAAGAGAAGGAGTGGCCCAGGTAGAGATTAAAAAAGGAACTCGCAAAGCTGTGCCCAAAAATATAGACAGACAGAGGGCAAAGAATTAGTCACCGACATTTCCTATGGTTCCCTGCAGCTGAGATGTGCCGATTACCTAGTTGCAATGCTTTGTTTGTACTCTAAGTTAGGGATGGGTGAACGGTTCGGCCCGAGTATAAGTTTGGGCTGAAATTTAGTTGTTTGGATGTTCTGCAGAACACTGACCAAGTACTCATTTTAAAGGCTTATATGCAAGTTATTGTCATAAAAAGTGTTTGGGGACCAGGGTCCTGCCCCAGGGGACATGCATCAATGCAAAAAAAAGTATTAAAAGTTTTAAGTTTTTTCGGGAGCAGTGATTTTAATAATGCTTAAAGTGAAACAATAAAAGTGAAATATTTCTTTGAGTTTAGTTCCTAGGGGGTGTCTATGGTATGCCTGTAAAGTGGCGCATGTTTCCTGTGTTTACAACAGTCAGAGAGCAAAATTACATTTCTAAAGGAAAAAAGTCATTTAAAAGAACTAGCAGTAGTGCCGCCAGCTATAATGAATTGTCGGGTCTCTGCAATACTCATAAAAGTAATTGGAAAAAATGGCATGGGGTTCCCCCACAGTGCATTACCAGGCCCTTTGGGTCTGGTATGAATATTAAGGGGAACCCCAAACCCTGCACCAAAATTTTTAAAAAATGGCTGCGGGGTCCCCCTCAAAATCCATACCAGACCCTTATCCGAGCATGAAACCTGGCAGGCCACAGGAAAAGAGGGGGGGACGAGAGAGCGCCACCCCCTCCTGAACCGTACCAAGCCACATGCCCTCAACATGGGGGAGGATGTCGCCATGTTGATGGGGACAAGGGCCTCATCCCCACAACCCTTGCCCGGTGGTTGTGGGGATCTGCCGGCGGGGGGCTTATCGGAATTTGGAAGCCCCCTTTAACAAGGGGACCCCCGAGATCCCGCCCCGTGTGAAATGGTAATGGGGTACCCCTCTGATGCACTGGGACTTCACAGGGACTTCCCTATGGTTTTCCCCAAGGTGTCAGAGGGGGTGGGGTCACCGGGTGGCCCCGCCCTCAGTTATATAAGCACTGTCAGAAGAACAGAAGCGTCACACAGCAGGAACCAACCATGGTTCCCTGTGGGGGAATCCCATGCTGTTTTTATCAATGAACTTTTATGTGTATTGCTGGACTGACAATTCATTATAGCCGCAAGTAGTTTTAAATTACTTTTTTTTCTTTAGAAATGTAATTTTGCTGTCAGACTGTTCTAAACACAGGAAGTATGCGCCACTTTACAGGCATACTATAGACATCCCCAAGTATGGAATTTAAAGGAATATCACACTTTTCTTGTTTCACTTTAAGCATTATTAAAATCACTGCTCCCAGAAAAACTTAAATTTTAAAAACTTTTTTTGCATTGACACCTGGGGCAGGACCCAGGTCGCCAAACACTTTTTAAGACAATACCATGCATATAAGCCTTAAAATTAGCACTTTTGATTTTTCATGTTTGTGTCCCATAGACTTTAAAGGTGTTTGCGTGTTCTAACAAATCTTTTGCCTGTTCTGGTGTGAACCGAAGGGAGGAGGGTTGTGTTTGGCCCATCCCTACTCTAAGTGTGGATGTCCTTCTCTTTGGGTGTGGATGTTCTTCTCTTTGGCATGGTTTTGCTTCCTTGTGTCAAAAGCCGCGTACACACGTAGCCGTCTGTCCGACGTACTTAGTCTGGCGGACTACCCGCCAGACTGTCCGTCGGACTTTCCGAACGGGCTACTTGCCCACACACGGCATTTTTTCAGCAGACTAATACGGCGTACTAAGTCCGCCGTACTATCCGCCCTGCTTTTGAAATGAACGGACTCGCCCACACGCGCGGAGGAAAGTCCGCTCATTTTGAGCGCGTCTCCAGGTAGGCGGGGACCGCGAAGGAGACTTCGCTGGCCCCGCCGCCTGGTATGGACTTAAAGGGGAACCCCGACGCCGAAAAAAAACGGCGTGGGGGTCCCCCCAAGTCCACAACAGACCCTTGTCCGAGCACGCTACCCGGCTGGCCAGGAAAGGGGGGCGAGCGAGCGCCCCCCCTCCTGAGCCGTACCAGGCCGCGTGCCCTCAACATGGGGGTGCCTTGGGGAAGGGGGGGCCGCGCGGCCCCCCCACCCCAAAGCTCCTTGTCCCCATGTTGATGAGGACGAGTGCCTCTTCACTACAACCCTGGCCGTTGGTTGTCGGGGTCTGCGGGCGGGGGGCTTATCGGAATCCGGGAGCCCCCTTTAATAAGGGGGCCCCCGGATACCGGCCCCCCACCCTATGTGAATGAGTATGGGGTACAATGTACCCCTACCCATTCACCTGTAAAATAAAGTACAAAAAAAAACACAACACACAAGATAAAATACTTTATTGCACAGCTCCGGGGGTCTTCCGTCTTCGGGGGTCTTCTCGCCGGACTCCTCCGCTATCTTCTTGTAGCTCTTTTGCTAGCGGAGGAGCCCGGCATTCTTCTTCGTCGCCGCGGCCTCTTCTTCCGACTTTGGGGGTCTTGTCCCCCTCTTCGGTTCTTCTGCCGGGCCACCGCGCCTTCTTATAGCTCTTTTACAGGCGGTGGCCCGGTCTTCTGTCGCCGCCGCCTTCCGTTCTTCTTCTTCTTCTTCTTCTTCTTCTCCTCCAGGAGATGTTGACTCGACGATCTCTCCGGCCGCAATGCCAGGGACGCGCTGCGCTGCCACTTATATAGGGACAAGGGGCGGTGTCACATGGGTTTATGTCACATGGGTTGGTCACATGGGTTGATGTCACATGGCGACAGTCCCAGCATCCTCCGGGACTGTGACATCTTAAGGAGGCGGGGTCACCATATGACACAAACCCATGTGACACCGCCCCTTTTCCCTATATAAGTGGCAGCGCAGCGCGTCCCTGGCATTGTGGCCGGAGAGATCGTCGAGTCAACATCTCCTGGAGAAGAAGAAGAAGAAGAAGAACAGAAGGTGGCGGCGACAGAAGACCGGGCCACCGCTTGTAAAAGAGCTGTAAGAAGGCGCGGTGGCCCCAAGACACCCCCCATGTTGAGGGCACGCGGCCTGGTACTGCTCAGGACGGGGGGGGGGGCGCTCGCTCGCCCCCCCTTTCCTGGCTGGCCGGGTAGCGTGCTCGGACAAGGGTCTGTTGTGGACTTGGGGGGGACCCCCACGCCGATTTTTTTTCGGCGTTGGGGTTCCCCTTTAAGTTCATACCAGGCGGCGGGGCCAGCGACGTCTCCTTCGCGGGCCCCGCCTACCTGGAGACCCGCTCGAAATGAGCGGACTTTTCTCCGGGCGGGAAAAGTCCGCTCATTTCAAAAGTACGGCGGACTGGCATACACACGGCTTGATTGTCCGCCGAAATGCGAGTCCGGCGGGAAGATTGGAGTGCAACACGGCTTTCTCAGTCCGCCGTACTTTCGGGTCAAAAGTATGCCGGAGGCTACACACGGGGGGATTGTCCGGCGGACTTGAGTTTGCCGGACTTTTCCACCCGCTTGTTTGATCGTGTGTACGCGGCAAAAGCCTCCAGCAAGGAAAACAGTAAGCAGCACAGCTGTGAAATCCTCAAATCAGTAAATGCTAGCAAGATAGTCTAACCAGACGAGTTTTGCCAATAAGGGCCACAGGGAATCAAAAAAGCCTTTACTAACCAGTAGCTACAGATTCCGAACACTGCACTGCTGATAGCCAGCAAATCTGAAATCCTTGCTGGGAAAGTTCAGCATTTAAAATCTTGCAAGAATGCACTATTGCAATGTACACGTTAAATCCATGAAGCTAATTGTGCTTATTTACTGTATGTCCCTCAAGAGGGAATATTATTGAATGTATTTGTTGCAAGCTGGTGCTACTCATTCCCTTTTCTGTTGAGTAAAGTGAACAAGCCTGTCACTGTACAGGTGCCATATTTGGATGCTGGTTAGAAAGAAAATTGTGGCCAGTCCTGTTGAAATGTTAATGTGATCAAAGACAGGAAGAAATATTACTCCTTATCATTCTCAATGAGACAGCTTTAGCTATATCAAAATATTTTTGTACTTTATCATATAGGACATAACAAAGAACAGTATAAGGATTTACAAGCAGACACTCTTCGATCCTGCTTTGGCAATTGTTAACCATGATAGATGAACCAGGTGTAGCCGTTTCACAGATCTCCGGTCACAGAGAGCGTTTAGCTCAATTAATGCTCTCAAAGTGAAATAAAAAGATTTACGCGAAGAGGCACCTGACCCACACTCTACACAGTGGGCTGCGCTGATAGATCTAATTTACAGCTTCTAATTGACAGCAAACCTGATGACACTCTGAGAACAGTTTTACAACTTGTCAGTTAATTTGTATGTGTTCTGCATGTGAAAACTTGATATTCGTTGAACTGGGGTCAAATGGATTATAGAGCACTCAAAAGCCACTTAAAGCAGCTTTAAGAATACCAGTTTTTATTGAACAATTTTGCTGTCTGGAAATTTTGTTCCTTGAGTAGGCTTGCCTGTTGTCGAGAGTTTTGTATATACTGGAATTTTACTTGAGAAAACATTGGGGCCGTTGCTTATCCAAAATTTAGATATATAAGATAAGTTGGCTTTACATGTTACCATGTTACATGCTCAAGATGCTGCTGATTGGAGTACTCTAGCTATGGCTTAGCGTGAGGCATGTAGGGCCACAGCAGAGAGGTTGCTTACTCTCACACCAAGGGTTCTTCTTTACAGCATGCTGACCGTGCCTTAGATTTTAGGCTGCTGTTTTGGAGCAATCATTGCTTATGACAATAAGGCCAGTCATAGATAGTTCTTCTAATCATAGTTCAGCAGAAACCGGCCAGAATTCGAACTGTGTGTGGGCAGGCTGGGGCCCGGTGGGGATGGCTTCCCACGCCGAGAGAGAGAATACAATGTCTTGGCAGGAAGGAATCCCCTGTCAGTACTGTCTGTGTTGATGGGGCAACCGTGCAAATTTCTTTCTTCCAACACAAGGTTGGAGGAAAGAAATTCACGCTGTCTATGGCCTGCCTTAGGACTCGTTTATACTTGCTTCAAAACATGGTTTTGGACAGTCAAAGACCCTATCAATAAAATGATTAGCTTACAGTCCATTTTCTTTTTTAAAGCACCTTCAAAGCCTCCATAGAAGTCTATGTCAAAGCTTGGTTGAAGCACCTGCAACTTTTGAGAGGCTTTAATTCTTTAGCTTTCAGCTTTAGCTTCACTTTGTTTTGGAGAAATTGCAGGTATGAGATATCCACTCAAATACAGGGCATCTGCCATGCTTCATCAAAGCTTCAAAAAAGCACCACCGAGGCATCATCAAAGCACCACCGAAGCACCACTGAAGCATAGCAGAAGCATCGAACACATCAAAAAAGCATGTCGAAACGATAGGCGCTTTAACGTGTGTTGAAGTCGAAGCAAGTGTAAATAAGTCCTTTGTTTATACATTTGAACTTTTCACAGACTGGAATGGATCATACTGCTTTTATTTTAAAGTGGCTCTGTCATGATAGGGTATAATAAAAGAAGTCCATCTAAACGTACCCTTCCACCCATATCTACAAATGCTGCTGCTTCACTGCTTACTGTCTGCTGCCAGTATTTCAGACTTCCAGGAATACCTGCTTCCTCTACTGCACACTGTATTTTCTCTCAATAGCTCCTACTTCACTATAGGATGTAGCAACCAGAGGGAGGAACTACTGTGCGCAGGAGGGGGAGCAGATATTCAGCCAAAGGGCTGGTTACCTGCAGAAATCAGCTATCAGCAAAGAGACAGCATTTGAAAACAGGTGTCAGAAAGATCCGTATAGATGGACTTCTTTAAAGCGGTGTTCCGCCTTAAAAAAATAAATAATTAAAAGTCAGCAGCTACAAATACTACAGTTGCTGACGTTTAATAATCGGACACTTACCTGTCCCAGGGTCCAGCGATGCTGGGGATCGAAGCCCCGCTCATCTCCCCCTCCGCTCGTTGGGGCCGGCATTGTAACTGTGGGCGCCCGGCTTCACATGCGTGAGCGGCGTCACCCGCCGTGATTGGCCGCACAATCATTTGGGACCTGTGACGTGTCCCAGATGATTGACAAGAGGGAGGGGGACAAGAGCGAGGGGGCAGAGCTGATCTCTCTTCCTGCGCCAAGGGAAGTGACGTCAAGAGCCCAGGTGCTGAAGGAGGCAGACTACGAGGGACCCCCTAGCAACAGGCATTTAGAGGTGAGTAAAAAATAAATTCTCCAATTTTTTATTTTTTTTATGCACATAAATGCAATTTTTTTTTTTTTTTTAGGGTGGAACTCCACTTTAACAAGAATTCCTTTTATAAATTACCCTGTGGTAAAAGAGTTACTAATTGGTAAAGCAAAGATAAGGTGTTGCTTGCACCCTTAAACCAAATTAAAGCTTAAAGTGAGTTACTGACCAAGAACAAATGCACATATTAGCTGTTTTTACACTTGATATATACATGCATGTTCTAGGTCATTGATTTACCAGATAGCAAAAAAAGGTAAATTATAAGATTCCATGAGCAGCTGTCAATACAAGTAAGCAATGGCAGCTCCTTTAATACAAACCGAACAGTGGAATTTTAGCTATTTTCGCATTTTTATAGAGCGGGGCAAAGCCTTGAATGGTCAAAGTGACATAGTCCCTTGAAAGCCCACACCTCTTACTCTACTCTCACTAAACATTTTGAGGGTCAAGGTATGGTGGACATGTGATCTCTTCCCAGGATGCAGTGCTTGGGCTGGAGTGTCCAATCATCAGGCCTTAACAGGTCACATGAGGGAAAGGGTGACAACCCTGTGTAAACTTTGACAACAAAACAACAAGAACAGAGGGTGCACCTGCCTAGCAGCCTTGCACATTACCTTTATAAATATTTATTGAAGAAATAGAACAGTGGTATACTCACAAACAGCAGCCCTGGGCTCAGAGGAAGAGGGGATCAACCCTTGAAGCGTATCAACCATTTGAAGTGTCTTCCCCATGCTGGAATTGGAGCACTGGGCCAAGGGATGTAGGACACTGTGGAAATTTTTATATATTCCATGCTGTTTGAGAGTATACAATAGGCTAGTGTTTTTTTTTGGAAACACCTCCCGAGCTGCACCTTCCCCCTGGTGTTTGCCGGTAGGTCGGACACTTACCCCATCGTGGTGGGTGGCAGGCAGCATGGTGCAGCGGCTCAGCTCCCAGTCCTTTGCTCCATGGTGGCTTCCAGCTCCTCACCTCCTCCTCCTAGGTGTCCAATATGATCGCCTGTCCTTTCAGCCAATCGGTTGACCAATGTCAAAACCCATTTCCGGATTGGCTGAAAGGAGGATCAGTGGTACAACAGCAAATATTAATTTGTTGTTGTAACACACCTGAGTAAGCTTGGAGTGCATTCTCTGAGACTCTAGCCCAATCCATATTTAAGCCTATTAGAGCCTCTGGCTCTAATCAGTGCTTCAAAAAAACAGCCCCTCCGCATTGGAATCCATGTGCCAGTGTTTTTTTTTTATACAGAAAAAAGTTTATTAAAGTAAACATATAAATACATACCGAAGCCACATATATATTCAAGCACATATTCAAACAACAAGGGCATCAAACTTGCTTAATTTAGCAAACTGTACAATTCTTGATCTCCCTTATATAATTAACGTTGGATACCATACGGACGGAACAACGAAGCTTCACCCAGTGCACCAGCAGCAGCCAGAGAGCGACACAGTGGCTTACATTGTGAAGGTCCGTCCAGCCCCACAGGGGCATTAACTCTGGTGAGAGCATTCACATACTATAGCACAGAGTGGCGCACCGGGGATGAAGTTCTCTAATTGAAAGCCCGCAATATTTGCACGAGTGAATCAAATACCCCCCATTAACTTTTTGTAACAATTACAACAATAGTCTGAAGAGGCAGCACTATCAAGCCAAATATTAATTTTGGACTTATACTGGACACAGATGCGTCTTCATGCGATTATTGGTTGAAAATATTGTCTATTCGCACATTTAGCGCCTTCATGCGATTTTATGGTTAAATTATTTCTGATCCTTGGTTGTTCTGACCTTTAGTTGTTTCTTTGCACATTTTTTTGCACATGTTTGCACAATCTGTTTTACACTAACATATTGTCGAATATTAACATTATTTCCACTATTTTGCACATTTAATGAAGGTTTACATGTTTTTAGTAGGTCGATACGCATAGGATAATCTAATACTCATTTTTGGTTTTAATTATAATGGAACATGAATGCTGACTCCACATTAATCACACACAATTTGTTTTGGATAAAATTGCTTTAGGATATCTTTTCACGGTATCACCAACAGTTCTTTCTTTTTCTTTCTCTTTTTATATAAAAAATTAAACACTAGGATTTGATAAGTTAACTCATCTCATCACTAATAGGGTTTAGCGCCATAACCTTTTTATTTCACAAATTCTTGATCTCGCCTACATCATATATTCTTCTATACATTTCTTGCCCATCTTAATTTTTCCTCCAACCATGTTCTTTAACCAGTTGCCGACCGCCGCACGCCGATGTACGTCGGTACAATGGCACGGGCAGGCATAAGGACATACATGTACGTCCCTTGCCTCCCGCGGGTCGGGGGCCCGATCGGGCCCCCGCCCGGTGCCTGCGGCGGTCGGTATTCGTACGGGAGCGATCCCGGACGAGGGGACGGCCATTCATTCATGGCCACCCCCTCGCGATCGCTCCCGACGAATAGAAATCCCCGGTGACATCACTTCCTCTCCTGTAATGTAAACACAGGAGAGGAAGTGATGTATTCTCTCCTCCGTGTCGGTATTTTTCGTTCCGACACGGAGGAGAGCGGATCAGTAAGTTGCACCAACACTCACACACACAGTAGAACATGCCAGGCACACTCACACCCCCCCTTTACCCCCCGATCACCCCCCCCAATTACCCCTGCCCCCCAGTCACAGTGACACCAATGTCATTTTTTTTTTTTTTTTTTTTTTGCATTGGTGTCATTTGTGACTGTAATAACTGTTAGGGCAGTTAGAGTTAGCCCCCTTTAGTTCTAATGTACCCCCCTAACCCCCCCAATAAAGGTTTAACCCCGTGATCACCCCCCGTCGCCAGTGTCACTAAGGCTGGGTTCACATTGCAGCGGTTTATGAGAACGAATGTGATTCGCACCGCACTGCAGTGCAAATCACATCCGATCTCTGTGCGATTCGAGTTCAGCCATTCGCCGCACCCGCCACACCCGCCGCACCCGCCGCAAATTCGCACGGGACCCTTTTTTTGGCCCGCAGCAGAATCGGATCGCATGGGTGTTCACACCATGCGATCCGAGTTTGCAGATCGCACTGCGATATGCGAACTGATCTGGGGGTGTCAGTAACATTTCACTGACACTCCCAGCAGTTCACATAGGGCAGTGTGAACTGCCGCCGGGAGGCATGCGATGCGGGAACCCGCCGCGGATTCGCGGCGTTTCCGCATCGCTCCAGTGTGAACCCAGCCTAATAAGCGATCATTTTTCTGATCGCCGTATTAGTGTCACAGGTGACGCTAGTTAGGCAGGTAGGTATTTAGGTTCGCCGCAGCTTTTTATAGCGCCAGGGACCCCCATATACTACCGCATAAAGCCCCCTGATTGCCCCCTAGTTAACCCTTTCACCAGTGATCACCATATAACTGTTACAGGTGACGCTGGTTGGTTAGTTATTTTTTTATAGTTTCAGGGCACCTGCCATTTATTACCTAATAAAGGTTTAACCCCCTGATCACCCGGCGGGTGTCATTTGTGACTAATAACTGTTAGGGCAGTTAGGGTTAGCCCCCTTTAGTTCTAAGGTACCCCCCTAACCCCCCCAATAAAGGTTTAACCCCGTGATCACCCCCCGTCGCCAGTGTCACTAAGGCTGGGTTCACATTGCAGCGGTTTATGAGAACGGATGTGATTCGCACCGCACTGCAGTGCAAATCACATCCGATCTCTGTGCGATTCGAGTTCAGCCATTCGCCGCACCCGCCGCACCCGCCGCAAATTCGCACGGGACCCTTTTTTTGGCCCGCAGCAGAATCGGATCGCATGGGTGTTCACACCATGCGATCCGAGTTTGCAGATCGCACTGCGATATGCGAACTGATCTGGGGGTGTCAGTAACATTTCACTGACACTCCCAGCAGTTCGCATAGGGCAGTGTGAACTGCCGCCGGGAGGCATGCGATGCGGGAACCCGCCGCGCATTCGTGGCGTTCCCGCATCGCTCCAGTGTGAACCCAGCCTAATAAGCGATCGTTTTTCTGATCGCTGTATTAGTGTCACAGGTGACGCTAGTTAGGCAGGTAGGTATTTAGGTTCGCTGCAGCTTTTTATAGCGCCAGGGACCCCCATATACTACCGCATAAAGCACCCTAATTGCCCCCTAGTTAACCCTTTCACCAGTGATCACCATATAACTGTTACAGGTGACGCTGGTTGGTTAGTTATTTTTTTATAGTTTCAGGGCACCCGCCATTTATTACCTAGTCTCACTAGTGTACCCCTAAATTTAGGGGTGTCTACTTTCCAAAATGGGGTCATTTGGGGGGGGTTTGTGCCATCTTGGCATTTTATGGCCTTCAAAACTGTAACGCCCTTAGAAAGCCTGAAGGCGGTGCTTGGTTTTCGGGGCCCCGTACGCGGCTAGGCTCCCAAAAAGTCCCACATATGTGGTATCCCCATACTCAGGAGAAGCAGCAGAATTTATTTTGGGGTGTCATTTCACATATGCCCATGGCATGCGTGAGCAATATATCATTTAGTGACAACTTTGTGAAAAAAAAAAAAAAAAAAAAAAAGTTTGTAATTTTCCCGCAACTTGTGGCAAAATATAAAATATTCCATGGACTCAACATGCCTCTCAGCAAATAGCTTGGGGTGTCTACTTTCTAAAATGGGGTCATTTGTGGGGGTTTTGTGCCATCTTGGCATTTTATGGCCTTCAAAACTGTAATAGGTAGTGAGGAGTGAAATCAAAAAATTACGCCCTTAGAAAGCCTGAAGGCGGTGCTTGGTTTTCGGGGCCCCGTACGCGGCTAGGCTCCCAAAAAGTCCCACATATGTGGTATCCCCGTACTCAGGAGAAGCAGCAGAATTTATTTTGGGGTGTCATTTCACATATGCCCATGGCATGCATGAGCAATATATCATTTAGTGACAACTTTGTTAAAAAAAAAAAAAAAAAAGTTTGTAATTTTCCCGCAACTTGTGGCAAAATATAAAATATTCCATGAACTCAACATGCCTCTCAGCAAATAGCTTGGGGTGTCTACTTTCTAAAATGGGGTCATTTGTGGGGGTTTTGTGCCATCTTGGCATTTTATGGCCTTCAAAACTGTAATAGGTAGTGAGAAGTGAACTCAAAAATTTACGCCCTTAGAAAGCCTGAAGGCGGTGCTTGGTTTTCGGGGCCCCGTACGCGGCTAGGCTCCCAAAAAGTCCCACATATGTGGTATCCCCATACTCAGGAGAAGCAGCAGAATTTATTTTGGGGTGTCATTTCACATACGCCCATAGCATGTGTGAGCAATATATCATTTAGTGACAACTTTGTGTAAAAAAAAAAAAAATTTTTTTTTTTGTCATTATTCAATCGCTTGAGGCAAAAAAATAAAATATTCAATGGGCTCAACATGCCTCTTATCAATTTCCTTAGGGGGTCTACTTTCCAAAATGGGGTCATTTGGGGGGGTTTTGTACTGCCCTGCCATTTTAGCACCTCAAGAAATGAGATAGGCAGTCGTAAACTAAAAGCTGCGTAAATTCCAGAAAACGTACCTTAGTTTGTAGATGTGACAACTTTTGCGCAAACCAATAAATATACAATTATTGACTTTTTTTTTACCAAAGACATGTGGCTGAATACATTTTGGCCTAAATTTATGACTAAAATTGAGTTTATTGGATTTTTCTAATAACAAAAAGTAGAAAATATCATTTTTTTTCAAAATTTGCGGTCTTTTTACGTTTATATCGCAAAAAATAAAAATCGCAGAGGCAATCAAATACCATCAAAAGAAAGCTCTATTTGTGGGAAGAAAAGGACGCAAATTTTGTTTGGGTACAACATTGCATGACCGCGCAATTACCAGTTAAAGCAGCGCAGTGCCAAAGTGTAAAAAGACCTCTGGTCATTTACCAGCAAAATGGTCCGGTCTGAAAGTGGTTAATCAGGGTCTTACCATCAACAAAGACTTAGTTCAATATTTAAAGACATCAAATGCCCATTCCCATTAGTCTGCCCATCACCAGATCCACCGGGGCAAGCCCCAGTACATCCAGCCACGGTCCCCAGAGTTTCTCAAACTTTTGGGGGCAACCCCTACATTGGTAAATAATTTTTTCTTTCCTAAGCATTTCTCCCACAACATTTATCCACTCTTTCAGAGCAGGTGGATTTTCTGATATCCAGTGAGCCATTATGAGTTTGCTGCCAGGAAAAAAGATGGAGTTACTGTCACATTAGTGCTCTCTTCCCATTCTAACTCATCAAGTACATTGAATATGCACTGTCTTGGGTTCATAGGCATCAAGACCCGAAACACCCTGTTTATGGTATCCACCACTCCCGCCCAATAGGGGTGGACCTTTGGGCACCTCCATAGTGCACCGGTGTTCTGAAAGAAGCCAGACGCATGAATTGGGCAGGTGGCGATGAACGGGTGGGCGTAGCACGTGGGCCCTTGGAAGACAAAAGATTTATAAAGGTAATGAGCAAGGCTGGTGCTCCCTCTATTCTTGTTTTTAATGTCCCTTTTGAACTCCCTTAGGGGACTGCAAGGTCTTGTATGGAGTCGAGTTTCTGGAGATCAAAGGTTCGCCATTGCCAGAGCAGCTATCTTGAGCGCAGGAGGATGTTAGTTTTGTTTGTAAGCTATGACACCATCTGACACAGAGCTGACAGAGGTGGACTCGGATTAAAGATGGACTGAAGGGGAAGATCAACAAAGACAAGTAAAATGGGTCAGGGGGAGAACTTTTAAGATACTGATTTACAAAAGTTAAATCCAGATCCTGCAAGAAGTAGCGCCTTTATCTTTTACCATTTAAAAAACCTTAATGGGAGTAGGCAATTCCCCTAATATATATTTAATCATTGTGTTCTGATTTACGGAAATCCTTTAGCGGTAAATCCCTGTGTCCAAGACATTCTGGATAATAGATGTCATGTCTGTGCATTTCTGTATTGCTAGAAACTAGTTTATATAAGACACATTTATGTTCATTTCGGTCCCTTTAGTAATATTCCTGACATTGGCTGCCACACACAATTGTATCAGTGTCAACCACACAATGATAAAGGCTAAACTAAATAATTTTAGTCTTCCACCCCAAGAGTTAATTCACACATGCTATTTTCCGATTTTTCCCTCATAAATAATTCTCCCGAGGGCAACTTAAACGGCTAAAGTATGAAAATTGATAGAAGCATGTTTTGTAAATCTTAGGCCTTTAAAACATATGTAAGGCGACACTGGTGTCAGCAAGACTTTCACATCTCAGAGCTCCTGGCGCCAATCATCCTTTGTCACCTGGCACCGTTTCCATTCTTTCAATTTTCTTTATGACACTTTCTCCGCCATGGTCTATTAAACGCTTTCACTCTCTTTTTACTACATCATTTGACTATCTCTCACAATGTTTATTGTGTTGTGAACACTCTGGTGGTTTGTGGATTTCTATTGTGGGAGATTTTAGATAGAATCAGGATGACAGGCCCTTTCCGATAACAATAGAATTGTTTGTTTGTTTCCCCCTTTTTTTTTGAGCTGGGTGGTGGATTCATCTAGTTAAAAAAGAAATGTGTGGAAACGGATGAGAGATAGGAACAGATATGTCCAGATGAGATTTGGAGAGGCTTAAAGTGAGCTTATTAGAAACAAATGAAATATATACAACAGTGGTGGTGGTCAACTTTCTTGATATAGCAGGTCTTAAATGTGTCCGCTGACATCACTCAAGGGCTATTTATATTAGTCAGTGAATTTAATGCAAAAGAAATCTGTCAGATGCTATAGACATACAACAACGGATGGTAAAATACTATGGGCATGATACAAGAGATGTCAGAGACTGTGGGCATGCTATACAAGTTGTTGGAGACGAGGGATGAGCCAAACACCCGAATGTGAAAAATCAAAAGTACTCATTTTAAAGGCTTATATACAAGTTATTGCCATAAAAAGTGTTTGGGGACCCGGGTCCTGCTCCAGGGGACAAAAATACATTTAAAAACGTCAGTTTTTTCGGGAGCAGTGATTGTAATAATGTTTAAAGTGAAACAATAAAAATGAAAAATTCCTTTAAATATCGTGTCTGGGGGTGTCCTTAGTATGCCTGTAAAGTATCACATATTTCCCATGTTTATAACAGTGCCACAGCCAAATGACATTTCTAATAGACATGTGCAGAGTAAAATATTTTGTTTCGGAATTTCGTTTTCGTCCGAAAAATTAATTTATTTAGTTACTCCCGAAATTTGTTTTTATTTATTTCGTTTTTCGTTCAAAAATTGCATTCGTCTGAAAATCCACATGAATTACGGTCAAATCTGTCTTTGAAGGCTTATGGTGTCTGTCGAATGTATAAAGAAGATTCGACGGAGCTAGTATATAGCATACTTCCTGTGAACTTTAGAACCCTATTAAAGTCTATGGGACTCCAACCTTCAAAATCTAAAGTGCTAATTTTAAAGGCTAATATGCAAGTTACTGTCCTAAAAAGTGTTTGGGGACCCGGGTCCTGCCCCAGGGGACATGTATCAATGCAAAAAAAAGTTTTAAAAACGGCCGTTTTTTCGGGAGCAGTGATTTTAATAATGATTAAAGTGAAACAATAAAAGTGTAATATTCCTTTAAATTTCGTACGGGGGGGGGGGGGGGGGGGTGTCTATAGTATGCCTGTGAAGGGGCACATGTTTCTGGTGCTTAGAACTGTCCCTGCACAAAGTGTCATTTATGCAGGAAAAAAGTCCTTTAAAATCACTCGCAGCTATTATGAATTGTCGGCTCCGTAATACAGAGAACGCTCATTGAAAGTCATTGTTAAAAGAAAGAAAATTTAAATTAAAAAAAAGCGTGGGGGGTCCCCCAAATTGAATTACCAGGCCCTTCAGGTCTGGTATGGATATTAAGGGGAACCCTGTGTCAAATTAAAAAAAAAAATTGACGTGGGGTTCCCCCTAAATATCTATACCAGACCCTTCAGGTCTGGTATGGATATGGTATGGATATGGTATGGATATTAAGGGGAACCCCGTGTCAAAAAAAAAAAAAAAAAAAATTGACGTCGGGTTCCCCCTAAAAATCCATACCAGACCCTTTATCCGAGCACGCAACCTGGCAGGCTGCAGGAAAAGAGGGGGGGATGAGAGAGTGCCCCCCTCCCTCCTGAACTGTACCAGGCCACATGCCCTCAACATTGAGAGGATGCTTTGGAGGTCTGTGACCCCTCAAAGCACCTTGTCCCCATGTTGATGTGGAGAACGGCCTCATCCCCACAACCGTGGCCGGTGGTTGTGGGGGTCTGCGGGCGGGGGGATTATCAGAATCTGATAGTTAAATAAGACAAACACACTTTTGAAAAATTCCTTTATTAAAAAAAAAAATGAAAAAAAAGATTCCAGCGGTGGTAATCCACTCTTGTTATCCAGCAACGGATCTCCTAAAAAAACTATTTTTTACACTTTCTTTGTGAAATGGTAGGGGTACTTTTGTACCCCCTTACCATTTCAAACGGGGGGGGCAGGATCTGGGGGTCCCCTTGTTAAAGGGGGCTTCCAGATTCTGATAAGCCCCCCACCCGCAGACCCCCACAACCACCGGCCACGGTTGTGGGGATGAGGCCCTTCTCCTCATCAACATGGGGACAAGGTGCTTTGAGGGGTCACAGACCCCCAAAGCATCCTCCCAATGTTGAGGGCATGTGGCCTGGTACGGTTCAGGAAGGAGGGGGGCCGCTCTCTTGTCCCCCCCTCTTTTCTTGTGGCCTGCCAGGTTGCGTGCTCGGATAAAGGGTCTGGTGTGGATTTTTAGGGGGACCCCCACGTCAATTTTTTTTTAAATTTGACGCAGGGTTCCACTTAATATCCATACCAGACCTGAAGGGCCTGGTAATTCAATTTGGGGGACTCCCACGCTTTTTTTTACATTTTTTTTTTTTTTTTTATCAATGACTTTCAATGAGTGTTCTCTGTATTACGGAGCCGACAATTCATAATAGCTGTGAGTGATTTTAAAGGACTTTTTTTCCTGCATAAATGACACTTTGTGCAGGGACAGTTCTAAGCACCAGAAACATGCACTGGTGTGGTAAAAAGAAGCCAAGCTCCCCTGACCCTGCCCTGGTGCCATACTCGCACAGGTACTTATTGATGGCCCTCTGCTGTTTGTGCAGCCACTGCAGCATTGCCAACGTTGAGTTCCACCTGATGGGCACAAATGAGGCAGTTGATGGGCAGGTTGCATTCCCTTTGAATGTCAGCCAGCCAAGCACTGGCATTGTATGGCCAGCGGAAATGACCACAGACTTTTCTGGCCTGCCTCAGGAGATCCTGTAAGCCTGGGTACCTGATCAAGAACAACTGCACCACCAAATTCAGGACGTGTGCAAACATGGAACATGGGTCCCTGTGGAGGGAGGAGAGAAGGTTGTTGCCATTGACGCATACAACCATTCCTGGCTTAAGCTGGCGTGGCCTCAAACACCTCTGAGCCTGCCCCTGCAGAGCTGACAGAATCTCTGCCCCAGTGTGGCTCCTGTCCCCTAGGCAGACCAAGCACCGCATGGCATCTTTTAGCCTGACTGCTTGTGTAGCCCCTTAAATGCTTACAGAGCCCCTCTGGTTCAGAGGACAAATCTGCAGAAGAGGCCATGGAGGAAGAAGAAGAGGAGGGGGTGGAGGAGCGAGCAGTGGCAGAATTACCACTAGCCACCACTAGCCATTTTGGAGGTGTGATGGCAGAACAAGCTCCAAAAACACTGAACCCTGTCCTGCATCCTTCCCAGCTGCCATCAGAGTTACCCAGTGCGTCGTGAAAGGCAATGTCCCTGCCCATGCCTGCTAGATCATGAGTCAGCGGTAATATGAACCTTACTGCTGACCACCCTGGCCAAAAAATTGCCTTCTACGTGCCAATAGAGATCAAGAACGGGAGCAGAATTTACCAGCTGAAAAGGCAGCAGTTGCAGTGCTAAAAATTTGGCCAAGCTAGCATTTAGATGCTGAGCATGTGGATGGCTGGAACCAAATTTATTTTTACTGTTCAGCAACTGGGGTAGGGAAATTTTGCCTGCTAAAATCAATTGGTGCTGTACTGCTAGCAGATTGACTGAAAGTACTTGGGACAACTATTGCAATACCTTCATTCCTCTCAGTGCAGGTTTTTGAGGGGATTGGAGGTATAGTAGGGTTGGAGATGGTGGGCACTCTTGCAATCACACTAAGGTGCTTACTCAGGTCAGTAAAGGGAAAATGTAGTTATATTTCTTTCATGTGATTTTGCTACTTTCTCTGCCGTCAGTCCCTTTTCTTTTTTTGTTTTTTTTCCCTCTGATCTTTTAACTACTTGCCTACCAGGCACGTTTACTCACTTCCTGCCTAGGCCAATTTTCAGCTTTCAGTGTTGTCACATTTTGAATAACAATTCGGAGAAGAAGAGGAGCCAGAAGTTCTGGCAGAGGGCCTCAGAAGAGGATTGGAGCTGCTCTGTGCAAAACCATACCACACAGAGCAGGTAACTATAAGTTGTTTGTTATTTTTTTTTTAAAAATCTTTAATATCACTTTAACAAAGAAAACTGCTATCTGCAGGGGCCTTGAGGGCTGCACAGTAGGTGCCAAAAGGCCACAGGCTGGGCACCAGGAGTTGACTTCACCTCATAGGCTGTTTTTGTTTTAAAGAAACTGGACTGGACTTTACTCAAGTATTTCCTATATAGATCCAAGTGTGTAAAAAAGCATAAGTAAAGTTCCACAATAAAGACAACTGCTAGAAATTATAGCTATTTGGAAGAAGAGACATACAAAGTGCTAAAAATATATTTTTATGCTGCTCACTGGTAGTTTTTGGTTTCTATGTATACTGCAGTGCACAATCCCAGCATCTGTAAGAGCTGGGTTACAGTGAAAATTAAATTTTTAGGCACATGCGCAGTAGTGACATTATAGTTGCTGCTTAATGGCAGAGGAAGACCATCATGGGATCCAGACACAGTTATGGAGGGGAAGGCACATTGGGGTTCATTTACTAAAGGCAAACAGACTGCAAGTGCAGTTGCTCCAGAGTTTAGTAAATGCGCTAAAGCTTCACTTTGCAGAGAATACCCAATCACGTGCAAAGGAAAATAAAAAAGATTGCATTTTTGCTTCCACAATATTGGATAATGGAAGTCATCAAAGCTTCTGCTAATTTACTAAGCAATGGAGCAGCTGCACTTGCAGAGAGCAATTGCACTTTGTAAAGTGCACAGCCTATTTGCCTTTAGTAAATCAAATCTAATGTGTCAAGAATCCAACCCCACCCAGCAGACTTCTTTTATCCAGTGAGCTTGTAACCTCTTGTACTGACCCAAAAAATGCCACCTCTGCTGCACTGGAATCCTTTGTTGAGCTACAGAACACCAGCCCCCTCCTCATGACCATAGTCTCTCCTCGTTTACAAGGAAGTTTGGTAATCCAGCAAAAGAAAACTCAGGCAGGTCTGACAATGCTGCATGAGATTTCAGTGTAATAGAAGCAGTATTGTCACCCCATGACATTACGTTAGGGACCGACTAATTCTGGAGGGTATTTTTCTGAAGAGGGACTGAATTTTCACCTAAAGGAAAAAATCACTTTGCTAAATCACAATTGAATCCAGTTTTTTATTATTTTGTTTAGCTCTACTAGTAGTCCATTATGTGTCACTTACCTGACACAGGAGCCAGCGAAGTCACCGCTGTCCACTGTAGTCCGGCGCATCCATCTTCTCGGTGGGTCTCGCTGCTCCGCCAATGTCATTCGGCGAAGCCGCGATGACTTCACTCCCACGCATGTGCACGGGAGCCGCCATGTGCGGCATATTCGCCGTTGATGGTGCCGTGCTCAGTGCGCCTGTGCGCCGCTGTCTACGGTGCATGCTCCATAGACAGCGGTGCCTGTCTTTCGGCAAATATCTCCTAAACCGTGTAGGTTTAGGAGATATTTCTTGGACCTACAGGTAAGCCTTAATCTAGGCTTACCTGTAGGTCAAAGTGTGTTGTAAGGGTTTACAACCACTTTAAAACCCAAGAGAGAGAAAAATTATACAAAAAAGCTAAATGTATTATATATTCACAATATAAATTCACTTTACCATTTTACAGATTATGGAGGAGAGAGATGTAGCACAAACACAATTTCTAGAGCCTTTTATTAATAGTAATATATGAAAGCTAAAGTCATTCTGGTGGTGAGTTGGTGGGCCTTTTTTTTTCTAAGTGCCTTCTGGAATAGATAATCTTTGTACATGGCTTTGTATGCAAAAATCTTCTCCTTGGAATTCCAATTAAGGGGCAGCTAAAATATTACATCAATAATTACCAATATTAAAATATTGCTTACATAAAGGTAATATGGGAATATATTGGAAGTCGTGTGACTTAAAAAATGAAATTATGCATGACTACTGTGATTAAAATATCTCCGAGACCCAAAGCACATTATGTGCAGATTTTTCATTAGATTGAACATTATTACCCTTGATTAAAAATATGACTTCACTAATAAAAGCTATAATACAGCTATATTTAAATTCTCTGGCTTCGCAATTTGGTTTTTAGACATTTGACTACCTCTCATCTCTTAGTTTTAAAGGATAAGTTCACCTTTTGGAACATATTAAACATTGCACCCATATTTAGAGTGTAATGTATAAAATGCTTGACCAGTCCCCCCACACCTCCTTGATCCCCCCCTCCGGGGGTTCCTCTCACTGTACTCACTGTCGCTTTTCAAAAAGAGCACAGCTGTGCAGGGCTCTGCCCACACAGCATTGCCATTTATTTACAGTGATCTGTAAATGAGGGAACTACAAGTTCAGCCTCACTGCAGCAGACGGCTTGTAGTTCTCAATGAACTGCGAGGGTGCTGATGAGTGCTCTCGTAGTTCATTCACAAGCCCTGTAGCTTGCAAACTGACAGTTCATACAGAGGTATGGGCTGAAAGCTGCAGGGCTTGTCTACAGGAGCCTGACATTGCACCCATAATCTAGTGATCACTGGTGCAATGCTCTGCAGAAAAAAAGAAAAATATAATAAATGCATTTTTTTTCTGCAAAAATATGTCAGTAGTCAGAATGATGGTCCTGTGTTTGTTGTCAGAATGGGGCTCCTGTGTCAGTGGTCAGAAGGGTTCTCCTGTGACAGTGGTGGTCAGAATGATGGTCCTGTGTTGATGGTCAAAATGGTACTCCTGTGTGGGTGGTCAGAATGGGGCTGCTGTGCCAGTGGTCAGAATGCTGCGCCTGGGTCAGTGGTCAAGATGGTGCTTCTGTGTTGGTGGTCAGAATGGTGCTTCTGTGCTGGTGGTCACAATGGTGTTCCTGTGTCCGTAGTCAGGATGGTGCTTCTGTGTCAGTAATCAAAATGGTGCTTCTGTGTTGGTGGTCAGAATGGTGCTCCTGTGTCAGTGATCAGAATTGTGCCCCTGTGCCAGTGATCAGAATGGTGTTCCTGTGTCAGAATGGTGCTCTTGTGTCAGTGGTCAGAATAGTGCTCCTGTGTCAGAATGGGGCTTCTGTGTTGGTGGTCAGAATGGTGCTCCTGTGTCAGTGGTCAGAATAGTGCTCCTATGTCAGAATGGTGCTCCTGTGTTGGTAGTCAGGATGGTACTTCTGTGTTCGTGGTCAAAATGGTGTTTCTGTGTTGGTAATCAGAATGGGGCTCTTGTGTCTGTGGTCAGAATGGTGCTCCTGTGTCAGTAGTCAGAATGGAGCTTCTGTGTCAGTGGTCAGAATGGAGCTCCTGTGTCAGTGGTCAAAATGGAGCTCCTGCGTCAGTGGTCAGAATAGTGCTCCTGTGTCAGAATGGTGTTTCTGTGTTGGCGGTAATGGTGCTCTTGTGTTAGTGGTCTCATGGTGCTCCTGTGTTGGCGGTAATGGTGCTCTTGTGTCAGTGGTCTCATGGTGCTCTTGTGTCAGTGGTCTCATGGTGCTCCTGTGTTGGTGGTCAGAATGGTGCTCCTGTGTTGGCGGTAATGGTGCTCTTGTGTCAGTAGTCTCATGGTGCTCCTGTGTTGGTGGTCAGAATGGGGCTCCTGTGTAGGTGATCAGAATGGAGCTCTTGTGGCAGTTCTCACAGCGATTATTTACTACTTTAGCACTATCATAAGGGTGCTGACAAGCCCTTATGTGATATTACATTCAGCATTATCAGACCCTCTTTATGGAGATATCAAGGGTCTGTTGGACCTGTGCTGTCTCCCGGGGAAACAGCTTGCAAACAAAATGTCTTTCATTTTCGTGCATGTGGCACGTACATAGAAGCAAATGGCTGTTCGCACTTGTACTTGTATTTGTATCAGTGTTTTCCCATGTATAATGTATGGATGTCAGTGTGAATCTTACGTGCAAAGTTGCAGTGGACTGTTCTGAGTTCTGCATACTGAAAGCTGATGGGTTTCAATAGTTTAGTGCACTTTGCACTTCATCAAATGTGTTTTTGCATTTCTGTACAGAATAAGCACATGTCTAAATTATCAAGTCATTTTTTTAAACAATGAAGCTATTACCTGGGCACAGAATTCTCTCCCGAGTATCTGTGGTCTCTGAATCTCCTCTGAATGATGTGATTAAACTGGGAACAAAATGTTTGAGTACAATGAAAATGAAATATTCTGCCTTGAATAAGGATATTTGTTGAAACTATTAGCTCAAATAAGCTAAGAAGAAAGATCAAAGAACCCAATTCAATTTCACATTATAGCATGTTGGAGGAAAGACACAGAAAATAACCTGGTGGCTTATAATTTTTCAGTGCCAGTCATGAACAGTTACAAACTGTATAGTTACAGTAAAATGTATTCTTGCTACATTCTATACTGGCACAATCGCTTAAAATGAAACTAATACATACATTGTACGTCTCAAGATAAATCAACATTCATGATTAAAGGGGATTCCCAGTTTAAATGAAATCCTCTCTCTGTTCGTCATTCCTCCATGTAATGGACAACTTTATTTATAGAGAGTTTATAGAGAAGATTTTCCAGAAACCTCGTTCCCTATTCCTATAATAAGCTCACTATCACTCCTAGAGGTATGTGCAGAACTTCAGGTCAAATCACAGGTAGTGAGCTAGGTGGAATCTAACATCACTTGCAAGGACTTTAGGTTAACTGTATACAAGCTTTATAAATAGAGGTTACACATTTAAAGGGGTGCAATTGTGTCTTTTTTTTTTCCCTCTTTTTGGTCTCAACGGAATTTCTGACAGATTTTGGCCCAAACTTTCTTGCAAACACACGGTCGCACAAAGTTGACGGAAAATCCGATCGTTCAGAATGAGGTGACGTAAAACACGTACAACAGGACTATAAACAGGCCAGTAGCCAATAGTTTTATCTCGTAATTTATCCTGAGCATGTGTGGCACTTTGTGCCTCGGAATAGTCTACACACGATCGGAATTCAAACGATCGGATTTTGTTGTCGGAAAATTTTAGATCCAGATCTCAAACTTTGTGTGTCAGAAATTCTGACGGAAAAAGTCAGATGGAGCCCACACACGATCGGAATTTCCGACAAAACAGTCCGATCGTACATTTTCCGTCGGAAAGTCCGCCTGTCTGTACAGGGCATTACAGGTTGACTTTAAAGTGGACCTATCATAAAAAAAAGTAACGTCTTGGTATATCAAAGATACCCTGTAACTTTGACTATTTGGAGCAAAGTGACATAGACTCTTTAAAACCCATCTACTTATACTTACTTTCTCTGCCATTCCATTGCTCTTCAGTCCTGCATAAGCTCCATGCCAGATGCAGTTAAAGCTTTCACAGGGCTGGCAACATGATCTTTCCCATCAGGTAACAGTGTCTTGGCTTGGTGATTGCTTGCTTAGACCCAAGAGCTACATTGTCTTTCCTATCAGGTGACAGTGTCTGGGCCTGGTGATTGGTTGCTTAGGCACAAGAACTATGTCGTCTTTCCCATCAGGGGACAGTGTCTGGGCCTGGTGATTGGTTGCTTAGGCACAAGTACTATGTTGTCTTTCCCATCAGGTGACAGTGTCTGGGCCTGGTGATTGGTTGCTTAGGCCCAAAAGCTGCCTGCTGGAGACTTACATGCACATTTATATATAAAAGCAACGGGTATTCTGAGTGACCACTATGAAGTAAATGAAGAGCGCAGCAAAGGTGAGTATAAGCAGGTTGGGAGGGAGTGAGGTGAGCTTGTAAGCAATGCTGTTACTTTGTCTTTAATGAACAAAATGAAAGATTCTATTTAAAGAAATTCTGTCAGCCACCTAAAAAATCTAATGGCCAGTTCCCTGTAACAGAAAAACTAATATAATCAGAATACAAAAAGCATTCAAATTGTGTGACTTTTTGGGTACACATACAAAACCAATACATATATGTAATAAACAAATGTAATAATGTATCAGCCTAAACAAATGGCTGCCCATGCTAAGCAAATTAAAAGTGTTTCTTTTTTTGCTAAATGTACATAAACATCTTTCATCTTTCATTCATAAAGAGTTAAAGAGTACACACGATCACACATTCCGACAACAAAATCCATGGGATTTTTTCTGACGGATGTTGGCTTAAACCTGTCTTGCATACACATGGTCACACAATGTTGTCGGAAATTTCAAACATCAAGAACGTGGTGACGTACGATGAGCGAAGAAAATTTAAGTTCCATAGCCAGTGCGGCTCTTCTGCTTGATTCCGAGCATGCGTGGAACTTTGAGCGTCGGAATTGTGCACACACAATCGGAATTTCCGACAACGGACTTTGTTGTCGGAAAATTTGAGATCCAGATCTCAAATTTTGTGTGTCGGAAATTCTGATGGAAAAGGTCTGATGGAGCCTACACGTGGTCGGAATTTCTGACAAAAAGCTCCCATCGAACATTTTCCGTCGGAAAATCTGATCGTTTGTACGTGGGAACTTCTCTACAATGTATTCCAGCAAGCAGATGGAACCTTCTTAGCGTGTTTCCCAAACCAAAGTCTGCTTCCTAAGGAGAACATTAGAGATGGGGTAAGTCTATAATTGTATAAACACAATGTTATAATCAGTACATAAAACACCATACATCATTACATCTTAATGCATATATTACAGAGACATTGGGGTTGATTTATTAAAGAAAGACTCTGCAAGCTGCACTTTGCAAGGGCATTTGCTCCAGAGGAAAAGTTCTGCTGGCTAACATCATCCCATCCAATGCAAGCAAGCAAAAATTATGTTTTTTAATCTTCCTTACATGGGATTGGATATTCTTTGCAAAGTGAAGCTTCACCCCATTTACTAAGCTCTGGAGCAAATTCCCTTGCACAGGACAAGTGAACATGTCCAAATACAGGGTGGAGACCAAATCTGTGTCAAGTCTGCCAAGCCCTTAGTGTTTGCAACATGTGCTTCAAGCTCAACATGTGTCTGCCTTGCTCCCGTGCCTTAACCTTTGCCTTCACCTGATCCCCTCCTTGCCTGCTAGTTTGGATTTCCTTGTGCTCAACCTTGGATTGGACTTTGGATTACTCTCTGAACTTTGCCTGCTTTTTGACCATGGACTTGGCCCTTACTACTCTCTGAATGTTGTCTGCCCTGAACCCGGACTGCCACTGGGTCACTCTGTCTGCCAACTGCAAGTTTCTGTTTGCTGTGCTGAGCTCGCCCTTGCCTTGACATGGTGCCCAATCACTATAGCATTGTGTATAAGGCCTGGGGGCAACCAAGTCCCTTTAGGCCTGCTTGCCCTATGGGAAAGAGGGCTGTTATAGGTGAAGAACACAGAGCCAGCTATAGTGACAACATCAGTGCCTGATCTCACAAATGTTCTTTTTGGCTGAACAGACAGACATTTCAACATACACAATCCAATAGACATGGGCGCCGTCAATAAATTTGTTTCGTTCTGTTCCGTTACGGTTCGTATTAAAATTAATTCGTACTTCGTATTTTGTGTATGAAACTCAATTTCAATTCGTACGAAATACGAATTGCGGTTAGGTTTGTTAACTTGTACGAATGTTCTTTACGATGAATTTAAAGGCAAAAATATACCTCAATATGACAGTCGATTCTGATAGAAGTTTGGTTTCTTTCCGAAATACGAAATTCCGTTGAAGAATTTCCTATCCGAAATACGAATTTTCGTTAGACGAGGGGCTCCCACCATCCCTGTGCTGTGCTGACTTCCTCCTGGGGATTCGTAAACAAAAGTTTGCATTTCGTACAATATTCGGACGCATGGCAATTCGTATTTTGGATCCTCCCGAATGTACAAATATAGGGAAATTTGAACGAATTTGAGATTCGTACGAAATGAATCGCTCATGTCTACAATCCAATGTGTTGTAGAAAGCCTTCTATAAGAAGGGTGGAGTTTGTTACAGTTGAAAATGGTACAGGGTGCAATTTTATATTAATGTCAATGGTTTTGGAATAGTATGTTCAACAAGCTCATACAGGTGAGATGAATCTGGTGTTGACAACTTTTTGACCATATAAAGTACTGTGTCTGTGTGTACATGTGTACCAGATCAAATCAAGCAATTAGGTGAATGATAGATTACATAAAAGAGTTCTGCCATTAGAAACTACATAAATGTCAACTCAGCTAAGTTGAAACTAGGAGGAGGAAAGCTGCTACTTCTACCACAAGTGAAGTAAGACAAAGTATTTATGGTTCTTATAGTTGTTTATCTGTTTGCGTATTACAAGTTCTTGATGAGCCCTTGGGGTTCAACAGATTTTTGAATGTGGGGAGTCTGGTCACAGTAAGTGCCCATTGGGGGTGACAGGCTCCAAGCCTCACCCCCAAGACAAGGTCTTACAAGCATATGGAACTTGTGTTTACCTTTTATGTTAATGTTTATGTTGATTGTTTTTTTTTTGTTTGTTTTTTATTGCTACATGTGCTATGTTAGGGACTTATCATACTCTGTGTGTATTGCCAATAATTGGTGTATCAGAAACTACATAAAAAAACCTTTGTTTGGACTGGGACAAAGGATCTTTTTATAGATGGATTGTAGTTTATTTAAAACTTTTGGGTAAGTAAATTTCAAGTACATATTCAGCTAAAATGGAAACTCTATCTAGCTATAGATCAAAACTATGGCTGGGTTAAATAAATAGAATTACAAAAAAACAAACATTTAAATTAGAATAAAATAAATAAATGCATACTATAATACAAAATGGTTTAGCAAGAGCACCATAAATTATGTGCTTAGCATTAATTGGTGTCACACAGTTCTAGATGAAATCCTTTGAATAGTTTAAAAAGTCAATGACAAAACATAGGATGGAATCTGCTCTTACTTTAAATATACACTAAGAACCGACTCAATGGAATGTTCTCAGTGCTGAATGGCACGCTGTATGTTTTCAGAAAATAAAAGGAAACCAAACTGTATTTATACATAGGGGTTATTTTCCATTTCTTTTAAGCTACAATACATACTAATCAGGCAAATAACATGTAGAAGTGGAAAAAAGGAGACTCAAAGGACCTTTGTTCTTTAAGAGGTTATCCATTTTATAATAAAAATTGGTCCTTTTTAAAAAATGAAGAGAAGGGAAATTCTGCATGAAAATGGAGAACTTTTTCACATAGACCACTATTTTTTTTTCATACTTGGAGAACAGAAAATTAAAAATTTGATTAGCTACTATGGACATGTTCTCCCCTTTTGACCCTTTGGTAACCCAAGTAATTTCTGAGAAATAAAAGGTGGGTGTATCAGGATTTTGCAAAGACATTTGATACAGTTGCCCTCAAATGTTTAATGTACAAACTAAGGTATGTAGGCATGGACCATAGGGTGAGTACTTGGATTGAGAACTGGCTATAGGGGCCAGTCCAAAAGGTGGTGATAAATGGTGAATACTTGGAATGGTCTGGTTTGTAAAGTGGGGTCCCTTAGGGATCTGTCCTGGGGCCAGTCCTGTTTAATTTATTGATAAGCGATCCACAGGATGGATGAACAACTCAATCTCAGTATTTGCGGACAATTCTAGGCTAAGCAGGGCAATAACTTCTATGCAGAATGTGGAAACCTTATAAGAAGACCTGAACAAAATAATGGGGTGGGCAGCTACATGGCAAATGAGGTTTAATGTTGAAAAATGTAAGGTAATGCATTTGGGTGCCAAAAATATGAATGCAAGTTACTTACTAGGTGGAGAACCTCTGGGGGAATCTAGGATGGAAAAGGACCTTGGGGTCCTAACATTTCCCAGGCTTCTGCAAGCAAAGCCAACAGAATATTGGCATGAATTAAAAAAGAGATTAACTACAGAGATAAAATGATAATTCTCCCACTCTACAAGACTCTGGCCCGGCCTCATCTTGAGTATGCCATCGAGTTCTCGGCACCAGACCTCAGGAAGGATGTGCTGGAGCTGGAGAGACTGAAGGAGAAAGCACAGGCGCTAATCTAAGTGTAGTAAGTTAGTGAGTTTTAACACACATATAGATAAGGGTACTCACAAAAGGAAAATGTCAGTAGGCATTGAGCACAACAGTGCAATCAGTGTCTGCGGAGAGGGTCCATGTAAGTGGCTTCTGTGGGGGGTACTCAGACTGGGCTGCGCCAGTGGATGCTGATGCTTCCTGGAGCCTGGGACACACAGGGAGCAAGATATGATGTGGCAATAATAGGAACTAATCGGCACTGATGGACAATGATGGACAGTGATGGGCGACACTGATGGGCACTGATAGATGGCACTGATAGGCAGCACTGATGAGGAGGTACTGACAGGATTACTAATGGGCATTGATTGCCATCCCTGGTGGGCACTGATTGCAATCCCTGATGGGCACGGGTTGGCATCCCTGGTAAGCAGGGGTTTGCACTTGTGGGCATCCCTGAAGGGCCGGAACTGATAATCAATGCGCTGATTATCAGCACAAACCCCCCGCCCCCCCCCGTCAGAAGAGCCCCTGAATGGCTCTCCTTTACTCACGCCTTGTCAGTGCGAATAGAGGAAAAGCCGATAAACGGCACTTCCTGGTTACTGTGATCAGCTCTGATTAGACACAGCTGATCACATGGTAAAGCGACTACAACAGGCTCTTTACCGAGATCGGAGATGCCGTGTGTCACAGCAACACACTGCACTACTGATCGCTGTGCTCCATCGTGGGCATGCAAACGGCTTATCTTGGTGGACGTCATATGATGCCCAATCAGGATAACTGATCCCGCTGCGGCCTTCATTTTACAATACAATTTTTCAAAGACAGAAGTGATTTACCGATTTTCTAATAAATGCGATTGATTTTAATAACGTCATTTGTGTTACTCTGATAGCAGGTTTCAACACCTCTAAAATTCCACTATTTCTACTTATCTTCTTTATTGATGTATTGATGTATTGGTGCCTTGAGGAAATTAATAGAAGCCGAGCGAAGGTAAGCATTTTTCCTGAAGAAAGTTTTTTTTTCTGGTAGCCTTTTTTAGACATTTTGTTGTCATTTAAGTATAACTATAACGTTTAACAACAATATTTAAAGTCAACTCAAATCATCCCACAGTTTATCACATTATGATTTATTAACACATAAACAGTATGCAAATGAGTTAACAACTGGTAAATGAGAACACTACAGTATGTAAAATAATTCACCTTGCACAAAAAGCCAGATGGGTAAACCAAAATGCATAATTTAGCTGGATTATTACTATAAATTATGAAGATTCAAATACTAACTTTTTCATGCTGCCTAAGGTGGTTCCTCCTTAAAATATACAGTACAAGTAACAAGGGAATCAATCTACAATGACATATAGAAATACTGTAGATGTGTGGTGGCAATCTCCCTCAACATTAGAGCAGGACATGCAATATACACTGGGCCTCTAGGACTTTTTAACACTACATTTTTTTTCTAACACCCTAGAGAATAAAATGGCGGTTGTTGCAATACTTTCTGTCATACCGTATTTGCACAGCGGTCTTACAAGCGCACTTTTTTTTGGAAATAATACACTTTTTTTTTAATTGAAAAATAAGACAACAGTAAAGTTAGGCCAATTTTTTTTATATTGTGAAAGATAATGTTACACCGAGTAAATTGATACCCAACATGTGACGCTTCAAAATTGCGCCCGCTCTTGGAATGTCGACAAACTTTTACCTTTAAAAATCACCATAGGCGATGTTTAAAAAATTCTACAGGTTGCATTTTTTGAGTTACAGAGGAGTTCTAGGGCTAGAATTATTGCTCTTGCTCTACCGATCGTGGCGATACCTCACATATGCGCTCGCTTCTGCATGCAAGCTTGGCTGGACGGGGAGCGTTTAAAATGTATTTGATTTTTTTCTTATTTATTTTACCTTTTATTTTCTATTTTTACACTGTTCTTTTAAAAAAAAGTGTCACTTTTATTCCTATAAGGCTAGGCTCACACTGCTGCGATGTCCGAGATCGGAATTTGCATCGCATCCCGCCCAAACTCGTACAGGACCCTTTTTGGTCCGCAGCAGAATCAGGTGCGAGATGCAAATTGATTTGGAGGTGTCATTAACTTTTAACTGACACTCCCAGCAGTTCGCATAGGGCAGTGTGAACTGCCGCAGGGAGACATGCAATGCGAGAACCCGCAGTGGATTTACAGCGTTCCCACATCACAGCAGTGTGAACCTAGCCTTACAAGGAATGTAAGCATGACAATACCCCTTAAATATGATATCTGGGGATGAAAAGACCTCAGATCTCATATTTACACTAAAATGCAATAATAAAAATGGCCCTTTAAGAGCTACACGTATGGGCAGAAGTGACGTTTTGACGTTGCTTCCGCCCAGCAATGGTATGGAGACGGGTGAGGGCCATGTGTATAGGCGATCAGATGTTCGTCCATTCCCAGCATGGATGAACATACAATCGCCTCCGGCGCTGCTGACGGTTCCGATAAGCGTCGGAGGGCACCGGAGCATGGAGGGAAGTGAACTTGCGACGAATCCGCCTCAGAGACCACTATTATCGGAAACTGGACCACCAGCCAAAAAAGAGGACTGAACATACTACTCTTTTGTGAGTGTATTCATATCTATTGTTTACAATTAAAACTGTTTACCTGCTGCACTTAGAGGGCACTGTTCTTTTTCCTTCTTTTAGAGCCTGGACTTGAAACTCTGCTGCGTCTGGCAATGGCTCTTCTTGCTGAACTACCTGAGATGCTGGACTGCACCCTATCTGAATCATTGGACAACCCTGCCTTGTGCCTTGACTTCTGCTGAACCTTGAACTCTTTGCTCCTCTTTGCTCCTCCCATGAACTTCCTGATTTAAGCCATGTCAATGCTCTTTCTGTTTGCCGTATTATTGTGCTCTCTCCAGCCAATATCTCTCTCTTTCTTCCCTGCTGCTTTCTGTATCTTTGAACTCTGGCTCATTTCTCAATTATGTTTCTGCCTGGTCCCAACTTACAACTACTCGTTGCTGACCTTTGCCTTGTTTACTGACTACACTTCTGTTTGATCCTTACCTGATATATCTGCTTCTGGACCCTGGCTTGCGTCTCCCCTAGTGGGGCGATCCTGAGGACCGGTACTAACATGCAACTAAATCTATCTGCACCATCAGGAGCTCCGTTGAACACAGGTTAGTACTTAGACCCTGCAACTTAGATGAGCCTGCGTCATCCACCAGGGTGGCCTGCTTGTATATCTATCTCGCTGGTCAGTGAACGTCCCTCTACTGCTATAGCAACTGGTCTTCTAGCCTGACCCCTGATCGTGAGACATACATCTGCTGCTATGTCCACATTATTTTGATTAAGGCACCAGGCTGTGTTCCAGTTGATAAATGTTACACATTCCAATACATTTTTGCAGATGGAGACTTCATAAAATTATTCATAGAGTTGTTCTCAAGAGTAAAATAATATAGCTTGCAGTTGTTGTTACTGAAAAGCTAGTTACCAGAATGTCAGGTAGAGGTGGCACCCATTAGACGTAATGTGGCTCTTTGCAGATTGATTCCACATAGTTTATCGCTATTTCCTTTTATTTTTACACCCCTGTCCTAGATGGTCCTAAGTGTGGATCTCACTAATGGCAACTAAATTAAAAAAAACAGGAGAGACCAAAAGAATGCTACAAATCCTGAAGCATGAAAAAGAAGGAAGCAAGATGAAATATACATGAGAAAACCATAGAAAAACATAAAATCTATAAACTTAGACTTTAAATCTACTCTTTCTTTAACAAACCATTTGGAATAAAACCAGTTAGAAATAAACATTATGTAGAAAGTTCCCCTAGAAATATATGTATATTTCACATCTACCGTGTACCGTTTAAAATATTAAGGCGCAAAATCGTTTTTCTCTGCACATTAAAAAATAAACAACAGGTTTCACAGTCACAGTCAACCTGAGATCCTCACTGCACATACGGATAATGATTCCAGCAGGACAAATTACATCTTTCATTCTAAGGAAATGTTATACAAGAAAAAGATATTTCAAAACAGAAGCATTCTTATTTTTTTTTTTATATTTGGTTAATCATATACAGTTAGAAAAGATCTTCAGGAAACATCAAGTTATTCTCATATATTCGTACAGTAAATATATATTTCAAGATTCTATGCATAATCAGTGCCTGTACTTGTGACCTGTAGTCCTGTTTATGCTAAAATTTCCATCATTCCCTGAATACCAACTGAAAAGTAAAGTGTATATAAACCTGTTAGAACTACCTCTAGGAGCATTAAATAATACTGTAACAATAACTGGCAATAAATCACATGATTTCACCAAGATCAAATACCTTTTTTGCCTCTTATCTTACACATGTACAATGTAGCTCATGTACCTTTGCACTGTTACTGTACGATATTGGGGCAGAGATTAGTTTCAATGTATAACGAAGCTCTGAATCTGATATGAAAGAACACCTCTCTGGCATCCCGTTAAACATGCATGCTCCTTTATGCTGGCTGCTGGATTGTGTAGACTTTAGCTGTGCAATCTGATGATTGGTTGCTTGCTATTAGACCTGCTTCTGAAACAAATTGCACAGTTATTGTCTGCAATGCCCAGTGGTCAGTGCAGAGGAACATGCACATTTAAAACTAATGATAGGGATGTATTCTTTCTTATAACACTTGGGCTCAGAGCAGAGCAGGCCTTCCTCCCAGGGGAATACTGGAGCATACACACGAAGAGTGGAAACTCTGAAGATGAAGAATCGGCTGGAACAGTATTGCGAATCTTAAAAAGGATGTAGAAGATGGAAATGACAGGATCAACCTGGTATTTACTATCTAAGAATATAGTATTGAAAGAAATTCTGAGCACACAAGTAAGAGCAAAAAATGTTGGGCATATGATGACACTTTGAAGCCCATCTCCAAACTCTAAAGTCCATTCCCTTTTCTTGTCCAATGCTCTAGTGCAGCAATCCCCATCTTCTGGTCCTGTCTGCCAGTATTCTTCCATTCTATCCTTTAACCCAGAAGTTATGCTGAACAAAGAGTTGCTTCTGAATATGAAAAGCCTCTGCTGTAGGCTCCTAAGAGGTGCTTTACACTTCTGGAATTTGTTACTGTACTATAGCTAAATTCAGTAAATTGTATCTATTGTATGTGTAATGGGCTAGGTCCTTGTGCCCAATTCTCTTTTTCTTTTCACATAGTTTTCCGTTTAAAAGCTTTTATTCGTTTTCAATAAATCAACAGAACAGAGACATCAAAATAGAGCTCATATTACAAAACATTGATCATCTTATTGACATAGGTTTGGATTATCCAGGTTTGTGAGGCCAAGGTAAGAGCCACCTGGCCTTTCTATTAGCATCTATTTGGTGGTTTGTGTGTGATTTAAATTAGAAGGGTGTGGGGTTCCCCCTCTCTCCAGACACCCCCAATGGGAGCAAGCTGTGCCCGGGGTAAGGTGGATGCACCACAAGCCCATACCATTCTAAAAGCTATAGGAACCATCATAGTGTAGAGGTATAGGTGCTTTGGGTTCCTTGAGGGACCGGTCTCATTGGGCACCTCAGCCTTGGGAGTAATCCTGATCCTGGTTGTGTTTAGGAACTCTTTAGGTCATATGAACCCTGTTGTGCGATCCATTAACAGGTAGTGCGGAGTGCAGGGCGGAAAAGGGAAACGAGTAGGAGATGCTAATCCCAATGTTCAGGGACAGTTGTTTCCGGGTAACAGAGAGATGCCCATGTATTGGGCCCAGGGTTCCCATGTCGATTCGAATTGTTTGGTGGTGTCCAAGATGACACTTCCTATTACTTTTTGGGCCATTTTCCAGGAATTTTCCTTTTTGTGGATAGTAGAGAAACTTTGGGTTGTTTCCAGGCCTTGGCTATAGAAATTTTTGTCCCAGTTAGGATAAAAAGAATCAATTTGCGGGTGAGTTTGGGAATACTCGGGATGAATCCATTAAGAAAAGGTATGGACGGGGTTTGAGGGATAGCGCTGCTCGTGACTTTGCAAATGAGGTGGAAAATTTTATTCCAGAACCCTCTGAGTTTTGGGCATTCCCGGCAATTATGTAGCATTGAGCCCCGACAGTCCCTGAAACATAATGGAGAAGAGGAAGGGAATATGGACGCTAATCTAGTGGGGACAAAGTACCATCTCCTAAAGAGTTTAATGTTGGCTTCTATGATAGAGGTATTGAAAATACCTTTGAGTGATCTGGAGAATGACTTGTGCCAATCCTCCAAATCCCATGTGTCTTGGAGATCTTTTTCACAAGCCAGCATATAAGGTAGTTTGTTAATGTTCCTTGCAAGTGACGCATAGATTATAGATATTCCTCCCCTCTGCTCCATGGCCTGACCCCATCAACGCCCGTAATCCGTAAACGAGGGCGGTTTGGTTTGTCTTTTCACATAGTTTTTACAAACCTCTCTAGTTTGTTACATGAAGTTTTGTATGCCCTGTTTCTTCCAAAGACCAGATTGGACCTCACGTCATTACTTGGCAAATTCCCTTCCCTCACTCCTTCATTTTTTTGGGAAAATAATGTAAGAAACCACATCATTACATGGTACTTGTCATGAACTGGTGAGACCAGAACTGTGTGGACTGCAACAGAGTGAACCAAACACGTGTAAAGTGAAAAATAATATCATTTATTAAAAGAAAAGTAAATAAACAAAAGTAAATGCACCTCCAGTATGACAAACAGTGTCTAACCAGCAACCAGCCCCAGTGACACACAATAAATAACTGCTTAAACCAAAAGCATATACAGGAGTGAGAGGCAATCGTAATTGTAAACAAGCCAGGGTCACACACGGGAGAACAAGCAGATTGGGCTGGGAACAACACAGAACAGGGAGAGGGTAACAGGATACAGGGGGAACAGGTGAAAGGGATCAGGCTGCAGGGCAGGGGTCCAGAAACGGATACAGGGTCACAGGATAACAGAACGGCAGGATAACAGGATACAGGGTCAGGATCAGGATACAGGATCACAGGCTAGCGAACACAGGTCAGGGCTCAAGGAACAATACAAAGGCAAATGTGAGCAGCATATGCCGGGTATATATACACCTCCTGCAATCAGTCTCAGGTGATGCTGTCTGCTCCAGACTGCTGGGAGACACCCGCAGGTGGACACCAGTACTGCAGCCCATAGATCTGACAGTGCCACCAGCAGGGGAAACCTTTCCTGACAGTACTATTCTCTGCATCACAGAGGGACATCCACTGCTGCTGTAGAAATGAATGGTGGACTATATAAAGAAAATCTGTCAGGATCTGGATCACCTGCTAGTGGTACTGTGCTATCCAGTGGGAAAGTCTGCAGTTTCAGTGTCAACCAGAGGATGTATTCCAGCAGCCAGAACCAGGTGGAGCTGATTACTGGGATCTGCTGGCTGCTGGGAGATACCCGCTGGTGGACATTGGAACTACAGACTTTCCCTCTGGAAAGTGCCATCAGCAGGTAAATCAGATCCTGACACAGCCCGAACTTGAAGTTTGTCCTTAAAATTTGCCGAAGGCGGCCGAAAGCTGCAGAGAAAAGCCGAAGGCGGCCGGAGGCTCGCCGAGAACTACCGCACGCCGCCGAGATACACATCCGGCTCTGTATCTCGGCGGCAGCATTTAAAAAAAAAAATAGACACGGCTCCAATGGGGGACAAGACTGCAATGGGGGACAAGACTGCATAAGGCTGCAATGGGGGACAAGACTGCACTGGTGGACAAGGCTGCATAAGGCTGCAATGGTGGACAAGGCTGCATAAGGCTGCAATGGGGGACAAGACTGCACTGGTGGACAAGGCTGCATAAGGCTGCAATGGTGGACAAGGCTGCAATGGTGGACAAGGCTGCATAAGACTGCAATTTTTTTCCTTAAAATTCCCTCCTAAACTTGGGGTGCGTGTTATACGCCGGCGCGTGTTATACGCCGATAAATACGGTAATTATTTGCTTGATCAGCAAACCCAATTTGCTTCAGTTAACTAGTAGCATAATCCAAAGGGAGATTTGCTAGTGTATCTAAGGCCAAAACGTTTATCTAATTTTGGATAGAGTTGGGAAGAGTCCAATATCCTGACTTGTATTTCTGTCTGTGTCCCATCTAGATAGATTTTCCTCCTCTATTTATCATGGTGACCATTGTCAGAGAGAGAGGGAAAATCCAAAAATGTTTAGCTGCCATAAGAACAGGAATAGAGGCAAAGTCTCCCTAAGGAGGAGCTTGGTCCAGTGACTACGGCCTAAGGCTGGATTCACACCTGTGCAGTTTTAGTTCTTATTGCATTTTGCAGATTTGCACTACAGTCCATTTAACATGATTTCCTATGGAACACGTTTCTTTAGTGCAAATCTGCAAAATGCAAAAAGCGCTAAAAATGCATAGGTGTGAATCCAGCCTAAGAAGGGATTTACCTCAATCTGGAAGGATCCACTCACTTTCTGTTGTGTCTCCAGGACAGAAACATAAGGGAAATCTCCTAAACTGTACCAAACAAATGGCAAAAATAAAGACAGATAGATATAGTAGATATACTTTAAATCCCAATTTGCAGATTTTACAAAGGGCCTATTCAACAGGTAGCTTATGATGAAAGGCAGAATGGGTCCCCTTCCCTCTCAAACCAACCAGAGGGATCCAATGAAGATCCCTCTTTAAAAGCCACTTTTTCTTATGTGGTGAGATTTCCGCCCTCTGGGACAATCAGAAACCTAATGAGGAAGTATGATTACTGGATCAGGCCAGGTACCCGAAGGCCACCCAAAAATCAGTGAGGAAGTTGATGGGGGAGGAGATGGGCTGCCAATTTGCTGCAACTTTTTAATATTTCACTATTGAATTCTTCTTCCAGCAGAAAGAATAATCCTTACCGATGATCGAAAAATAAATATAACTGCAGCTTATCTTTCCTATAGCTGAAAGTATTCATTTCATGTGCTGGGTGAAAAGAAGATAGAGTCTGAAACAGTCTCAGAATGAAACAAGAATTTAGGCAGCCTCAGGGTTTAAAAAAAAGGTCACGATTTTTTAGGAGACCGGCTTGAGACCCTCCTCCCCCCACACCCTAGAAAAAAAAAGAAGCAAGCTCACCAAAATTAAGTCTTTCATTTCAGCAGAAGAAAGCATAATGCATGAAGGACCTTGATAAAACTAAGGGCTCTTTGCAAGAAAAAAAATGATTTACAGAAAAGCTGATGTATTAGCATCTGATCAGCCATAGATGTTTTTTTTCATTTTTGACTGGAGTTGCCCTTTAATCTGATAGATCCCAAAAACATGTATTTAGCTAATTAATTTTAATTGGCATCCTTCTCACAGCTGAAAAGCAGAGGGAAAAATGATGAGTCAGTTTGTTTTGCTTTATAATTACATGCGTATAAGATCTGCTATGTTGGAAACGGGGCTTACAATTTGCATATATTTCTGACAACCATTTGAGCTAGAGAATTTAATGTGAACCTATACTATTTAACTAAACAGCATCCATCTGATTTGCATTCCGCTATAAATCAAAGAGAGACGTGATTGTTTCTGAACATATACTACCACTTATTTATCATAAATAAATCGCTCAAGACCGCGGACTTAGAAAAATATGATTTAATGAGGCTGGGCCAATCAGATTCCAATCTGAAATCCAATTAATTCTGCACTGCCAATCAAGAGTGAACAAGTGTAATAACTACATAAGAAGCAGCAGAGCCAAGAACGGTCTAACGAGATATGTGCCGCTTTCTTTAAAATCCCGATTTGATATGCTGGCTTTCATAGCAAATTTAGAAATTATGGTTTTATTTATTTATTTGACATAAGTGAACTGTTTTAAATTGTGCAAAGTATGATTAAAAAAAAGAGTAAACTTCAGAAAAAGTGATGTTATCAGTAACGATGAAATTGCACCAATGAATTGGCCTAATAACAGAAGGGGCAAAGGGAGCAACTGTCACAGCACCCAAGCTGACCTCTAACCTTGGGGGTGGGGGGGGCAGCTCTCAGTTCTGTAAAAGTGATCAGATGATTGTAAAGCTGCTCGGATCACTTTTACAAAACAGCTAATCTCGAGCGGAATAAAGTGGTACCATGACCAGTGCTGCTGCAGAGCTTTTTGCATGGCACACAGAGATGTGCCCCTTTTACAGGTTGGATTAGGGCACCCTGGGCATGTTACTTAATCACTTGCCTACTGGGCACTTTTACCCCCTTCCTGCCCAGGGCAATTTTCAGCTTTCTGCGCTCTCACACTTTGAATGACAATTGCGCCGTCATGCAACACTGTATCCAAACAAAATTGTTATCATTTTTTCACACAAATAGATCTTTCATTTGGTGGTATTTAATCATGACTGTGTTTTTTTATTTTTTGCTAAATAAATGAATAAAGAGTGAAAATTTGGAAAAAAAAAACAAAAACGTTTTTATATTTAGTTTTTTGCAAACAGGTAATTTTTTTACTTCACTGATGTGTGCTGATGAGGTTGCACTGATGTGCACTGATAGGCTTCACTGATGGGCACCTATGGAAACTGATGAGGAGGCACTGAATGCAACGGCATTAATAGACTGCATTGATGAGGCGGCACCAATGGCTACTGATAGGCTACACTGATGGGCACTGATGCGGAGGCACTGATAGGTGCACTGATAAGCGGCACTGATGGGCACTGGTAAGTGACACTGATGGGTTACACTGATTAGAAGGCTCTGATGGGCACTGATTGGTAGCACTGGTGGACACTCATGATGCGGCACTGGTGGGCACTGATGAGGAAGCACTGATACAGCGGCATTAATAGACTGCACTGATGGGTACTGATGAGATGACATTGATGGCCACTGATAGGCTGCACTTATGGGCACTGATAAGGTGGCACTGGAGGGCACTGAGGTGGAGGCACTGATAGATGGCATTGATTGGCAGCACTGGTAGGCACTGATTGGCAGCACTGGTGGACACTGTTGGGACTGCACTGATAATCAGGTGACAAGCAGTTAAAGAGACCCTTTACGGCCTCTATGATTAAAAAAAGTGGCAATATTCTGCTAAATACAATCGTATACTCACCTCTCCAGCAGCCTTAGTGTCCCCATTCCAGTGCTGCAGCCTTCACAAAGCTCACAGAATTCAACATTTCTCGACTGACGGATGCCTGTGTCCTTCACTGTGCACTGTGGTTCCATTCGCTGACCCGTATGCAACTACTGGACTTTGCACTGACATCAGGAAAGAATCAGGGAACACAGGCATCTGCCACTCCCTGAATTATTGAATGCTGAAGAAGCTTTTGGAGGCCACAGCACTAAAAGAAGAGAAGGTAGAAGACATGACCTCTTTATACCTTTTGAGACCTGACAGCAGTGCAAGGTCATCTAGAGCCCAGGGCAAACATGCCAAACTGCACCCCCACCCCCCAATATGTATGAGCATTATGTATCAGCAAAAATCTCCCCACAAAAATGTTGAGCACTAATCTGCATGCTTATCCCCCTAAGCATAAATCCCCCTCTGTACAAGTCCACCCCCCTGCTGAAATCCCCCATCTCAGCACTTTTTCCCCTCATTCTCGCAAATAGTTGCTTCCCCATCCCCTGAATCCCCCCAGCTCAAATTGCCGCCACACTTCAAATCCCCTCTCCTAGCACAAATTCCCCCAAAATCCCCCCACCCAGCAAAAAGCCTCTTCCTCCCAACACAAATCCTCCTAAACCACTACTCTTAGCACTCCCCTCCTAGAACAATACTTACTCCCTGCAGCCCCCCCAAATTCATTCCCCATTCCAACACAAATCCCCTCAATCTCCTTGTGGCACCCCCCACCTCACAGTGCCCAGGGCAGCTGCCCCTTCTGCCCCCCCCCCCCTGTCCCGGCCCTGCCTGACAGGGTCTCTTTAAGTGTCCACATGGCCATTCAAACTGCAGGTGACAGCAGCCAAATGAATAAACATTATAAAAGGGAAATTTATTTTTTGTGTTCCCAAAAACTGGGGAATAATTCAAGTGCAATCACCTATCCACCTTCTCACTCTACGTGACTTTTTGATGTCAACGAATTTGACCTTTTAGTTTTCATATAACAGCGTGGTAACTTATGACTTCTCTAATCTGACTGCAAATAGACATAAAGTAACTCACTGATCTTCTCTAATCAAAGTACAAGCCAGAAGAGATTTAGAAGGATTCTTGTTGGCTCTTCAATTAATTTAATTGCTGGCATACCGAGAACTTACAGGAAGACACGAAGACACCGGGATCTAGGGAGGAAATAATCATTTAAGAAAGTGACATGCTTAAAACAGAGAGAATAAAGAATAATGAATACATAAATATCTATTGTATAAAAGATGTTTTGCAAGGCGCTGGAAGCATTAATTTGATGTCACCTCCTTGTTGCCTGGTCACTGGTGACATACGGAATGGGGAATTCATTACACACAGAATGGAAACAGAGTTCACAATCTGTTATCTGTAATCTTATGTCTTCATTTTATTGTGAGAATGTGGAATTGTAAACATACTGTATTATAAAAAATGTTTCTTGAGTCAGAGATTACAACTGTAAAACCTCTAATGTTCTTTTAAGCTGGACACCAAGAAGATATTAAAAACACAATTAAAACCAGGCATCTATTAATAGACCCACGGTCACGGAGCTCCCGTCGCGCATGAGCCGCCTCTCAAAGGGCAATGTACAGGTACGTTAATCTGCCTGTATGTGCCCTTCTGCTGTGTATATGTGCGTGAGGCAGTCGGGAAGTGGTTATTGGTTAACCGATTGCCGACCAGCACACGCCAATTTACGTTGGCAGAATGGCGCTGGTGGGCAAAAAGGTGTACATGTATGTCACCTTTAAGAAGCGGTGCTGCGGGGGGCGTTTGCATCCGCCAATGTCTCAGTGACCGCGGGTCCCGTGGACTTGATGTCTGCTGGGTGCCACTTGATGTCCACCAACTGCCCGCGATCAAGTCATGAAGAGGTGGAACAGGGAGATGCTTTTGTAAACAGATGCTATCTGTTTATAAAAGTATCTGATTTCAGGCATGAATTTCATCTTTGAATCACTTAATTTACCACCTTCCTGACCAGAGCACTTTTTGCAATACGGCACTGCATCGCTTTAACTGACAATTTCGTGGTCGTGCGACGTGGCTCTCAAACAAAATTGACATCCTTTTTTTTCCCCACAAATAGAGCTTTCTTTTGGTGGTATTTGATCACCTCTGCGATTATTTTTTGTGCTATAAACAAAAAAAAGCAACATTTTAAAAAAAAAACAATATTTTCAACTTTTTTGCTACAATAAATTTCCCCCAAAAATATATAAAAGAACAATTTCCTTCCATCAGTTTAGGCCGATATGTATTCTTCTACATATTTTTGGTAAACAAAATCGCAATAAGCGTATATTGATTGGTTTGTCCAAAAGTTATCGTGTCTACAAAATAGGGAATAGATTTATGGCATTTTTATTATTATTATTTTTTTTGGCGGCAATCTGCAAATATTATCAGGACTGCGACATTATGGCGGACACATCAGACATGTTTGACACATTTTTGGGACCATTGGCATTTATGCAGCAATCAGTGCTATAGAAATGCACCGATTACTGTAAAAATGTCACTGGCAGGGAAGGAGTTAACACTAGAGGGGCGATCAAGGGGTTAAGTGTGTTCCCTCTCTGTGTTCTAACTGAAGGGGGGAGGGGACTGTTTAGGGGAGATGACAGATCGCTGTTCATACTTTGTATGAACAGATGATCAGTCACTTTTCCCCTCAGAGAACCGGAAACTGTGTGTTTACACACGCACAGATCCCCGTTCTCGGTGTGTCAGCAGTAGGGATGAGCTCGGTGTTTGAGTCGAACACAGTGTGTTCACCCATTCGGCGAAGCCAGAACTTTGTGGGCTGTTCGGGCCATATTTGTGTGGCGCTCACGGCCCACAATGCACTGCGGCATCGCTGTGCATTTCCGGCTGATGATTGGCCAAGCATGCACGGTGACCAGCATGTTTGGCCAATCAGAGCAGTTAGGAGAGCCATAATTGGCCACAGGCAGGATGCCTGTGGCCAATTATAGCTCAGGAGGTTTAGTACACGCCCCACACTATATAAGGCCGCCTGCGTGGCGGCCTTGTGTAGTGTGTTGCATCGTTCATAGAGAGACAGATAGGCAGGGACAGTGTCTTCATTGCTTGTGAATCTAGCACAATTACAGTCTGTATATTGTGCCCCCTGCACAGTGTACACCTGAAGCTACCCCAATTGCTGGTGTTGTTCTGATCCTATACCACAGGCAGCTGCAGTAATACAGTAAGTACAATTGCTGGTGTTCTCATCTCCCTGCAGGCCATTAGTATCTCTGGAAGGCCAACAAGGAGAGGGAGACAGTCACAAGCGAATAAAAGAGGGCAAGCAGGCTCTGTGTCTAGAGGCAACAGTACTGGTCGTGGACACGGTGCATTGTCATCAGCACGTGGCCATGGGACACGCTTGTCCTTATTTTCGGCAGCTCGATGTGTTGAGCCGCAACATGCCGAAGACTTGGTAGAGTGGATGACCAAGCCCTCCTCATCCTCCTCATCCTCTCTCACCCAGGCTCAGGGTACTGGCAAAGCAGCTGCCAACGTGGCCTCTTCTCTTGTCTCAATGGCACCAGTCACTCCTTCCCTAGACCCACCATGTCCTCCTGAGGAGTCCCCCGAACTGTTTGAGAACAGTGTTGGGTACATGCTTCAGGAGGATGTCCAGTGTTTTGAAGGCTCTGATGATGATACCCAGCTAGAGGAAGGCAGTAGTGTGAGCTCAGGGAGAGGGGATGCTCAAGAAGGACAGCAATCTGGCAGTTATGTTCCACCAGCTGCAGCATACTGCCAGGTTTGCTCCAGTGATGAAGAGGGAGGGGGTGATGAGGTCACTGACTCCACGTGGGTGCCTGATAGGAGAGAGGAGGCGGAGGAGGAGGAGGCACATCTCCAACGAGGCAGGATGCCCTCCAGAGGCCAGCTTAAGGGCAGCACACCGACTGAATCGCACCGCAGAGCTCCGTCTGTGCAGGGCGCTGCCTCTGCGCGTTATTCCAAGAGTTCTTTGGTGTGGGCCTTTTTTGAGACGAGTGCATCAGATCGCACTGCTGCTATTTGCAACATATGTCTCAAGCGTATCTCGTGTGGCCAAAACATCAGCCGCTTGGGCACCACATGCAAGAAATTTGTTGACCTTCCATGCAGTTTATTGGCAAGCGTACCTTAAGCACCCACACCAAAGAACAAAGCGGACCTCTCCCTGCTTCTAATTAGCTGGGATCTCCAACCCCACTATACCTTCAGTCCTCTCTGAAACCTGCTCTGAGAGGAATGAAGGTGTAGAATTAGGTGTGTCACAGCCAAGTACTTGCGGGCACTCTGCTAGCAGTACACCGATGTCTGATTGTACCAGGCAAATTTCCCTTCCCCAGCTGCTGGACCATCGAAAGAAGTTCACTTCCAGCCATCCACATGCCCAGCGGTTGAATGCTAGCTTGGCTAAATAGCTAGCACTTCAACTGCTCCCTTTTCAGTTGGTAGACTCAGCCCCCTTACGTGAGTTTGGCAATGTGCGGTTCCTCAGTGGCAGGTTTCCAAATGCTGCTTTTTCTCATGGAAGGAGATTCCGGCTCTCTACTGTCATGTGGAAGACAATGTCCATGTCTTGCTGGACAGGGCGGTCAGCGGTAAGGTGCATATTACCACTGACTCATGGTTCAACAGACATGGACAGGGGCGTTACCTATCTTTCACGGCGCATTGGGTCACTCTTCTGGCAGCTGGGAAGGATGCAGGACAAGGTGCAGTAGTGTTGGAGGTTGTTCCGCCACGACAGGGACAACTGACCCATGTGCCCTGTGTTGCTCACGTGCTTAACTTGCTGGTGCAGCGGTTCTTGGGCAGGTACCTGGGCTTCCAGGATGTCCTGAGGCAGGCCAGAAAAGTCTGTGTTCATTTCCGCCGGTCATATAATGCCAGTGCTCGGCTGGCTGAGCTCCAAAAGGAGTTGAACCTGCCCAAGAACCGCCTTATCTGTGACATGCCCACCAGATGAGACTGAACATTGGCTATGCTGCAGCGGCTGCACACGCAGCAGAGCGCCATCAATGAGTTCCCGTGCGACTACGGCACCAGGACAGGGTCAGGGGAGCTAGTTTTTTTCCCCGTGCCAGTGGGCCACGATCAGGGATGCATGCACTGTCCTGTCACCATTTGAGGAGGCCACAGGGATGGTGAGCAGTGACAGTACATTCATCAGTGACACTGTACCTCTTGTCCACCTGTTGTAGCACACGCTGTGTGGAATAATAGACAGGGCACTTGAGGCAGAACAGAGGCAGGAAGAGGAGGACTCAAGGCCCCCTTTATCCAGACAGTGTTCCTGCTGTCCTGCCAATCACACAGGAAGAGGAGGAGGAGGAGGAGGATTGTATCAGCATGGAGGTGGAGCCTGGCACTCAGCATCAGCAGATGATTTACAGATGCTTTAGGGATGATTTACAGTCCCAAGAAACCCCTGGACTTGTACGTGGCTGGGAGGAGGTGGCTTTGGATCATGACTGGCAACTCTCCTTTATCCACGGTACAAGGGTAAGGTTGCGGAACTTATCTTGCCATCGCAGAGGGAGCAAAGGATGATACATCTCTGGGTGGCCTTGCAGAAAGGTCTGTGCAACGCGTTCCCAGAGACTGGGAGGTTACAAATTCCTGGTCCTGGACAACGTGTTGCTGAGGCTTCAGTCAGTCACAGAAGGAGCGGCGGAGAAGGTGGCCATCTGACTGATGCGTTCAGACAATTTTTTAGTATGCAGACCCAAGGTATGAACGGTTCCAGCAACCATCGCCAGCGTCTGATTTACATGGTGCAGGAATAAGGTCAGACTTGGACACCTTTCCCACCGAAAATCCTCTGGGTTACTTGGTCTTGAGGATGGATCACTGGCCAGAGCTTGCACAGTATGCAATTGAGCTACTGGCCTGTCCTGCATCTTTCGGAACGCACATTCAGTGCTGCTGGAGGCTTTGTAACCAATCCCAGGGTGCGCCTGTCCACCGACTCGGTTGATCGACTGACCTTCATAAAGATGAATCAATCTTGGATCACCACCAGCTACCAAGCACCTGAAGCTGATGTAACCAAATAATGTTTTTTTAAATGTCACATCCCTTCAAGACTGCCTATGCTGATACTGAGTGACTATCCTGTTATGTTGACTGACTATCCTCTTCCTCCTAAATGATCCTGCTGATAGCTTGGAAGAACATTTTTGGTTCTGGGCGCCGCCACCAGTGGCTAAGGCCCAATTTTTCAGCCCCTGTTTAACAGGGGCGTGTAATTACAATTTTTGATGCAATACTTTGCAGCAGGGCTCATTCCTGTTCTCCAACTAGAGTATCTGTGAGGGGTTGCAGTGTTGTGGCACCAGCACCAGTGCCTAAGGCCCAATTTTTCAGCCCCTGTTTAACAGGGGTGAATAATTAAAATTTTTGATGCAATACTTTGCAGCAGGGCTCATTCCTGCTCTCCAACTAGAGTTTCTGTGAGGTGTTGCAGTGTTGTGGCACCAGTGCCTAAGGCCCAATTTTTAAGCCCCTGTTTAACAGGTGCATGTAATTACAATTCTTGATATAATATTTCATAGCAGGGCCCGTTCCAGCGCCCACTGAGAGTAACTATGAGGAATTACAGTGTTATGGCACCAGCACCACCACCACCAAAGGCCCAATTTTTCTACCACTGTTCAACAATGGCATGTAATTACAATTCTTGATATAATAGTTCACAGCAGGGCGTTCCAGCGCCCACCAAGAGTCATTTTGAGGGCTTACAGTCTTGTGACAACACCAAAACCTTAGGCCCAAATTTCTGCAGAGCATATAGGGCAGGTCCCTACTTTCAAACATCCAACTTACAAACGTCTCCTACTTGCAAACGGAAATGAGATGAAAAAAGACAGACGGCAAAAAAAATTATACAGGGATCATAACCCTTCCCTTTGTTTTCCAAAAAGCTTAAACGTAGATTTTTTGACTGGAGCTACACTTTAAAAATATACCAGTTCAAAATTACAAACTGATTCTACTTAACACAACAAACCTACACAGTCCTTGTGTTGTTTTCACCGCCTGTATACTGCTGTTCTGAGTATATAGGGCCTGGGGACCCCACGCCTTTCTTTTTTTTAATTTGGGTAATAAATATCCGTACAAGACCCAAAGGGGCTGGTAATGGGCAGGGGGGCTACCCATGCCATTTTTCTCAATGATTTTCATCCGTATTGCCGGAACCAGACATTACATTAAAACCGCAAGCAGTTTTAAATTACTTTTTTTCTGTTAGAAATTTCATTTTGTGCAGGGACTGTTCTAAACACAGAAAACACGTGCCACTTCACAGGCATACTATAGACACCCCCCAGGCATGAAATATAAAGGAATACTTCACTTTTGTTCACTTTAAGCATCATTAAAATCAGTGCTCCCAGAAAAACATCAGTTTTTAAAAGTTTTTTTTGCAATGATACATGTCCCCTGGGGCAGGAGCCGGTTCCCCAAACCCTTTTTAGGACAATAACTTGAATATTAGCCTTTAAAATTAGCACTTTTGATTTTGAATGTTCAAGCCCCATAGACTTTAATGGGGTTCTAAAGTTCGTACGAATTTTCTGTCCGTTCGAAGGTTCTGGTGCGAACCGAACCGGGGGTGTTCGGCTCATCCCTAGTCAGCAGCGATCTCAGGAACCTGGCAGTGATCGCGACCGCCGGGCATTCGCATTGGCTCTGAGGGACCCTAGTGGCCACAGGGCGAAGCGATGTTACATAATGTCATTTTGCCCAGCCGTGCCATTCTGCTGCAGTAAAACTTGCTGGTCGGCAAGTGGTTAATGGGAGCACACACAGCAATAAAAACTGAAAGGCATTCCTACCCCTCTCCACTCTATCCAAAACTAAAAATAAAGTTTTGCCTTTAATTATACTTTAATATTTGATGCATATGGATCCTCATGTATAACTGTCGGTTACTAAAGAAGCATTAAAAATACTGTATCGACAAAACTAATTGTTTTATTCATTGGTATCACAAGGCTAATACGCCCATGCAATATAATAGAACTGCACTTACCAAAATGGCTTGCCTTGGCCTGTGGGCTTCCACATATATTTGCAGATGCACACAGCGTAGACCTCTATTTTAAGTTGCTAGTAATAGGTTTAAATCAGATACCCCTTGCAAGCTTAATGCTTAGGAATTTTGTGCTCTGCACTTAACGCTCCCCCTTTCTCAATGTAAGTCTATTAAGGAGCTTTGTAAATAGACTTTACATAAAAATGATTGTTTAACAGAACAAAGGCTATATTGAGTGACTATGAAGATGTATAATGAAAGATAATGCATCAAGAATTTGAAAAGCAGAAGAAAAAATGTTAAACTTGCAAACACAATTTGATGTAAAAATTCATTAAAAAAGTAATAATAAAAACTGAATTTGAAGACCTAAAAATTCTAAAAAGGATGCTTTTGGATAAAGTAGAGCAGTCAAAGGGTTTTGGTTTACTAAAGGCAAATAGGCTATGCACTCTGCAAGAACAGTTGCTCCAGAGCTTAGTAAATGAGCAGAAGCTCTGCTGACTTCCATCTCCGAATCTTCCTTGCATGTGATTGGGTATTCTTTCCAAAGTGAAGCTTTGCCTCATTTGCTGAGTTTTGAAACAAATGCACTTTGAAAAATGCACAGTCTATTTGTCTTTGGTAACTCACCCCATAGTGTTAATGAAGTGGAAGCTGCTATAAGGAAAGCATAGGGAAAAATTAGGGTTGGGTAGGAAACTGTACATGAATTATGATTGCTAGCTCTTTGGGCAATCTACCCCATTTGTTGTTGGTTTTGTTTTTATTATTGGGGCTTATTTTTCCTTTCAGTTTATTTTGTTATTTATTTGAGGTCAGCGGTCACATTTAGTTGCTGTCTCATTCATTACATTCCTTTTTTTTCGCTGCAAGACTTTTCTTTTGAGATTTTTTATTAAAGTTTGGAGTACTTAAAACTGAACAGTAATTAGATACTGTCCATCTGTCCTTTAAGGTGCCTTTTGTTCACAGCTAGAGATGGAGCGAACGGTTAAGCCTGACCATAAGTTCGTGTGAACTTAGGTTATTCGGATGTTTGGCGAACAACGTACGTTATGCGGTGTTTGTGGCAAATTTGAAAGCTGCTGAACCCTGTTAAAGTCTATGGGACACTAACATGAAAAATCAACAATGTTCATTTTAAAGGTTTATATGCAAGTTATTGTCATAAAAAGTGTTTGGGGGCCCGGGTCCTGCCCCAGGGGACATGTATCAATACAAAAAAAAGTTTTAAAAACGGCAGTGATTTTAATAAATCTTAAAGTGAAGCAATAGAAATTAAATATTGCTTTAAATATCATGCCGGGGGAGGGGGGTGTCTATAGTATGCCTGTAACATTTCACAGTTGTCCCGTATTTAGAACAGTGCCACAGCAAATTTACATTTCTAAAGGAAAAAAAGTAATTTAAAACTGATTGCAGTTGTAATGAATTGTCAGGTCTCGACAATATAGATAAAACACATTGAAAAAAATGGCATGGGTTCCCCCTCCCCATCCATTACCAGACCCTTTGGGTCTGGTATGAATATTAAGAGTAACCCTGAACCAAAATTGTGTAGGGGCCCTCCCCAAAATCGAAGGGTCTGGTATAGATTTTAAGGGGAACCCTCCACTAAATAAAAAAAAAATGGCGTATGGGTCCCCCCAAAATCCATAACAGACCCTTATTATTATTATTATTATACAGGTTTTATATAGCGCCAACAGGTTGCGCAGTGATTTACAACATGAGGGCAGACATTACAGTTACATTACAATTTGGTACAAGAGGAATCAGAGGGCCCTGCTCGTTAGAGCTTACAATCTAAAAAGGAAGGGTCAATTGATACAAAAGATAATAGCTGTGGGGGATGAGCTGATGGAGGAAGTAAAACATTGTTAGTTAGAAGCAGGATAGACTTCTTTGAAGAGAAGGGTTTTCAGGGTTAGCCTAAAGATAGATAGATTAGGGGACAGTCGGACAGATTGGGGTAGGGTGTTACAAAGGATGGGAGAAGCTCTGGATAAATCCTGGAGGCGAGCATGGGAGGAGGTGACAAGGGAGCTAGAGAGCAGGGGGTCTTGGGGTGACTGAAGAGAGTGGCTTGGTTGGTAATTTGGGACTAGGTTAGTGATGTAACTAGGGGCAGAGTTATGGATGGATCCGAGCACGTAACCTGGCAGGCCACAGAAAAAGAGGTGTGTGAGCGCGCCCTCATGAACCATACAAGGCCACATGCCCTCAACATGGGGGGATGCTTTGGAGTCACCCCCAAATTACCTTGTTGATGGGGGAAAGAGCCTCATCCCCACAACCCTTGTCCGGTGGTTGTGGGGGTCTGAGGGCATGGGGCTTATTGGAATCTGGAAGCCCCCTTTTACAAGGGAACCTCCATATCCCGGCCCCCCATGTGAATTGGTGACGGGGTACAATTGTACCCCTACTATTTCACAAAAAAAGTGTCAAAAATAGTAAAAAAGACAGGAGACACTTTGGGACAAGTCCTTTATTGAAAAATAAAAAAAATAAAAATGTCCTGTGATGTAGATCCATCTCACGCCGCTCGACGCGCCAAAAATTTAAAAATAAACTGCAACAGCTCTGCCTCAATGAGAGGCTCCCGCCAAGTGACGCTTCTTCTCGGTGACAACTGTTATATAGCTGAGGGCGGGGCCACTCGGTGACATAAACGGGTGACCCTGTCTTCTTCTGATGTCCCATGTTGATGGGGACAAGGTGCTTTGGGGTGACACTGTTTCAAAAAAATTGGTTGAGGGTTTCCCTTAATATCCATACCAAACCTGAAGGGCCTGGTGTGGGTTTTGGGGGGACACCCACACAATTAAAAAAAAAATTGGTTCCGGGTTCCCCTAAATATTCATACCAGACCCAAAGGGCTTGGTAATGGACTGGGGGGGGGGGGACCCATGCATTTTTTTTTTCAATGAGTTTTATCTATATTGCCGAGACCCGACAATTCATTACAGTCGCAATCTGTTTTAAATTACCTTTTTCCTTTAGAAATGTAATTTTGCTGTGTGATTGTGTGGGTCTGAGGGCATGGGGCTTATTGAAATCTGGAAGCCCCCTTTTACAAGGGAACCTCCATATCCCGGCCCCCCCATGTGAATTGGTAACGGGGTACAGTTGTACCCCTACTATTTCACAAAAAAAGTGTCAAAAATTGTAAAAAAGACAGGAGACACTTTGGGACAAGTCCTTTATTGAAAAATAAAAAAATAAAAATGTCCCGTGATGTAGATCCATCTCACGCCACTCGATGAGCCAAAAATATAAAAAAAATCTGCAACAGCTCTGCCTCAATGAGAGGCTCCCGCCGAGTGACGCTTCTTCACGGTGACAGCTGTTATATAGCTGAGGGCGGGGCCACTCGGTGACATAAACGGGTGACCCCGTCTTCTTCTGACGTCCCATGTTGTTGGAGACAAGGTGCTTTGGGGTGACACTGTTTCAAAAAAATTGGCTGAGGGTTCCCCTTAATATCCATACCAGACCTGAAGGGCCTGGTGTGGATTTTGGGGGGACACCCACACAATTTAAAAAAAAAAATTTGGTTCCGGGTTCCCCTAAATATTCATACCAGACTCAAAGGGCTTGGTAATGGACTAGGGGGGAGAACCCATGCATTTTTTTTTCAATGAGTTTTATCTATATTGCCGAGACCCAACAATTAATTACAGCCGCAATCAGTCTTAAATGACCTTTTTTCCTTTAGAAATGTCATTTTGCTGTGGTACTGTTCTAAACACGGGAAAACTGCGCCACTTTACAGGCATACTATAGACACCCCCCAGGCCAGATATTTAAAGGAATATTTAATTTTTATTGTTTCAATTTAAGCATTAAAAAAAATCACTGCTCCCAAAAAACTGCCATTTAAAAAAAATTATTTGCATTGATACATGTCTCCTGGGGCAGGACCCGGGTCCCCAAACACTTTTTATGAAAATAATTTGTATATAAGCCTTTAAAATAAGCACTTTTGATTTTTCATGTTCATGTTCTATAGACTTTAACAGTGTTCATGTGTTTGGGGCCCTCTCCCACCACCGATAAAGGTGATCTCGCAGTGAATCGGCGTGCAGTGGGCCGGAAGTGGTTAAACAACAAACAGCAGCTAGCACAGCAAATAGTGGCAAAGATTATAACATAAAAATAAAAGTGCAGCTATAAAACACATCTCAAAATGAACTGAGACAATGTTGTGAATCTCATAATTGATATTAAGAAATATGTGAAACCTTAATTAAATATGTTCACAGTGATGATACATCAAATCGATAGAAAAAAAAAAATGGACAAATAAACGTGAAAACCATAGGTTGTAGAAGCCCAATGTGTAGTGAGTCCAAAAATGTAATAAATGCAAGCCAAATGTTCATAACATACACTTGACATCAAGAGAGAAAACAACTTGTGAATAAAAATTACAAGTAGATAATCCACCACCAATCAAATGAAGGCTTACCAGAATGTTTGAACCCAAAAGGGCGTACGCCCAGTGAGTCAAACAGGCTTGTGGTGGTGTACACCAAAGATGAAGGCTTTAAATCTGGCGACTTTTGATAAATCATTCAGGTAAAAGTACAACTTTTCAGATAGCTTTCAATGGTAGTAACCTCCAAGGTAGGTATTCATGGAGAAAGATGGCTAGATTCTCCTATGCATTCATATATGTATATATATATATATATATATATATATATATATATATATATATATATATATATATATATATATATATATATATATATAGTTGGAGAGGAGAAAAAAATGCCACATAGCATGATTCCATAAAAAATATTGGATATTTATTAAAGTTTAAAAAACTCCCATTTGAGAAGATAAACAGGGCTTTTGGTACATGATTAGTGGCAGCACTGGAGCTCCACTCTTGCCACTATACATGTACCAAAAGCGTTGTTTATCTTCTCAAATTGGAGTTTTTTAAACGTTACTAAATATCCAATATTTTTTATATTTATATTGCTGGTGATACAACTTGTGTTCTCGTGTTCACTCAGGTGCTCCTCTTTAAGTGTGTACGCTCGCCTTAGAGCATGTGACCTCACAATTAAGTTCAGTCAGAACACACTTTTGAACCACCGATGGGTTCAATGTCAGTGATGGAGTCCTGGGCTGCTCAGTATTGCTGTCATGTCCTGTCCTGTCCCCTCCTCAACATGTGCCGATACAGGAATGAATCGTATCTTCCTCAGGGGGATTTATGCTTTATCCAAAAATATTCTTTTGCACGCAAACATTTTATTTATTTTGTGTCATTGTAATAAGACACTCATGCTAGAATTTCCTTTATACATACAGGCATACCCCATTTTTAAGTACACAATGGGGTTTATTTACTAAAGCTGAAAAGTGCAAAATAAGGCTCCCTTCTGCATAGAAACCAATGAGCTGCTAACCCAAGCTTGTTCAATTAAGCTTTGGTAATACAACCTGGAAGCTCATTGGTTTCTATTCAGAGGGGATCCTAATTTTGCACAATAGTTTTGATGATATGTACAGTTTTACTAATTTCAAAAATGAAAAATTGGGCAAAATTTTGATTTGTTTTACCCTTAGGCACAATGGGGTTAATATTGTTTGTAACGAGCAGTATTATGATAGTGGTATTATTTATGGTAACCTGCACTGCTTTATGCACACTACAAACCCCATAGTCTATAGTCCCTTGTCCATCTCAAAAGTGAACACGAGAGGGACGCTATGTTACAACAAACAGTGGGGTCATGGAGGACAAATGTAGCCACCCTCTAACATGGATTTAATGTTCACTCTTTAGAGCCCATCTCCAAGGAAAACATAAAACCCTTTCACCCCAGTGCTGGACAGCAAATAAGAAGTGTCCATGTCACCCAGGCAGTAAAATCCGAAGAAGCACCCTACCTTCCTCCTGTGCACAGAAGAAGACTCCAAACTGTACTATCACAAGATCCTGGATTTAGATGAGTAATGGACATTTAGACTTTGTTTGTTATATTTTTATACCAGTGATTACTTAGAGAGGGATAGTGGAAGGGGTGTAGGAAGAAAAGGTAGGGGGCTCTAGCTTTAACATGCTCCTGGATAGGGATGAGCTTCGTGTTCGAGTCGAACATACGTTCGACTCGAACATCGGCTGTTCGCCCGTTCGGCGAATTTCCGAACATTATGGGCCGTTCGCGCCAAATTCGCGTGGCGCTCACGGCCCACAATGCACTGCGATGGCGCAGTGCATTGCTGGCTCATGATTGGCCAAGCATGAACTGTGACCCCGCATGCTTGGCCAATCACAGCGCCGGCAGCGAGGAGAGCCATGATTGGCCACAGGCAGGATGCCTGTGGCCAATCATAGCTCAGGCTGTGTAGTACACGCCCCACACTATATAAGGCCGCCAGCGCGGCGGCCTTGTGTAGTGTGTTGGCTTCTGAAGCAGTTAGTGGGTGTTCTGTGTACCTTCAACACAGTATACACCGATCGTTATCGGCCGATTTTTCGATCTTGCTCTTCTGTAGTGGTTGTTGTCTGCGTGCCCTGACCGCAGTATACACCGCTATATTCACCTCACCTATATAGCTAGCGATATATCTATCTTTTATAATAGAGCTTGCAGTCAGTGTTAGGAGCTTGTGCGTGCTGTCTGCGTGCTCTGTACCCAGTACACACCGCTATATCCACCTACATAGCTCTTCTCTATTTGAGCCATCTGCCATCTGCAGGAGTTATTGGAAGTTGTGCGTGCCTCCAGCACAGCACAGTATACATTTGTATTTACCCTTTATTGCTGGTGTTCTATAATAAAGGCAGCTGCAGGAGTTAGTGGGTATTGTGTGCCTCCAGCACAATATACACCTGTATCTACCCTTTATTGCTGTTCTCTAATAGAGCCATCTGCAGGGCTTAGTGGGTGTTGTGTGCCTCCAGTACAGTATACCCCTTTATCTCTGGTGTTCTATAATGAAGGCATCTGAAGGAGTTAGTCTGTGTTGTGTGCCTCCAGCACAATATACACCTGTATCTACCCTTTATTGCTGTTCTCTAATAGAGCCATCTGCAGGGCTTAGTGGGTGTTGTGTGCCCCTTTATCTACCCTTTATTGCTGGTGTTCTATGATAAAGGCATCTGCAGGAATTAGTGGGTGTTGTGTGCCTCCAGCACAATATACACTACCCAACTGCTGTTTTACCCAACTCCCTTCAGGCCATTACCATGTCTGGAAGGCCAGCAAGGAGAGGTAGACAGGCGCGAGCCGATAAAAGAGGGCAAGCAGGCTCTGTGTCTAGAAACAACAGTGCTGGTTGGGGACGTGGTGCATTGTCATCAGCACGTGGCCATGGGACACGCTTGTCCTTCCTTTCGGCAGCTGGACATGTTGAGCCGCAACATGCCAACGACTTGGTAGAGTGGATGACCAAGCCCTCTTCATCCTCCTCATCCTCTCTCACCCAGTCTCAGGGTACTAGCAAAGCAGCTACCAACGCATCGTCTTCCCTCGTCTCAATGTCATCATCAGTGACTCCTTCCCTAGACCCACCACGTCCTCCTGAGGAGTCTCCTGAACTCTTTGAGCACAGTGTTGGGAACATGCTCCAGGAGGATGCCCAGTGTTTTGTAGGCTCTGATGATGACACTCAGCTAGAGGAAGGCAGGAATGCAGAGAGAGGGGATGCTCAAGAAGGACAGCAATCTGGCAGTCATGTTCCACAAGCTGCAGCATACTGCCAGGTTTGCTACAGCGATGAAGAGGGAGGGGATGATGAGGGCACTGACTCCACATGGGTGCCTGGTAGGAGAGAGGAGGAGGAGGCACATGTCCAACGAGGCAGGATCCCCTCCGGGGGCCAGCTTAGGGGCAGCACCCCGACTGAATCACACCGCAGAGCTCCGCCTGTGCAGGGCGCTGCCTCTGCACGTTATTCTAAAAGTTCTTTGGTGTGGGCCTTTTTTGAGACGAGTGCATCAGATCGCACTGCTGCTATTTGCAACATATGTCTCAAGCGTATCTCGCGTGGCCAAAACATCAGCCGCTTGGACATCACATGCTTGACCAGACATATGTTGACCTGCCATGCAGCTCATTGGCAAGCGTACCTTAAAGACCCACACCAAAGAACAAAGCGGACCTCTCCTTGCTCCTCATCAGCTGGCATCTCCAACCCCACTAGACCTTCAGTCCTCTCTGAAACCTGCTCTGAGAGGAATGAAGGTGTAGAATTAGGTGTGTCACAGCCAAGTGCTTTCGGGCACTCTGCTAGCAGTACACCCACGTCCGATTATAGCAGGCTAATGTCCCTGCCCCAGCTGCTGGACCGGCGAAAGAAGTTCACTCCCAGCCATCCACATGCCCAGCGGTTGAATGCTAGCTTGGCTAAATTGCTAGCACTTCAACTGTTGCCTTTTCAGTTGGTAGACTCTGCCCCCTTCCGTGAGTTTGTACAATGTGCGGTTCCTCAGTGGCAGGTCCCCAATCGCCACTTTTTCTCACCGAAGGCGATTCCGGCTCTCTACCGGCATGTGGAAGGCAATGTCCTTGCCTCGCTGGACAGGGCGGTCAGCGGTAAGGTGCATATTACCGCTGACTCATGGTCCAGCAGGCATGGACAGGGACGTTACCTGTCTTTCACGGCCCATTGGGTCACTCTTCTGGCAGCTGGGAAGGATGCAGGACAAGGTGCAGTAGTGTTGGAGGTTGTTCCGCCACCATGCCTCCAAAATGCTACTATTGGTTGTGACACACCTCTCTCCTCCACCCCCTCCTCTTCTTCTTCCTCCATGGCCTCTTCCAGTGCTCTGTCCTCAGAACCAGTGGTGCTCCGTAGGCGTTCCAGGGGCTACGCAAGTACGCAGGCAAAACTATGCCATGCCGTGCTTGCGCTGGTTTGTTTGGGGGACAGGAGCCACACTGGGGCGGATGTTTTGTCAGCTCTGCAGGGGCAGGATGAGAGGTGGTTGACGCCACGCCAGCTTAACCCAGGAATGGTGGTTTGCGACAATGGCACCAACCTCCTCTCCACCCTCCGACAGGGACAACTGACCCATGTGCCCTGTGTAGCTCATGTCCTTAACCTGGTGGTGCATCGGTTCTTGGGCAGGTACCCGGGCTTACAGGATGTCCTGAAGCAGGCCAGGAAAGTCTGTGTGCATTTCCGCCGATCATTTAATGCCTGTGCTCGGCTGGCTGAGCTCCAAAAGGAGTTGAACCTGCCCAAGAACCGCCTTATATGTGACATGCCCACCAGGTGGAACTCAATGTTGGCCATGCTGCAGCGGCTGCACACGCAGCAGAGGGCCATCAATGAGTACCTGTGCGACTACGGCACCAGGACAGGGTCAGGGGAGCTCGGTTTTTTCTCACCACGCCAGTGGGGCATGATCAGGGATGCATGCACTGTCCTGTCACCATTTGAGGAGGCCACAAGGATGGTGAGCAGTGACAGTGCATGCATCAGTGACACTGTACCTCTTGTCCACCTCTTGGAGCATACGCTGCGTGGAATAATGGACAGGGCACTTGAGGCAGAACAGAGGCAGGAAGAGGAGGACTTCCTTGCCTCTCAAGGCCCCCTTTATCCAGACAGTGTTCCTGCTGTGCCACCCATCACACAGGAAGAGGATGAGGAGGAGGAAGAGGAGGAGGAGGATGATTGTGTCAGCATGGAGGTGGAGGCTGGCACTCAGCATCAGCAGCAGCAGTCTTGTAGGGATGATTTACAGTCCCAAGAAACACATGGACTTGTACGTGGCTGGGAGGAGGTAGCTGCGGATCATGTTGTCCTTAGTGACCCAGAGGACTCCGGACTGATGCTTTCAGACAATTTTTTAGTCCGCAGCCCCAAGGTATGATCGGTTCCAGCAACCATCGCCAGCGTCTGATTTACATGTTGCAAGAATACCTAGGGGCAAGGTCAGACTTGGACACCTTTCCCACCGAAAATCCTCTGGCTTACTGGGTCTTGAGGATGGATCACTGGCCAGAGCTTACACAGTATGCAATTGAGCTACTGGCCTGTCCTGCATCCAGCGTTCTTTTGGAACGCACCTTCAGTGCTGCTGGTGGCTTTGTTACCGATCACAGGGTGCGCCTGTCCACCGAATCAGTTGATCGACTGACCTTCATCAAGATGAATCAGTCTTGGATCACCCACAGCTACCAAGCACCTGAAGCTGATGTAACCGAATAATTTTTTTTGAAATATCACATCCCTTCAAGACTGCCTATGCTGATGCTGAGTGACTGTCCTGTTATGTTGATTGTCTATCCTCTTCCTCCTCCGCTGATATGTTGGAAGAACATTTCTGGTTCTGGGTGATGCCATCAGCCCAATTTTTCTGCCCCTGTTTAACAGGGGCGTTTAATTACAATTTTTGATGCAATGCTTTGCAGCAGGGCTAATTCCTGCAATAAAACTAGAGTATATGGGAGAGGTTGCAGTGTCGTGGCACCAGCCCCAGTGCCTAAGGCCCAATTTTTCTGCCCCTGTTTAACAGGGGCGTTTAATTACAATTTTTGATGCAATGCTTTGCAGCAGGGCTAATTCCTGCAATAAAACTAGAGTATATGGGAGAGGTTGCAGTGTGGTGGCACCAGCACCAGTGCCTAAGGCCCAATTTTTCTAACCCTGTTTAACAGGGACATGTAATTACAATTCTTGATATAATATTTCACAGGAGGGCCCATTCCTGTGCCCACCCAGAGTAACTGTGAGGACTTATAGTGTTGTGGCACCAGCACCACAACCACCAAAGGTCAATTTTTCTACCACTGTTCAACAATGGCATGTAATTACAATTCTTGATATAATCGTTCACAGCAGGGCGCTCCAGCGCCCACCAAGAGTCACTTTGAGGGTTTACAATGTTGTGGCAAAACCAACACCTTATTCCGCCATTTCTGCAGAGCATATAGGGCAGGCCCCTACTTTCAAACATCCAACTTACAAACATCTCCTTCTTGCAAACGGAAGGAGACAACAGCAAGTGAGATGAAAAAAGATGGACGACAAAACAAATTATACAGGGGTGATAACCCTTCCCTATGTTTTCCAAAAAGCTTAAAAATCATTTTTTTGACTGGAGCTACACTTTAAAAATGTACCAGTTGAAAATTACAAACAGATTCAACTTAACACAACAAACCTACACAGTCCCTGTCTTGTTTGCACCGCCTGAATACTGCTGTTCTGAGTATATAGGGCCTGGGGGCCACACGCATTTCCTTTTTGTAATATGGGTTCCCCTTAATATGCGTACAAGACCTAAAGGGGCTGGTAATGGGCAGGGAGGGCTACCCATGCCATTTTTCTCAATGATTTTCAACCATATTGCAGGAACCAGATTTAACATTAAAACCGCAAGCAGTTTTAAATGATGTTATTTCCGTTTAATGTCATTTTGTGCAGGGACTGTTCTAAACACGGGAAACACGTGGCACTTCACAGGCATACCACAGGCACCCCCCAGGCATGATATTTAAAGGAATATTTCACTTTTTTTCACTTTAATCGTCATTAAAATCAGTGCTCCCGCCAAAACGGCAATTTTTAAAAACATTTTAGGCATTGACCCATATCCCCGGGGGCAGGAGCCAGGTCCCCAAACCCTTTTTAGGACAGTATCTTGCATATTAGCCGTTAAAATTAGCACTTTTAATTTTGAACGTTCGAGTCCCATAGACTTCAATGGGGTTCTAAAGTTCGTACGAATTTGGGGTCCGTTCGAAAGTTCTGGTGCGAACCGAACCGGGGGGTGTTCGGCTCATCCCTACTCCTGGCATTCATTACCCACATTTCTCCCCAAACCTCCCTCTCCCTATCATGTCCCAGTACATTTTTAACCTTGTTCCTGCACTAACAAATACCGTATTTATCTGTGTATAATACACACCAGCGTATAACACACACCTTAACTTTAATGCCACACATGATCGGCAAAAGACCGATGAGAGTTTTTTCATCGGAAAATGCCACCGTGTGTATGGTCCATCTGTCTTTTTCTGGCCGAATTCCAGCAAAAGATTGAGAGCATGTTCTCAATTTTTCGGTCGGGAAAAATTCCTATCCGAAAATGCGATGGATGTGCGATGTGGCAAAATTCCTAAACATGCTCGGAAACATTTCGACGCATGCTCAGAAGCATTGAGCTTCATTTTCTCAGCTGTTGTACTTCACTGCGTTCTTCACAGCCGTAATTTCAGCAAACTTTTGCGGGACCGTGTGTATGCAAGGCATACTTGAGCGGAATCCAGTCAGAAAAGCTGTCATATCTTTTTCCAATGAGAAATCCGATCGTGTGTTCGTGGCATAAGAGGGAAGTTTCAGAAAAAAACCTTACATTTTAAAGTAAGGGTCTGTGCTCTGCAGCCTCACCAGTGCCCATCAATACAGCCTGTTCTATGCCCATTGCAGCCTCTAATATGCCCATCAATGAAACCTGTTTAGTGCACATCTGCAGCCTCTAACATGCTCATCTTCAGCCTCTAATGTCCCCATTATTGCAGCCTCTAACATGCCCATTTGCAGCCTCTAATGTGCCCATTATTGCAGCCTCTAACTTGACCATCTGCAGCCTCTAATATGCCCATCGGCAGCCTCTAATGTGCCCATTATTGCAGCATATAACATGCTCATCTGCAGCCTCTAGCATGCCCATGTTTTCAGCCTGTTTAGTATACATCTGCAGACTCGCCTTTGCAGATGATTGCAGTCGCACCAGTACTGGATGACACAGATCTGCAATCTCCTGTGTATCCGGTGCTCAGTCACTCACAGTCCCGCCCGGCTCATATGATGGACAGAGCAGTGGTCCAATGCTAGGCCAGGGGGGGCAGGACTGTGTGTGACAGCACCAGATACACAGGAGATGTGGATCTGCGTCATCCAGCAGGGCTTGTCCCCTCCTTCCACTCCGAGTAGCAGGGATCGGCATATAACACACACACACACGATTTCCCCTTGACCTTCAGAGGGAAAAAGTGCGTATTATGTCGTGTACACACGAGCAGATTGTCTGACAGAAAAAGTCAGACGGAAGCTTTTAATCATATAGTCCGATCGTGTGTATGCCTCAGCAGACTTTTTTTTTACAAAATTTCTGACGGAACCAATTCCTATCGGGAAAACTGCTCGTCTGTATGCTGTTCAGACAGACCAAAAACAACGCATGCTCTGAAGCAAGTACGAGACGGCGGCTATTGGCTACTGGTTACTGAACTTCCTTTTTCTCATCCCGTTGTAGGTGCTGTACGTCACCGCATTCTTAACGATCGGACTCTGGAGTGATCGCGTGCATGCAAGACAGCGGAACTCCGTCGGAACTCCATTGGAAAAACCTTCGGAGTTTATTCCAGTCGTGTGTACGCGGCATTATACGGCTATTATATTACTGCCTGTGACATCATCACCAGGCTTTTACTGTTCACATTATTGTTAAAAAAAAAATGTGGAAAATATATAATTTTGATTAAAGTGGGTAGATATAAAAAGTTCAACGTTTTTGATACAAATGTAACCGTGTTAAACATGTCTTTATTTGCACAACATTTTCAATGAATGTGTTGCTGGCTGAGTATCTATTAAGTGTCTCTAAGTGCTCTTTTGAGTACAAATCACATACATTTCTTTGTATAGCTTGCATAGCCCCATTGTGGCCAATTAAAATGACTGTTAAAGGTTTTCAGTAATAGTCAGGTACTCTTTAATGCCATGTGTAAGGTTGTTCTGCTTGGTTAAAGTGGTTCTTAAGTACAGTAAGTTCAGTGACCCAGTAAATACCTGTTTGTCACTGGGTTTATCTCTTCACAGTTACAAGCTTAGTGCACTGTTCAGTAACTGTTTTCTAATTCACAGTACATCTTGGCATAGATGCAGGAGTAAAATACACAATATTTCCTATAAAGTGTGCAAAATCATGATTTTCACTTTAGATTATTCATCTATTCTGCATTCCAACGTGTATCCTATTCCTTGGTAAATATAGTATACAATAAAGTTAAAATGTTTTGCTTTGTTAATTTAATGTATGACTATAACAATAAACTTGTAGTATTTGTTTATATATTTTATTTTTTCTGTATTAAGTTTAGGAAAAAAAAAAAAAGTATGCTTTTCCCTTTAAAAAAAAAAAAAATGATATCGAATTCAAAAACCCGCGCTGGAGGGTTAACTCAAATAGTGAAATATGAATAAACAAAAATTAATGAAAATTAATAGGAAGACCGCAGCACAAAGGTGCTACAACCTTAAAGCAATGAAAAATATATAAAACAGTGCTAGCAGCCTATATCAAGCAATATACATCCTAATAAACAGTGCCTAATGTATCAATGTTAACCGCTTCCCGACCGCCTCCCGCATATATACTGCGGCAGAATTGCACGTACAGGCAGATTAATGTACCTGTAGGCGGCTTGTGGGTGCGTGCGTGCTCCGTTAGCATGATTGTGGGTCCCGCAAACTCGATGTCTGATGGGATAACTGCGATCGTCGTACAGGAAGAACGGGGAAATGCTAATGTAAACAAGCATTTCCCCATTCTGCCTAATGACACTGACACTGATAACAGCTACCTGTAATTGGGAGCGGTGATCAGTGTTGTGTCACACACAGCCCCCCCCCCCCCCAGTTAGAATCACTCCCTAGGACACACTTAACCCCTACAGTGCCACCTAGCGGTTAATATCTTCAGTGGCGGTCACATTTACACAGTAATCAATGCACTTTTAATTGCACTGATTGCTGTATAAAGGACAATGGTCCTAAAATCACGCCAAAAGTGTTCGATGTGTCCGACATAATGTCACACTCCTGATAAAAATAGCTTATCAGCGTCATTACTAGTAAAGAAAAAAAATAATAATAAAAATGCCATAAAACTATCCCCTATTTTGTAGACGCTATAACTTTTGCGTAAACCAATAAACGCTTATTATTATTAAATATGTAGAAGAATACATATCGGCCTAAACTTAGGGGGAAAAAAACGTTTTTTTATATATATATATTATATATTTTTTGGGGATGTTTATTATAGCAAAAAGTAAAAAATAATGCGTTTTTTCAAAATTGACGCTATTTTTTTGTTTATAGCTCAAAAAATAAAAACCACAGAGGTGTTCAAATACCACCAAAAGAAAGCTCTATTTGTGGGGAAAAAAAAGACATCGATTTTGTTTGGGAACCACGTGGCACGGCTGCGCAATTGTCAGTTAAAGTGGTGCAGTGTCGAATTGCAAAAAACGATCCAATCTTTGGCCAGCCAAATGGCCTGTGCTTAAAGTGGAAGTAAACCCTTCTATCGTTTTCAGTCAAGGAAGCTGCCATCTTGGCCTCTAATAATTCTTCAACTGCCATAATGTGGCACATGTGATCAGTTATGAAACCAGCCATTGGATGGTTTTGAAAGTTTGGTTGAGAGCACATCTAATGTGAAAGTTAGCATTTCCGGCATGCTGGGAATGTAAGCGTTTTTTGAAACTGGGTTTACTCCCGCTTTAAGTGGTTTAGAGAAAACAAAAACATAAAATCTAAAAGTGCTCAGGTGCAAAACTTTTGACTCGGTGAAGCGGCTCCCCCTTTGGTGTCCCCACTCTCCAAAATTATTGGATCCTCAGCTTCGCAGTCTGGGATCAGAAAGGCATTGATTTGGGGATATGCTGGATGGTTCCTCAGTAAAATGTTGCAGGGACACATTTTAAGACAAGAAGGATATACCACACACCATAGATGGGGAAACAGAGAGAACTCATAGTAAAATAATGTTTGGCATCAATTATCAAGCGCATTCAATGCGCAACTTACAGGATTTTTGGCAAAAACAGGTATCGGTAAGAAAATCATCAGAGTTCGCCACTGAATGGCGTGCATTCCACAGAGATGGAAATTTGCATCAATGGTTAACACAAACCAAAATTAAGTCAGCGCGTTTCACCCCCTCCTCCAGGGCGTTACCAAGGATTTACCTTTTGCTTGGGTACATTTTTAGAGCCAAACTTTAGATGATATTAAAGTCGTTGTAAACCCTTACATACCATTTTTACCTACAGGTAAGTCTATAATAGGGTGTGACCTTACGGCGAGCGGAAGTGATGTTTGCGTTCCTCAGCCAGGAAGAGACAACCGGAAGTAAGCGGTGGACTTACTTATGTTTGTAAGTCTTGTGTCTATCCTGTGCTGTGAATTACGCTGCTGTTTTTTGATGACATAAGAATCACCTTACTGTCGGATTTTCTGGAGTGTGCCATTGAGTTTAAAAAAGGATAAAAACGGAATTACGCTATCTGGAGCTTTTTTCTTTACCTGATTACCTATGGGAGACGTTGTACAACTCTAACACCCCCCATGATGTGGATGATGATTACCTGAAATATATTAAGGCTTGATGTGTTTTGCCTTCTGGTGAGTGAGAACCCCTAAGAGGAGGGTGTCACATGGCTTGAGGATTTTGGTGTGTGGTGCACATCTACAATACCACATTAGGATCACCACCTGTGTCTTTCTGGACTCTTTATCACCATCTGTCATTCACTTTTCTCATATGCCATTATCATATGAAAGCTAGTCATAATTAAGTAATGGCAGTAGCACTGCTTTAGTGTTCAAGTGCCTGTGAACATTTTACTAACATATGTGTATAATAAGGCTTACCTGTAGGTACTGAAAATATTCACTCTGTGGGTATCGTCTGTAACTGCGTGGGATAAAACCAGTATTAAATGTGTATCTTTTTGTCTACACTTAGTTTAGCATGTAAGTATTAGACCATGTGATGGTTTAGAGATTAATGTGTATATATACTGTATATATACATGCAGTTGTGCTCATAAGTTTACATACAGTGGCAGAATTTATGATTTCTTGGCCATTTTTCAGAGAATATGAATGATAACACAAAAACTTTTCTTTCACTCATGGTTAGTGTTTGGCTGAAGCCATTTATTATCAGTCAACTGTATTTACTCTTTTTAAATCATAATGGCAACAGAAACTACCCAAATTACCCTGATCAAAAGTTATACATACCCTGGTGATTTTGGCCTGATAACATGCACACATGATGACACAAAGGGGTTTGAATGGCTATTAAAGGTAACCCTCCTCACCTGTGATCTGTTTGCTTGTAATTAGTGTGTGTGTATAGAGGTCAATGAGTTTCTGGACTCCTGACAGACCCTTGCATCTTTCATCCAGTGCTGCACTGATGTTTCTGGATTTTGAGTCATGGGGAAAGCAAAATAATTGCCAAAGGATCTGGTAGTTAAACTGTATAAAACAGGAAAGGGATATAAAAAAAAAGAAATTGAGAATGCCAATCAGCAGTGTTCGAACTCTAATCAAGATGGCAAGATGAATGCAGTATGTTATCAAAAAATTATGGAGGAACATTTGCATTCATCAGCCATGAAGCTGCGCATGGGACGTATTTGGACATTCCAACATGACAATGATACAAAACACAAGTCCAAGTCGACCTGTCATTGGCTACAGCAGAAATAAGTGAAGGTTCTGGAGTGGCCATCTCAGTCTCCTGACCTCAATATCAAACGTGCAGTTCATGCAAGACAGCCCAAGAATTTACAGGAACTGGAGGCTTTTTGCCTAGAGGAATGGGCAGCTTTACCATCTGAGAAGATAAAGAGCCTCATCCACAAATACCGCAAAAGACTTCAAGCTGTCATTGATGTTAAAGGGGGCAATACACAGCATTAAGAACTGGGGTATGTAAACTTTTGATCAGGGTCATTTAGGTCGTTTCTGATGCCATTATGATTTAAAAAAAGTAAACACAGTTGATTGATAATAAATGGCATCAGCCACACACTAACCGTGAGTGAATGAAAAGTTCTTGTGTTATTCATATTCTCTGAAATATAACCCTAGGGTATGTAAACTTATGAGCACAACTGTGTATGTGTATATATATATATATATATATATATATATATATATATATATATATATATATATATATATATATATATATATATATAATGTGTTTATGAGAATGGTCAAACATTCCCATAAACACATTCCTAGACCTTGTGGACAGCCTTCTCAGAAGAGTTGAAGCTGTTATAGCTTCAAAGGGTGGGCCAACTCAATATTGAACCCTACGGACTAAGACTTGGATGACATTAAAGTTCACGTGTGAGCGAAATCCCATCAGAACAAAGGCTGCAACATTTGGCCAACAAGTCAAATCAAAAAAGACAACATACAGTATGTTAGAATAAGTTGAGAGAGACCTAACGGTGCTGGGTCTAGTCGGGTACATGAAGAAACATTTGAGTGAATCATGAGACAGGAAAATAAATTTCAGGGAACTTAGGGACTCCTTCTTCAGGGATACAAGCAAAACATCACAACATAAACATAAGCCAATAATGGAGTTACTCCCAATCATTATAATTGTTGACTTCTTTATTTCATATGTGCCTGTAGCCCTGAAGAAGGAGAGACGCACAGTCCCTCAAAATGCATTGTCATCTTTCACGTTTCACAACATTTTAATAAAATAAGAAGATCAAATGTGTGGTTTTGCCTTTCATTCCTATTTTAAAATGAATAGCTTGTTTTACAAGTTGATCATTTAAAATCACTTTAAAGGGTAACTCCACTTTCGTGAAAAAAAAAAAGCAAATAAAAACAAACTAATATAGCATATACAATTGCTACACAAGTCATACTATAATTGAAAGTTATTAAAAATGACCTTTCCTTTTTAATCTGCAGCTCTATAATTTTTGGTGAAATGAAATGCAATATGGCTACCTGGTGGTGTTCTGTACAGGGAATTTGTACAGAACACCTACCAGAAACATAATTTCTTGCTTTTGTGATTGGCTCACTAATTTTTCCGGAAGTCTGTGCCAAGATACAAGTGAGATTTCAGGCATCCCTTGCAACAAAATTTTCTTTTTTGGTAAGATACTCCGAATAGAGAATCACATCCAAAGGGATGCAGGCCCTGCAGTTTTCCTCATTATAGCTTTGCAGGTGCAGTAGCTGGTTGCTATTTAAGAAACCCCTCCCATTAGACTCAAATCTCCACATGGGCACAGACAAACACACAGGGATTTCTTTAGAATAACAAAAGGTAGGAATCTGCAACAAAGTTTGTCAAAATTCTTGTAATGTACAAAGATCACCCAGAGGGGAATGCTTTTTTATCAACAAAAGCAGAGTTGCACTTTAGGTTTAAAAAGAACTCTATCGTACAGGCATTACATTCACAGGAACCACCCAATCCTTCAAAAAAATCAAAGATTGTGACTCATTACTAATGTCTAACATGCAGGTCCAAATGTTACATAGTTAGTCAGGTTGAAAAAAGACACAAGTCCATCCAGTTCAACCAATAAAAGGGCAAAAAAAATATACACTCCTATACACATAATTCCATACACACAGTTAATCCAGAGGAAGGAAAAAAAAAACAGCAAAGCATGATCCAGCAGGGGAACAAAAATTCCTACCTGATCCCCCAAGAGGCAATTGGATATTCCCTGGATCATGTTGTATGCAATGCTGTTTCTTGGCCTAGGCCGACAAGGCAAAAAGCCGCCCACCCGCCTGGGTCTGATTCCTGGCTGCCGCGGCAGCCTGCCGCACAAATACAGCGGCCAGCTTGCTATAGCGTGGCACTATTATGGGCAGTATGCCATGCTTGGCAATCTGACTGGGGGAGACGGAGCCTTATGCTTCACCTACCCTCCTTCGTGTGGCTTTCTACACTGCATCGTCTCTGCAGTCCGGGGCGTAGTCTATCTAGGAGGAGGCAGAGGATATCCTAATCATCAACTCTCTATCTCAGGGATGGCCCAGAATCGAGGAGGATCCCATTGCCGGTTACAGCCTGTGAATTTAGCAAAGCTAAAATAAATCTTCGGATGAGAGCCAGAGATGGCTCTTGTGACTGCAGGCTGTACAAGGCTCTAAGGATACCCCTCTGACCGGGTAAATGAACATCCATCCTTCCCCATACATAGAATGCTCTCCAAGTTGTCAATGTTCCCCCATACACCCACCACATATATATATATATATATATATATATATATATATATATATATATATATATATATATATATATATATTTGAAACTCTCATATACACCCCCTCCATACAGTCATACATTACCTTCCCCCTCCATGCAGTCATACATTACCTCCCCCCTCCATGCAGTCATACATTACCCCACCCCCCCATGCAGCAATACATTACCTCCACCTTCTCCATGCATTCATACATTACGCCCCTCCATGCAGTCATACATTACCCCCCCTCTCCATGCAGTCATGCATTACCTGCCCCCTCTCTATGCAGTCATACATTATCCCCCTCTCTATGCAGTCATAAATTACCCCCCCCCTCCATGAATCTCGGGTGCTGCCACCACCATTCATGTTAAGTGAAACAGGTAGTGAAGCTTCACAGTTGCTTCCCTACTGCACATGTGCAAATTAAGCTGAGCTTTCTGAATGGCCTGGCAGCGGAGGAAGGAGGAGGAGGACCGTACTTCCAAGGGATGGCACCATCTCCCAGAAGTGGGGAAGGGTACCTGTCAAAAACAGGTACTTAGTCCCCCCTCCCCCCTTAAAGGTGTCAAATGTGGCACCGGAGGGGGGGGGGGGAGGAAGCAGATAAGCAGAGCTTTCTTGTTTGGGTGGAACTCTGCTTTAAACAGTCCACATTTATTGAAAACTCATGTACTGCAAAGTGCTCCGAGCAATAATCAATACATAATTTATATACACTTAAGCTGTGATATTATGAAACTGATGAGGCTGCACTGATAAGTCAGCACTGATATGCTGCACAGATGGGCACTGATAGGCTACACTGGTGGCCCCTGATAAGGCTGCACTGATGGCCACTGGAAAGCTGCACCATTGGGCTGGGCACTGATGAGGCAGCGCTGCACTGATGTGGCACTGACACCCACCAATGAGGCAGCTGTCAGAAACCATGAAATCAGGCCGAGACAGAAGTATAGTTATATCACACTTGTGTTGATTTAACTTGATTTATTATTGTTTAATAATAAAAGTAAAAAGAACAAATGAAGTCAAAACATAGCCAAAGTTCAGTAACCGGAATGGATAGTCAGCCAAGCCAAAAGTCAGGTATCAATGTAGTGGAACAGGAAGCAGGATCTGGAGCCAGAAGGGATGTCAGCAAAGCAAGTCCTGAACAGGATCGCAGGAGATAGTTTCTGTGATGTTGACCAAGGCAAAGGCAGAGCTCCTCTGGACTGGACGGCTTAAGTAGGCAGGACTGACGAGCAGGATACCATCAACAGGTGAGTAACTCTGCAGAGATAGGAGTTCTTAATTAGCCGACAACTGAGCGGCCAGCTCAGAGAAGGAAGGGCTGAGCCCTGCCCTGACAGCAGCATTCTTAAGCTGCATTGATGGCCACTGATGAGGCCACACTGATGGGCTGCACTGATATAAGTCACTGAAGGAATATGGTTTACAGGTGACAGAGTGGGTCTTAAACAGGAAGGGGTGTGGTCTTGACAGGAATGGGTATGTCAGATTTAAATTAGGGGGTGCACACATTTAGTCAGGCCTAGGGCAGCACAAATACAGCACTGGTGGTATACATTGTATCCTGAGCATATGAAGGACAACCATTATGACTGTATAGCAGGAATGGACCTAACCACAGTGGGTGGAGTTTATAATTAGTGGAGAGGGCTTTGTTAAGGGAGACAGAGTGACATACATGAGCCACTTCACACAATGAAGCATTGAGGTTTGCACCTGTGTACATCCATATGCGGGAAGGAGTTAAAAGTTCAAAAGACATCTACTACAGCAAAATGGTGGGTTTGAAAGAAGACAGAAAACTGTTGTAATGTTTCCCTAGAAGTGCAACAAGTAATGATGAGAGTGGAGCCAGATTTCCTGGAATGACAATAATTAAAAGAGAGCCAAGAGCTTAAAGAAGAACAATTAGTGACTGGCATGCCTCCAGAACTTTCAAGCAGGTTATTGTCAGACAGACAGAGCACATCTGCATTACAAAATGGAAAATTAGCTTATCAAGGAAAACAGCTTGCAAGCAGGTGATTTATGATGACCAACGCTATGCCGAGTGACAGACTGTCCACCTCTATAAACAAATGCAGCATAGCTGAGCAGAACCTGGAGAAGTCTATTATTATAGATCTGACCCCACATCAAACCATCCCTTGGTTATGCTGACAGCACTTGACATGTCATTACTAGGATTCTGATGCTTATGGGCGGTGTGACACTTATTTTACAGGTTCTAAAATTTGCCCTGGACCCATCATTTCTTGCACATGTGTGATCATCATTTTACAGATGTGGCTGGGTTATTGCCAACCCTCTTGGCTCTTGGATAATTTAAAAAGCAAGACAAAAGCAAAAAATGTCTTGTTCATGCTTGTACTGTTTGTTGATGTTTATTCTGAATTAATAAGGAAGGGTGGAAAGGGTGAAGAAAGAAGGGTGGAAATTAAAAGCATCTCTTTGTACAGCAATTCATAATTAAATAACTATTAGAAAATGGGAACAAAAGTAAATCTGTTGCCCATAGTGACCAATAAACGTCCTCTAAATAACCCTTATATAAGTTGTAAACCCTCGTTCAAAAAAAAAACGAACAAAAAACAAACATGTCATACTTACCCCCACTGTGCAGTTCGTTTTGCACAGAGTGACTCCGGTCCTCCTTTTCTGGGGTCCCTCAACGGCGCTGGTGGCTTCTCCCTGCATTGAGTGTCCACATTGGAGAAGCGCTCTCCTTGGTGGACACCCATGCGGGCACACTCCTGAGTCCCACATCTGTGTCCATTAACACAGAATGCAAGACTTGGCTCCGCCCCCCCCCCGGTGCGGCATCATTGGAGTTGATTGACAGCATTGGAAGCCAAAGGCTGTGCTGCTATTAATCTATCCAATCAGGACAAGAGACACCAGGTAAAGCTGGTGTGCTTGTTCCCGGCTGGAGAAAGATTGGGGCAGGTAAGTAAAGTGGGGGGTTGTGGGGGCTGCAGCACCACAGAAGGTTTTCACCTTAATGCATAGAATGCATTAAGGTGAAAAACCATGAGGGTTTACAACCCCTTTAACTACTTGCCGCTGGGAGGACGTCCTCGGGTTTCAGTGGTTATACCGGGATGATGTCTGCACCTGCAAGCATCATCCCAGTATGGATCTTTTCAGCGGACAATTCCCTTTGTAGCAGAAGTGATCGAGTGACTAATTAGCCAACTAATCACTTCTGCAGGTGGCTGCGACCATGTGTATGCAAGACAAGTTTGGGGTAAAATTCGTCTGAAAAAATCAATGGATTTTGTCGTCGCAATGTCCGACTGTGTGTACAGGGCATAACAGTTAACAGTTGGTAATACCTTTGGCTAATATGGTTCAATACTTGTTTGACCTTGACTGTCTCTTTTTCTCTATTTATGTACGTATACGGTATTTTGCTCAAAGTGATTGTATAGGTTTTTTTTTAAAACATGCCCATGCTTACCTGCTCTGTGCAAGAGTTTTGCACAGAATGGCCCCAATCCTCCTTTTCTGTGGTCCCCCAGCAGCGCTCCTCTTCTTCAGCAAGTGCCTCCATGGAGAGCTGATTTCCCTGAGGGTACGCTCCCGAGTCCTGCTGCTGCGTCTATCGACACAGATAGCTCCTGCTGCTATCAATCTATCAAATGAGGACCCAAGAAAGCGGCTGGAGGTTCTGAATTCGTCCTCATCACTGGAACAATTGGATTCAGGTAAGTAAAACAGGAGGGGTGCTCTGGGGGGCAGCTGCAGCACAGAAGGTTTTTAACCTTAATGCATAGAATGCATTAAAGCAGTTGTAAACCCGCTGATGTGTTTTTTGTTTTTTTTGCTCACCTGCAAATGAAAAGGCATAATGAGCTAGTATGCACCGCATACTAGCACATTATGAAATACTTACCTTAGAACGAGGCCCCGTCATCTGGCCTGATCCACGCCGAGGGAGCTGACATGTTCCCTCCGCGTGTCTTCCGGGTATTGTGGCTCCGGCGCTGTGGTCGGAGCTGCGATATCGTCACTCCTGCGAATGCGTGCGGTAGATTTCTTCCCAGCAGGGTCCAGCGTCTGCCGAGCTTTCAGCCGAGAATCCCCTGTGCGCATGTGCCGCTGCAGTCAGCGGTGCATTGCGAGGGGAATATCTCCTAAACCGCACAGGTTTAGGAAATATTTTTTTTACCTACAGGTAAGCCTTAATATAGGTTTTCCTGTAGGTAAAAGTCACAAAAATTACTATGCAACCACTTTAAGGTTAAAAACCTCACAACTTTACAACTCCTTTAAAGTGGTAATAAAGTAATTTTGTTAAGTTGTACCTACAGCTAAGCCTATAATAATGCTTACCTGTAGATACAGTGACATTACCGGTACATCTGCTCTGAAGATCCGGCATACCAGGAGTGACCTCATTGCTGCTCCAGTCACTCATACAGCCGGAGCCCCAAACCTGGAAGGAAGACTGGGAGAAGATGGTAGCCCTGTCAACGGTGACAGCATGCCGCTGAAGGGCTTCATTCAAAGGTGAATATTTCATAATGCGATGCATACTAGCACATTATGCCATTGCCTTGCAGGGGATATATTTTTTTTTTCTTGCTGTAGTTTGCTATCACTTTAAGGAAGCTTGCTTGTAAATTAAACATAAAGATATACAAATGAATGCATTTCAGTAACAACATCCTACATCTTTGCTGAATATTTGACAATGTACGTTGGTGATTATATGCAGAGACAGATTTATGCATCTATTTTTTTCATATTGTTTCTCCCTATATGGAAGTATATCAATTGTCATAATGTATCACAGCCTACGCTTTTTCTGTATTTGTACTAAAAATTCTATAAAAATGTTATGCTTTAAAAAAAAAAAAAAGTATGTTAGGCTATTTTACCTTTTGGTGTGGTGCCTGCTACTGTATAGCTGCACTGGAACACGGTCATTGACATCTCCCAGTCTTCACTAGCAATTGTAAACCGGTCAGCAGGGTTCCCAATTCCAATCACATGACTTTGTTTTTTAAAAAAGGTGTCACCCTAAACCGGGAACACTCACAGGATGTAACAGCAATGAGTAGTACCAGAAGGTCTCAGATGTGCTCTATCTCAAGGGGCGATCTGTGGCTTGGCTGGTCCATGCCCAAATGGGGAGGCTTCCAGGTAGGATGGCATGTCCCTGCACTTTCCCTGCTCACCTGGAACCTCTCCCTTTTTTAAAAAAGGTGTCACCCTAAACCGGGAACACTCACAGGATGTAACAGCAATGAGTAGTACCAGAAGGTCTCAGATGTGCTCTATCTCAAGGGGCGATCTGTGGCTTGGCTGGTCCATGCCCAAATGGGGAGGCTTCCAGGTAGGATGGCATGTCCCTGCACTTTACCTGCTCACTTGGAACCTCTCCCTGACAGTAAGGTCCTATTCGCACCTGAGCTTTTTGTAGCTTGAAGCCTGAAGCTACAAAACGCTGGAGGGGAAAAAAATGAATTATTCTCTATGGAGATGGTTCACATCTCCACTCCAAAACACCTGAAGCTAGAAGCTCCAAAATGTCTGAAGCTCATACAAGTTCTGGAGCTTCTTTTTAGGCAGATTACAGCGTTTTTCTTCTTTTTAGATTGGTGACAATTTGACCTGTACAAAATCGCGGCAACAACGCTTCAAAGTTGTGGCAAAATTGCATCAAAATTACGGTAAAATGTGCGACTTTCTGCCTGAAAACAAATCGCTCAGGTGCGAATGCACCCTAAATACTGTCTCTGACAGATGGACAGCCTCCCCAGAAGAGTTGAAGCTGTTATAGCTGCAAATGATGATCCAACTTAATATTGAACCCTACGGACTAAGACTGGGATTCCATTAGCCCTTGTACACATGGTCGGAGATTCCGACAACCAAATCCATCGGAGTAATTCTGACGGATTAATTCTGGAAGAGGTCCAGAAGTGATGTTGCATACACACGGTCGGACTAAGTTGTCGGAAAATCCGATTGTACATAACGTGATGACGTTATTTCGTTACGACGGGACTACGTTCAGGCTAGTAGCCAATAGCTTTGGTCTAGGAATTTGATCTGAGCATGCGGGCACTTTGTCCGTCGGAGTAGGCTACACATGATCGGAGTATGTCCGATCGGAGCATTTTGTCAGGAAATTTTACCGGCAAGTTGGAAAAATTGGTCCGTCGGATATTCTGACGGAAACAGTCCGATGCAGCCCACACACAGTCGGAATATCCGACAAAACGGTCTGATAGGAAACATTCCCACGGAATCTCTGACGGTGTGTACAAGGGCTTAAAGTTCATGTCCGTGTAAGGGCAGATATCCCAATACTTTTGGTAATATATTGTATATACAATATAGTCAAGTTAGCAGACGTATAGTGGTGGTGCTAAATTAGGTCCAGGCATCTAATCATCAATAACCTCTAGTTACAAAAGGGTTAAAAGAGCCTAACAGGATCTTAATGTAAAAACCTGTAACTGGTGTGAGACTCAGCAACCAGCGTTACTCCAGGGTAATTAACCAATGGTGCATGTGTTTTATTTTCCAATGTTTAAAACCATTTTATACACCCCCAAAAGAAAATCACTCTGCTGTGAAAAAAAAAAACCCTATGTAAGAAAATAAAAGAGTCCCTAATGTCATTTCTCCATATCAAAATCCTGCCACTCTACATTTGAACTACTTCCACTAAACACCTTGAGCTTTGCGGCAGGTAGACTTTGATAATAAATGCCTTTCATCTTTGACATTTACAATAATTTGATTTAACTTTCTGTCCAAGGCTAAGGCAGTCTCAAATTTCTCGAGGGATGAAGAGTTTACAAAATGTCTCTATCACACAGCAATAGCCATCAAGGTGATAAGAACTTTTATCTATTGCTGTAGAATGACAGTAGAAAAAAAAAAATATGATTCACCAGCATTGAGAGATCTAGGGATGAGATTTTTAATCAATATATGTTGTGTGGTTAAAGAATAAATCACCTTCTTTAAACTTACAGTTCCACGTCTTATATAACTTATGTACACTGACAGTCCTGGGAATTGGAGCTGCTTCAAGGAATTTACCAGTTTGACTATTGAACACTTTGAAAAAATAATGTAAATTTCCTAGACTATATGATTTATCCCTGGTTCGCACCACTGAAGTCGCGTTACTTCAGCGCGCCTTCAAAGCCGACTAGCAGTGCGATTTCATGTGTGGCTTGCTGACATATGTGCAACTTTATTTAACAGAACTCCCGCTGAAATTGGCAGAAATAGTGCAGGCACCTTTTTAAAAATCGCTGTGACTCAATGGTTCTATTGCCACAAATGAGGTGGGACTTGTCATGCAATTTTGAACTGTCAAGTACCATGACAAGTGTGAACCAGGGTTGAGGGCTTAATTGGATGGGCTTTTGTTTTTGTCAGAGTCGCTTCTCTCCCCATACAAGTCTTTGGGCATTCAGAAAAGACTTGTAGCAGGTCAAATGCACCTGCAATGAATATTGAATGATCTAAAAAGATCTTAAACTAATGTTTAAGGCTGGACCTTACTCAGTGTCAGGTACTCACCAGGGGCCGAAGTGCTGAGAGCAGCTTCCCTTGCAACTGGGTGCACAGTATGTGCACCCAGTTGTGCCATATTCGATAGACAATCTACTACTACTTGGATTGTAGTAAACTTGTCAGAAGGTGGTAAGTCAACAATAAAATCCATAGAGATCTCTCTCCAAGGGTGTTCGGGAACAGGTAAGGAGCTCAAAAGTCCCCAGGCCTTGGTGTTTGCCCCCTTGTTACGTTGGCAAGTGATACAGGACTGGACATAGTTCTTGCAGTCCATTCTCCAACCCGGCCACCAGAAAGAATGACTGATTAAATCGGCAGTCTTCTGGATCTCAAAAGTCCTGCCATCTTGTGATCATGAAAGGTCTGAAAAACCTGGAGTCTTACTGAAGGAGGATTGAATACCCTGCTGTGTGCCCATAGCAAACCGTGTTTCCTTTCCAAGGAGGATGCTGTAGTTTCGGAGAGTTGGTTAGTGGCTTGTTTGATGGCAGTTTCTAGATCAGGCTGGATGATTTGGAGGAAGTTGTGTGGAGACAGAATAGTTGCGGGTTCAGGTGGTTCTTCGGCTTCTGGAAACATTCGGGGGAGTGCGTCTGCTTTCCCATTCTTGGAACAGGGCAGGAAGGTGATATGGAATTTGAACCTGGAGAAAAAGAGGGCCCAGTGTGCTTGTCGGGGTCGGAGGCATTTAGCAGCTCTGAGGTACTCCAGTTTCCTGTGGTCTGTAAAGATCATGATGGGTTGAGACGCACCCTCCAGCAGGTACCCCCATTCTTCCAGTGCAAACTTTATAGCGTGAAGTTCTCGATCTCCGACATCGTAATTCCTCTCCGGAGGACTGAGGCCGCGTACACACGGGCGGACTGTCCACCCAACTAGGTTCGTCAAACAGTTTGACAAACAGTCCGTTCAAAATTAGCATGAACGGACTTGACCACACATGACGAACGAACAGTCCGCTGAAAACTTGCAGGTAGATCCCAAGGAAAATGGTGGTGCACAAGGAAAAACCACAGAGGACCAAGAAGAGAATGGTGCGAAGCATGAGTTCCTTATGTTTATGTCTTGAAGTATTTTGTTTCAAGAATATTTCAAGAATATTTTTGTTTTTTCATGGGCCTAAAGTATTTTATAGTTTTTTTTTTAATTGGCAAGAAAAAAATGTTTGATGGCCTCTAAAGGTCTGTTATTTCAGGCATCGAAGTACCTAAACTCATGCAACAATAGTTCCATGAGTCTCATTTCAAATCTATTTGGGGAGAAATAAGTTACCACCAAGACCATTTCATTGGTTCACTTTTGTCCAATTCTTTTTCAGTGATGGCTGCACTAAGAAGATAAAGTGATTTTGCTGAATTGAAAACAAGGATTAGAACTCTATAGGAATACTGTTTGTGCTCTAAACTTAATCCAGTCATCCCACACCCCCAAACTAAAAACATGGCATGCAAAGATATGTATATGGTAACTCTAGTTGAAATTTCATTTTCTACAGCACTGTCTATCACAAACAAATCAAAATCCAATTGCAATACTTGTTTTTATCCTGTGTAGCATCTCAGTGATTCCTTTCTACAAGGTACAGTACATGCCCTCCAACAATGGTGCATGGCATTTCCTGATGGGGATGGCAGTGGACTATCCCTGTGTAATAAGTCTTAAAATGGGCATCGTCATTAGGAGCTTGCATGACAGGGTGAAAACAAAGGAGCACAGATGGAAGGCAGGAGGCAGGACATAAAGGGTATGTGTGACGGGTGACAACGCGGAAGCAAAATTGGGAGACAGTTGTCATCCTTTAACAAGAAATTTACTTAAGGTATATTTCAACTCAAACATTTTTCTTAAGTTTTAAATAATGTAGGGAAGGATTCGAAACCCCTGTCAGGTTTTTAATTTTGTGTATGTCTCCACTGGGAATATTCATTTTATTTGTCCTCAGACGACTGTCACTATCACTATCACTGTCACTTCCAAAAGGAAGGACATTTATTTTGGTGACAAAAATTGCCTGTTAGGGTATTTCATTCACTTTGGAGAGTTTTCCTTTCACTCCTCGTTTTGATAACACACAACAGGATGTGAAGGTCCAGTAAATCGGCCCGGAAGGCAAAGAAAAATCTGACAAGGGTTGGAGCCACCCCCTACTTCAAAATTAAAAAAAGAAAACCTTTGGCTTTAGATATACTTTAAATATATACCAACCGAATAAATATAGAATGTTCAGATAACACAGATCATTTTGTTGCTGTACCCAACCAGTCCAATTAATGTTAGTACAGTTGACAGTTAATTGTATTTCAACAAAGTAAAACAAAATCTAGTACACAGTTTTCTGGGATTGTTGATATGCGTGATTCAATTAAACATTGCCACTAATTAGGATTAAAAGGGGAACAAAATACCAATTTAATTAATGGCAACAAAATAATAATAAATCCTAGGGAGGAAAAAAATGAAAAAGTAAGCAAATTTGTCACTTTTAATACATTTTAAACTAAATGCTTTTAATAGCCAGACCTATTAACAGGGTAAGTATTTTATACAGAGAACTTTTAACTTGTTAAAGATAACAAGCTATAGTAACAACAAGGAAACACAATTGGGCTCATTAAAAAATAACTCACACTGTGTTTATTTTTATTGCAATAATTACAGGAGTTATAAAATATTTTAATAATTTTTCGGTACACGTGGCTGTACAGCAACAGTGTCGTATTACGGAATATATTGTGAAATCATGTGTACTGTTCATAATGAAGACGCTATGGGGGTTATTTACTAAAATTGGAGAGTGCAAAACCTTGTGCAGCTCTACATAGAAACCAATTAGCTTCCCGGTATTGTTGTCAAAGCTTAACTAAACAAGCCAGTTAGGTTAGAAGCTGATTGGCTACCATGCACAGTTGCACCCGATTCCGAGTGCACCAGTTTTAGTAAATATACCCAGGGAGTGACTTATGTTTTTATGAGCCCAACAATAGACACATTGACAGATCTTTACAGTTAGCTGAACTTAAAGTTGATTTGTTTAATATACAACTAAAGGGTCTTGTATGATAGTCTAAACAAGTCACAAATCCAGTTACAGTTATGTGATGCACAAGCTTCATAATAAAAACTTCCATTACATTCACGCTCCCTATGCGTTTCGCCCTCCCCATCCATTTGGGGAGAAGCATAGGCTGAAGTAGCTTCTTATTTTTATACCACGTGGTCTGGCGTTCTTTCTACTTACATGCTGGTGACTCTTGGAGGAATAAATATAGCCACCAGCACCTAATCTCCTGAGGATCAAGGGACGAGTTTCCCCTTACTTTTAGAGCACTTCAAGCTCTTCACACATTTGTAATACTTTGCAGGGGGCCAAAGAGAAAACTGTAAGTGCAGGTGCACTTATATTTTAACTGCTCCAACACATATTTGTTTTAAATAGAGGCCATAGCTCTCTTTTATCCACTTGCCATCCAGCCCTTGTTCACAGATGGTCAAATAGCACAGCTAAGCAGATGGGAGACCGTCTTAGGGTGACCTCTCCTTGTAAGTGCTTATACATGCCCTCTAGCGAGCACATGAGCACTACAATGTAAGCACACTGTCCATTGGACAACGCAGCTTATTGAATGAACGTATATAGCCAATGATCACACATTGCCTACACTGCCTGTGGTTGGCAGTAGCTTTCACTTTCATCTCACATATCGATCGCTATATGAGATGAAATGAAAGTTCCTGATGACAACCAACACATTGTGAAAAAGCACTTAAACTGCATATCTGTACATTAGCTCTTCATCTCCATCCTTCCACTGTATGCGACCTATACATTACTTCACTCCCTGATCCCTCTGTGTATGACTTAGTACATTTAATGTATCTAGTGCCCCATTGACAAGCTCCCCCTTAGTACCTGCATATTCTTTTCCAATCATCTTTGAAACTCAATGGGCTTGTGTATTTTTTTCAACTTAACTATACAACTAAAGTTTAGTAGAACTTACCACCAGAATCTTTTCTTTTCATATAAACATTTGCTTTATTTTGCTGACTTATACTGGTCACCTTTACCTTTCAATACCACATTTTATATTCACTGTATGTCTATATAAATAGTTTTGTAACTTTTAAATGATATTAAAATGATTTGTTTTATTGTAGCATTTTTTTTTTAAAGCATGGTGGTTGCAGTATTGGTCGGTGTGTTAATGATGAAATTTAGCTTGCCTAAGCCTTTCATTCCTAAGCCTTTTTCTGACATTTGTTACTTACAAGTTAAAATCTGTATTTTTTTGTATTATGTATTGTATGTATATATATATCATTTTTTTTTTTAGCAGAGACTCTAGAGAATAAAATGGTGATTGTTGCGATACTTTATATCACACTGTGTTTGCGCAGTGGTCATATTTTTTTTGGAGGAAATACACGTTAATGAATTTAAAAAACAAAACAGTAAAGTTAGCCCATTTTGTTTGCATAATTTGAAAGATTATGTTACACCAAGTAAATAGATACCTAACATGTTAAGCTTTAAAATAATGCATACTCGTGGAATGGAAACAAACTGCGGGACTTAAAAATCTCCATGGGGGTGTTTTAATTGTTTTTTTACAGGTTACCTGTTTGGAGTTAAAAAGGAGTTCTTATGCTAGAAGTATTGCTCTTGCTTTAACGATTGAGTTGATACCTCACATGTGTGGTTTGAACACTGTTTACATTTGCGGGTGTGACTTACGTATGTGTTTGCTTCTGCGCGTGAGCAAGGAGGGATGTTTTTTTTAATTATTATTTATTTTATTTTTATTTATTTTTGTAAAACTGTCCCTTTAATTTTTTTTTCTGATCACTTTTATTCCTGTCACAAGGAATGTAAACATCCCTCGTGACAGTAAAAGGCAGTGACAGGTACTCTCTATGGAGAGATCTTGGGTCTATAAGACCCCAAAGCCCTCCTTTGTACTTAAAAGTATTTAAAACTGGCGTTTTGAATGCTGTAATTTTTTTAAATTTATTGGAAGCTAAATGACATTGCTTCTGGGTTACTAGATCCGAGACCTGATCAAAGCCAATTCTGGCTTTGGTAGGGTCTCAGGCCAGCCGGCGGATGTGCTGGCTAGTCACTGGGGCCACCTGGTTGGACGGGAGAGCCCAGGCAAGCCGCGGAAGGCGGTGGGGGGGGGGGACTGCTGCTTGGGTTAACAGCTGAGGGGTTGCTTAGCCACATTGGTTGTTATCACAAGAAAGCCAACCACTGGCTCTAAAAAAACAGTACCGCAACTGCAGGCATCCCTCCGGTACAACCCCTTCTATCTGACGGTGTAAAGGGTTTAAAGCAGAATTACAGTATATTTTTTCATTTAATTGAAACACCTAGAAATGCCTGCTTAAAAATAGTTCATGCATACTTGAAAATAAGTGCTAGCTTTTGCTTTATCATATTTTATAGAATATCCGTATGTCATTTTGCAGAGTCTATTTAATTTATTTACTCAGCCTTAGTAGGGGGTGATAAAAGAGTTTCTAGCAAAAAAATATTTACATTCTTTGCCAAAATCAGGTTTTTAATAGAGGGGTCTTTCCTTACCCTTAAACTGAATGGGCTGTTTCATAAAAATAAAATATATCCAAAATATCATACTTCCATGATAAAGGACCAAATGAGCATGGTGTTTGGCCATCAGTCCCCAGTGGCCAGGCATCCTCATGAACACAACCCTTAGAACACAATCTGTGATGTCTGAGATAATGCCAAGTTTTGTATCAAAGATATTTGCAATATTGCACAATTATCAAATTATTAGCGACCAGGTAGCTAATAAAATAATAAAAAGAATAATAGATTTTAAAGCATAATTATCTGTTGAATAAAATTGTAGTACATATAGTTAAGAAGTTTATCTATGTCATAAGCTATACTCGGTTTTTTATATTTGTAAGAAATTAAAAATAAAAAAAAAAATTATCCAAAGTAAATTAAGATAAATGTATTGACTTAGAAGGGTTGGCAGTTATAGAGATCCAGTTTTAGGCAGATCAATATCTAGACAGTTTTATGTAATCAATAATATATGCATGTATTGAGTGACAAATATAAATGAACCATTGTGATTTTTGCTGATCATCTCTAGTTAGGTATTTGAAAAATCAGTCAAGCATTAAAAACTGCCCACATTCTGGCTTAACCCTGACCTATCACATCTTAATTTTTTTGTTATAATATATAGACGGAGTATACAAAAATTCATATATAGATGAACAAATCTGAGCAAGCCAGGGAGAATCCTGCTGCAGTATGCTTATCAATAGTTATTACACTGAGCCTTTCTGCTTAAGAATCTATCAAATTAGGTTAATTGTGCAAAACAAGCACACTATTGTCTGTACATATATCGAACCCCGGGATGCCACAAAGCTGCACAAAATCCTGTTGAGAACAATTAACTAGATTTTGGGTATTCTATATCCCAAAATTTTAAGCAGGTGAGCAACTTGCTGACCAGGCTTTTTCTAGAACTTTTTGTTTAAGTTAAATTCAGTATTTTTTGCTAGAAAATTACTTAGAACCCCCAAACATTATATATATATATTTTTTATCAGAGACCCTAGAAAATAAAATGGGGACGGTTGCAAGATTTTATGTCGCACAGTTTTTGTACAGCAGTCTTTCAAAAGCAATTTTTGAGGGAAAAAAATACTCTTTAATGAATTTAAAAAAGAAAAAACTGAAAAGTTAGCCCAATTTTTTGATGATGATGTTACGCCGAGTAAATAGATACCTAACATGTCATTCTTTAAAATATCGCATCGAATGGCAACAAACTACAAATTCTAAAAATCGACACGTTAAACATTTTTACAGGTTGCCTTTTTAGTGTTACAGAGGAGGTCTAGTGGTAGAATTATTTCTCCTGCTCTAACCCACGGTGATACCTCACAAGTGTGGTTTTAACACTGTTTACATATGCAGGCGCAACTTACGCATGCATTCGCATCTGCGTGTGAGCAAGGAGGGATAGGGTGTTTTAATTATTTATTTTTCTTAAACTGTCGCTTTTTTACTTTTATTCCTATTACAAGGAATGTAAACTTCCCTTGTAATAGAAATAAGCATGTCGGGTCCTCTTTATTGAGAAATCTGGGCTCAAAAAGACCCCAGATCTGCCATTTTTCTTTAAAAGAAAATAAAAAATTGACACAAAAAAATAAAAATAATAATCTCTTTAAAGGGATTGCAAAGTCTCATGGTTTTTCACCTTAATGCTATCTATGCATCCATTCTATCCATTCCAGAAACCAGTCCTCTGTCCTCATTGGGTAGATTGATAGATGCTGTCGATCAAATCCAGTGACATGGGAGTGGGGGCGGGACAGAGTCCTGCTATCTGTGTCAGTGGACACAGCAGCGGGACTCAGGAGCGCACCTGCACGGGCTGCACGGACTGTCTTGCATGAACTGCACGTTTGAGATCTCCCAAGAGTGACTCAATGATATTGAGGTCAGGAGACTGAGATGGCCACTCCAGAACGCTCACTTTAGTCTGTTGTAGCCAATGACAGGTTGGTTTGGTCTTGTGTTTTGGATCATTGTCATGTTGGAATGTTCAACATACTGCATTCATCTTGCTGACAATTTTGGCTAAATTTCCTGTGCCTTTGTAACTCACACATCCCCAAAACATTGGCGATCCACCTCCGTAGCTTTCATCATAGGCCTTGTTGACTCCTCTCCAAATGTAGCGTTTATGGTTGTGGCCAAAAAGCTGAATTTTGGTCTCATCACTCCAAATGAATTGTGCCAGAAGGTTTGAGGCTTGTCTCTGAGCTGTTTGGCGTATTGTAAGTGGGATACTTTGTGGCATTTACATAGTAATAACTTTCTTCTAGCCACTCGACCATGCAGCCCATCTTTCTTCAAGTTCCTCCTTATTGTTCATCTTGAAACAGCCACACCACATGTTTTCGGAGAGTCCGGTATTTCACCTGAAGTTATTTGTGGGTTTTTCTTTGCATCCCAAACTATTTTCCTGGCAGTTGAGGCTGAAATTTTTGTTGGTCTACCTGACCGTGGTTTGGTTTCAACAGAACCCCTAATTTTTCCACTTTTTGATTAGAGTTTGAACACTGCTGATTGGCATTCTCAATTCCTTGGATATCTTTTTATATCCCCTTCCTGTCTTATGCAGTTCAACTACCTTTTCCCGCAGAGACTTTGACAATCCTTTTGCTTTCCCCATGACTCAGAATCCAGAAACTTCAGTGCAGCACTGGATGAAAGATGCAAGGGTCTATCAGGAGTCCAGAAACTCATTGACCTTTTATACACACACACTAATTACAAGCAAACAGATCACAGGTGAGGATGGTTAGCTTTAATAGCCCTTCAACCCCCTTTGTTTCAACTTGCATGCTTGTTATCAGGCCAAAATCACCAGGGTATGTAAACTTTTGATCAGGGTCATTTGGTTTCTGTTGCCATTATGATTTAAAAAGAGTAAACACAGTTGATAAAAAATGGCTTCAGCCAAACTGGGACATGTAGATTGTTTGCTTAGTATTCCTCTTTTGTCACTGTGCTATTGTATAACATTTGCCTGTACTGTACCAGTGCTTGAGTTGTCTGTATTTATGTCGCTCTCTATTGCTTAACCTGGCTTCCCTTTTCAGGGCCTTTCCTTTCTAAAACAAAACAAAAAACAAAACACATTTCAACACTTCCACATATGTGTTTGTGTTGTTTGAGTCCAGATACAGGGTGGGTGACATCTCTAACATACAGTACTGTGCAAAAGTTTTAGGCAGCTGTGAAAAAAATGCTGTAAACTAAGATTGCTTTCTGAAATAGAAGTGTTAATAGTTTATTTTTTTAATAATTAACAAAATAGAAATGAAAAGAACAGAAGAGAAATCCAAATCAAATCATAATTTGGTGTGACAACCCATTGCCTTTAAAACAGCATCAATTCTTCTAGGTACACTTGCACACTTATTGAAGGCAGGTTGGTTGTTCCAAACATCTTAGAGAACTAACCAGAAATCTTCTGTGGATGTAGGTTGCCTCAGATCCCCGTCTTTTCATGTAATCCGATGATGGTGTTGAGATTAGGGCTCCATACTTTGTATTCTTCATTACATTGAAGATAGTTCTTAAAGCGGAGCTCCACCCTAAAGAGGAACTTCCGCTCATTGGAACCCTCCCCCCTCCCACGCCACAAATGGCACCTTTCAAGGGGGAGGGGGGTGCAGATACCTGTACAGTACAGGTATCTGCACCCACTTCCGGCATAGATATCCGCAGAATCTGCGGATATTTACGCCACTTCCTGCGGGTCCCCCGCTGTCTGCTGGGAAACACACGGATCCCAGAAACAGCGGGGACCATCCTTATTGCGCAGCGCAGTAGGGAACCGGGAAATGAGGCCGCAAGGCTCCACTTCCTGATTCCTATACCCAAGATGGCGGCAGCAGCACCCGTGAGACGATCGAGAGATCTGCTTCGAGTGCCGACATCGTGGGCGCGCTCGGCAGGTAAGTGCCCTTATTTTAAAAGTCAGCACCTGCAATATTTGTAGCTGCTGATTTTTTTATTTTTTTTAAACGGCGTAACTCCTGCTTTAAAGTGATTGTAAACACATGGGAAAAAAAAAGCGATACTAGCTCATTATGAATAACTTACCTGAGAACGAAGCCCCCGAAGCGGTCCTCCGTCTTCATGTCTGCCTCTGCCATGGATCCCGGAATCCCGCGCTGTGATTCGCCGGAGCAGCGATGACGTCACTCCCGTGCATGCGCACGGGAGCTGACACTCGCGGCATATCGCCGTGATCTGCGGCCTGCCCAGTGCGCCTGCGCGCCGCTGTCTGCGGCGCATGCGCTGTAGACAGCGGTGGCTGTCTTTTTGTAAATATCTCCTAAACCGTATAGGTTTAGGAGATATTTCTTGGACCTACAGGTAAGCCTTAATCTAGGCTTACCTGTAGGTCAAAGTGGTTTGTAAGGGTTTACAACCACTTTAATGACATTGGCTGTATGTGTGGGGTTGTTGTCCTGCTGCAGAATAAATTTGGGGCCAATCACAATCTCCTTCATGGTATGGCATGATGAATAAGTATATGCCTGTTTTTTTCAGCATGAAGAACCTAATTGATCCTGACCAAATCTCCAACACCATTTGCAGAAAGGCAGGCCCCCGAGCTTGCAAGGAACCCAAACCATGCCTCACTGTTGCCTGCAGACACTCATTATTGTAACACTCTCCAGACCTTCGCCAACACACTGCCTCCTGCTACAGCTAAATATTTCATATTTTGACTCGTCAGTCCACAGTACCTGCTGCCATTTTTCTCTATCCCAGTTCCTATGTTTTCCTGCATAGGACGCAGAAACAAGGCTAAGCAACTCAACTCTGCACACTCTTTTTCAGTAAATTGGATCAGAATTGAAATCTTTATTCATTACTTATAAATATAATGGGATAAAGCTTTACATTCCATATGTAGTTCTAGATTTTCCTTTATGATCTCACTTCTGTACATAATTTCAATTGCTCCTTATTTTTCCAGGTCATTTAACAAATGCATTCTGTTTATTGCTGTCTAAACGCGTTTATGTTCAGTCTTTGCAAACTCTGGGGCTTCTTGCTCTTTTCACTTTCCTATCATTTTCTGTCACGTACATATATTTTAACTGCACATTTTGACATTAATAATGTCCTCAGGAGAGAAAAAAAAAAAAAGGAGGGGAGGAATGGTGAAGTTAAACAGGCTTGTTCACACTTTGCTTGGCTGAGCTTAGAATCCTCAGAAAATGCTTAATGATTTGGGAGAGCGCAGTCTTTTAAGATTATTGACACAAGCGCAGGACTGTTCTGAGCCAATGGATAGAATCAAATCTGATCTAATCAAGATGTTGCATTGATGCATGAGAGTTTAGAAAAGAGCCAAATAACTGGCGCTGAGATGATGCACTTTCTCATTTATCATAATTACAAACCTTTTCTGCAAGAACACTTTTGCAGTCAGGTTTGGTAAAACTACTTAAAGCAAACAGTTAACACTTTTAAAAGTGACTGCCTTAATAAAACAAACCTCTTGGTTTGAATGTTTTAGGAAAAAATGCTTACTCGTTATCACATGCTGTTGTGCTTCAAGCGGAACTCCAGAAATGCTTTTCTTTTTAGTTATAGGGCTCCCTCCTGCATAAAAAAAATGAGTCCAAACTTTACTCACCTTCTCAATGTTGCACTGATGTCCTCTACTTCCTTCTCCATCCTGTACTGCTGGTCTTCTCTGATCTTCTCCTTTTGCTCATGGGGAAAGCTCTTTCTGCAGCTTGCCATCCATCATGCATGCAATTGTATAAGCGCACCCTAAAACAGAAGTGGTTTGCTTTTGGACTGTCTCAGATTAAAACTCTTAATGGTTTCACCTGGAATGAGCATGGCAGAGCAGACAGGAAGTGGCACAGGATGTCACTCCTCTGACCATGCATTTGTGTATATTAATATGAGCTTGAGCTATTGAGCTCTCCAAACAGGCTGTTTTTTTTAAGCAAAGTGATAACAGACTAGAAAACATGTAAAAGGGATCTGCTAGCTATATATGAAAATTGTAATCATTATGCAATATCCCCTTGTGTATATTCATCCTAAAACAGAGGCCATTTGCATTTGAACTGTCTCTGATTAACCTCCCTGGCGGTAATCCCGAGTCTGGCTCGGGTTAGGAATTTACTAGTAGGAGCGGTAACCCCGAGCCAGACTCGGGATCGCTTCGCTGGATGCAGGGGAGGACACAGGGAGACTTACTTACCTTGTCCCCTGGATCCAGCGATGTCCGCCGCTCTGTGTGATCGAGCTGTCCTCGGCTCGATTCACAGTGCCGAATGCCGCCGAGCTCTGTTCCCTGCGGCGTTGCGGCGCACGGGAGCGGAGAACGGCGGCAAATTCAAAAAAGTTAAAAAACACAAAACACACACAGCACTGTAATCTTACAGATTACAGTACTGTATTAAAAAATACACACCCCCCTTTGTCCCTAGTGGTCTGTGCAGTGCCCTGCATGCACTTTTATATTATAAATACTGTTTTTTTCTGCCTGGAATTTGGAGATTGTCCATAGCAACCAAAATGTGTGCCTTTTTCAGTGTTTTAGGATTTGATTACATTATTGAATCATTTTTATTATTCTTTATTATATTATAAACTTTATTATACCCGGGATGTCTGCTAGACTCTGGTCTGAACAGATTTAAGAGCGTTATTCCTAAGAATTACAGGACTACAAAATAAAGCCAGATTTCCATGCAAAATAATTGTACCGCTTTCAGCACCTTATTCCAGACTGAATCATACCGCCAGGGAGGTTAAAACTCTTTATAGTCCCACCTGGAATTAGCATGGCAGAGAAGGCAGGGAGTGAGATGGGATGTCACTCCTCTGATCATTCATTTGTGTGTATTAATATAAGCTTGAGCTATTGAGCTCTCTAATCAGGCCGTTTATTGTTTTTTTTTTCTTAGCAAAGTGACAAAAGATTAGAAAACATGTAAAAAGGATCTGCTAGTTATATAGAGTGCCTTGAAGAGAGGCCATTTGCATTTGAACTGTCTCTGATTAAAACTCTTTATAGTCCCACCTGGAATGAGCATGGCAGAGAAGGCAGGGAGTGGGATGGGACGTCACTCCTCTGATCATTCATTTGTGTGTATTAATATAAGCTTGAGCTATTGAGGCTGTTTATTGGGGGTTTTTCCTTAGCAAAGTGACAAAAGTGACCGAAGATTAGAAAACACGTAAAAAGGATCTGCTAGCTATATAGAGTGCCTTGAAAAATTATTCATACCCCTTGACATTTTCCACATTTTGTCATGTTACAACCAAGAACGTAAATGTATTTGTAAAAAAAATTGAAAACCATTTATCATTTTCCTTCCACTTCACAATTATGTGCTACTTTGTGTTGGTCTATCACATAAAACCCCAGAAAAAAACAATTACATTTTTGGTTATAACATGACAAAATGTGGAAAATTCCAAGGGGTATGAATAATTTTTTAAGGCACTGTATGTAAATGTAAATTGTTATGCAATATCCCCTGACCTGAGTTAAAGTAAAAATCATCTACATAGTATAGAAAGAAAATAATTTAAATTCTCTTTAATTTCATAAATACAGGTGGTAAGCATAATAAATCTAAAAGCATTGAACACATAATGGTATTGTACTGTTGTAGTGTGTAAATGTAACAATAGCTCACTGTCACATATTAAAATGGTACACACTGTCTACTATACCATTGAACATATTTACTGGAGGGAAAAGCACAGGAATGCTTCATCAGTGTCAGCCCCATCTTTAATATTGATTGGACCCAAGGCAAAATTTTTCTTGGGGCCCCCTCCCTCCCATGCAATTTCGCTCTCCACCTTCTCTGAGACATACAAAAAATAGCAGCTAGACTTAAAATCAGTTTACTGTATCAGATCAGGCAGCGATTACGATTGGTTGCCAGAGGTTACAGCACATGATTTCTGTTTGTTGATTGGCTGCTAGATATTACTGTACAGTAATACTGCTCACTTGTTGCTACTGGTTACAGCACATCTTCTCCTCACTGCAGGGGGGCATGATATAAGTATGAATGACACCTTTATTTACATATCAATGTCGCTGGCCTTAGCTATTTATATATGCATGTCGTTGCTATTTACATATGAATGACGGTTATTTACTTGTAAACACAGGGTCTGCAGGTGAGTACACAACAATAGGGCAGAGCTGGGCAGCATTAGTAGCAGCACTTCACACTGAGATATCAGGACATAGCAAGGGGCTAAAACTTCAAGGGAAGAAGGAATTTAAACTGGGATAGTTGGCAAGTATGAGGCAGCTGCTTTGGGCCCCACAACAATGACAGGGTCCAGGGCAGCTGTCCCTTTTGCCCTGCCTTAAAGGCGGCCATGATCAGTGTGCTTCCAATAAAATGAAATATAACCTCTTTTACTGCAATGCTCAATGTTTCCCCTACACTGTCCACAGCAGACTTACTGCTCCAAGATCAAGCTCATCTTCAAAAAAAATATTTAATGTTACTACCATAACCTACCACCAAAGAACAACCCAAAATAAATTTTCCTACTGCTGACAATCGCAATCATACCATATATGTGTGTATTATTTGTATCCATAACACAGCCCAGAAGCAATAGTGTGCAGTTTGCTTTCTTTTTTTTTTTTTTGTCCTACCTAAAACATACCAAAACTGACACTGATGCTAATTAAAAAGATAATATAAAAATCCTGTCTAAAATATACTAACCCTGACCTTTGACCCTTACAAAATGAGGAACACAGATCACAGGCTAAAACTGGAAATGCAAGGAAGGAGGGAACCAAGACTGGGATTAGGATAAATGGGAAATAGATACAAGACAGGGTACCGGATATAAGCAAAAGGCAAAAGCAAGACCAGGAGCAGATTCAGGACAAAAGGCAAGCAGTATCTGGTGAGCAGAGCAAAATACTAGAGAGAAGTGTAATAGTAAAGGTGGGACTAAATACTATGCCAGCATCAGGTGAAGACTGATTACTGGAATCAGCTGGCTGCTGGGAGACACCCGGTAGTGGACACTGGAACTACAACCTCCTACTCTAGGAAGCACAGTGCGAACACCAGGTGATCTAAGTCCTGACACCCATCTTTTAAAGGTCCAAGCTGTAATGCACATAATGAAGGGTGCACAATACCTCTATATATAAAAAAAAATTCTTAAAGTAGTGGGGGATACAGCGACAGGTGGGATAGACTGGATATATATTAAAAAGTATATATTGAGATATATTTATACTGTGCATTTAGCAGCTTGTCTGGGCTTAAGTTTCAGAGATTTGATACTCTTTTGATCCTCTTAAAAATAGGACTGATATTTTGACCAGCATGCAATAAACCCATATTATGTTAGAAACTCCGCATTGTGCCATTCTTTGTTGAACTAAAAATCCTGACAGAGAGAGAGAGAAAAGGAAAGAAGACATAAAGATAGCAGTAGACACATGGAGAAATCAAGACCTACTGGCTTATTTAATAAAACAGTGCAAAGAGCAAAGATTATGTACAAAATGTTTTATCTTACAGCTACCTATTTTATTTCAGTTTACTTTAGGCAGGTCAAAACTGGTTTGCTTTAATGGGTTAGTGCACATTTCAAATCATTGGTTTTATATTTTTGTAAGAGAGAAACATAGAAGTAGGGAAGGAGAGATCTAGGCTGAAATTTAGCTTTTTGGCCACAACTTCAATGCATTATTGATGTGCATAAACAATGGCAGTTATCTATCTTATTTATATACTGGGATTTCCAATTAATTATCCTGCCGAAAAACACCAAATAACCATGATTACAGCATATGACAAACCCAACCAGGACAGGGGCTGGCCTTCTACACACTGATTATGGCCCATGGAGGAGACTGAGGCCTTTGTGCCCAAACCAGCAATGACTGCTATATACTGTGAGACTATATATAATAATATAATCATCTCAAACCAGCCTGATGCTATAATATGTTTATTAAGGTGTCATTCTCTCATGGTATCATTTCCCCATTGTGTGCCTCCTAAGTGTGAATTCCCATTTTAAATTGAGTCACCTATTGTGTCTGTCTGTCTGCTCATCTCTTGGAGATGTGATTAATATTGTGTCCAATTTAACTTGTTATTGAACCATTGTGGGATGTTATGTGTTTATGGTTATGATAATGTGTAATGTACTATGTGTATCCAGGGTTGTGGGCTTGTTGCCGGATGGTTTGGTCACATAGACTTGTTTAACTTACTAGTTATTAATTAGTTCATGTTAAGTAGATCACTGTCAGCTATTAGTTGCTAAATGTGGATTAGCATACTGTTTATGTTGGTTGTTCCTTAGATGTGCTAATTGCTTAGGATAACATTGTCAAGCTTTTATCTGATTTTTTGTGGTATATAAACTCTGTATGAGTTTATAATAAAGTGAGTTCCAGTTTGCACCTAAGCTAGTGTCATCTAGATCTTGGTTGCTCATCTATAGTGCCTAGTTCCCGGGTCCAGACTGGAGGAAGCTGTATTTTGACATAGGAATCCGTGCTGGGTGCTGTACATACCATCACACAGTACATCAAATGCACAACTTCTATATTATCCATCAAATATCATTACCTTGAAAACAGGATAACTACACAAAAACAAAACCAATTAAAAGTCAGAGGTATTCTCTGGCCAACATGATCATGTGGGCGGCAGGGTAGTCCTCAAGAGCCTACAAGTGGCCACACTACAATGTGCTTCAGAGGAAAAGCAGAGAAGGTGACCTTGTACCTGTGGAATATCGACAAGAATCAAAATGTGTACCAAAAAAAAATCTAAAAATACACTATGTACGTAAAAACCAAAATGTATATAAAAATCATAAACTTAAAGTGTTACTAAACCCACAAACAGTAAAATTAGTCTGAATATGCAGTAAAGCATTGCTTGTTATACTCACTGTGGAACCTAAGTGGTTAATCTTCTGAATTGTGTAAAAAGGCTGTTTGATCTTGTATGCACAGATCCTCCTTTTCTTCTACTGACTCCAGAGCATGTTATGATAATACAGAGCCTTTGGAGTCAGGCTGCACATGCTCAGTTTGGTGTGTATTGCTAGAGAGGTTTTTTTTTTCTTGGGAGAGTGCATGTGATCAGCACACGGCCAATCAGCACTGTCCAGACAGAAGGTCAGGCATCCTGGATCCTGATAGGACAGCTCAGTGCAGTAAGACACCATGGAAGGATGGAAGCCACAAGACTGCTATATACTGCTAATGAGAAAGGGTGTTTAGCAGTTTATATTTACTAAAATAATTGCATTTCCATGTTCTTTGTACTGTAGGAGACCAGATATAGTGAATACAGGGCCCTGGGTTTAGTAACACTTTAACTAAGGGGAAATTAATATGCAGTTCATGCTTGCCAACGTAGAGAAACACTGGCAACTGAAAAGAGAGAGTAGTTGGGTGAAAAAGAGCTAAAGAAAAGAGGAAGAACTGGGGACAGAGCTAGGGAGACAGAGAGTGAGAGAGGGGAATGAAGAGAAAGAAAACCGGGGAAAGGGGAATGGAGGGAGAGACATAGGTAAGGGAGATAGTTAGGAACGAATAGAGAAATAGAGAACAAGAAAGAGCTAGGGAGAAATAGGTAAATAGAACTAGAGTGTGGTGAAGCTAGGAAGAAATGAAGATGGAAATATAGAACTAGAGAGGGAGAGAGCTAGGGAGAAATAGAGAAATAGATACGAAACTATGAAGGTAGAGCTGTAGGCAGGTGCAGTGCACCCTCCCTGCAAGGGTGGTGCTATCCGGCAGCAGCCATGCAGAGAGTGCAGAGGACAAGGTTTCTTCGGGGAAGCACCAGTCCGATTGGATGTTGCTGCCCTGGTTGACCTGGCAGCCATCATAGAGGTGGACATTGCTTATAAAGCACTGTCCCTTTCGGGTTGGCACGCCTTCAGCATAGTTGGGGGGGGGGGGATAGTGATAAATTCCTTGCTGGCTAGGGACAATCAGAGTAATATAGGGCTAGCTTCCTGTGAAGGAGGAACAGAACAGGGACTGTTGCTGTGTACCATCAGTAGTCTTGGGCCTGGTTCCCAGTCTGCCTTCCAGCCACCTCCCTTGGATGCTGTCAAGGAAGAGGAAGAGAAAGAGATAACAGATTCCCACAAAATATTCCCTGGTTTTGCCGTTTTACATTGCTGAATGTATTCTTAATAACTTTGAGCTGAGTACTACTAAACTGTTTATGAAGTCAGTTGGAGCAATAATGATTTGGATTATTTTTAAACCAATTCGAGCTTTGGATGTAGGTTGTCTAATATTTGCTTACATAGAGAATTCTAGCTTCTAAAAATTCAGTGCAAATCCAAACCCCGTGGGAGTGGGACACAAAGCACAAATGTATTTACTATACTTGTTATGTAGAAATATGATGTAGATTGTATGCTAACTGACTGCTGTATATCCTACAGACTGGAGCTCAAATCGTAAAAAGACTGTATCCCAAAGGCATTATTTAAGCCGTTTAGATTTTGAAATGACATCTATCCAGCCTCTCACAAGTGATTTATATTATGGGACGGCAGCAATGACAGAGTAGAAAAATGAAGTAAAATACTGATTTTTTTTCCAGTTGTCTGGTGTGCTTTGAGCAGTCAGACTTATTTGGCTAGTAAGAAGATCACTGAAGCAATCTAAATCAACCAATCAGATTCCAGTTCAGAATATTCAGGTCAGAAAATATGACTTTTGATGGCTAACAAATGTGTTAAAAGATTTATATAAGCATGACCTAAATTCCACCCCCCACCCAACCTCCCTCTCTTCCTCTAGGCCACATATGTCAAACACATGGCTCGGGGGCTGAATCTTGCCCACCAGGCCATTTCAAGTGGCCCTCATACCTCTCTTTTAGCTGCCTCACCCCCTCATCTCTGACCCCACCGTGTCTTATCAGTTGGCAGCAGAGAAGAGGACAAAACTCCTCCTACAGATCCTGTGTCTCTCAGTGCAGCCCCAGCACCCCCTCATCTCCACCTCCCCTGGTCTCAGCATTCAGTGGACTCTGGCAGCTGACTCCAGGCCTTCTCTGGTCCTCCTACAGACCTTGAAATTTCTGCTTCCCAGCTTTTTCCCAACAGCAGCAGAAGGTAAGGGGGTGAGCTGTGATATAAGAGTGGGTGGGGGAGCTCTTGACATATGATGTAGGGGGGAGGGGCAGGGTGCAATGGACATCTAGTCTTACAGATTCAGCTGGCCATTTTAGGGTAATCATAATGCTGATGTGGCCAGCAATGAAATTCAGTTTGACAACCCTTCTCTAAGCCATATCACAGAATTCATTTTTCTTCCTTTTCTGTAGTGAGAAAAATCTTTCAATACTCCCTGTGACATCATCACCAGACTTGTAATATACTTGAAGGGGTGAATACTTGAAGGAGGGATCAGAAGGGGGCCCTATGCCTCCCAGACTACATCTGTTCTTTAACCACTTCAGCCCCGGACCAATTAACAGCCTAAGGACCAGAGGTCTTTTTACAATTTCGCACTGCACTGCTTTAACTGGTAATTGTGCGGTCATGCAATGTTGCACCCAAACGAAATTTGCGTCATTTTCTTCCCACAAATAGAGCTTTCTTTTGGTGGTATTTGATTGCCTCTGCGATTTTTATTTTTTGCGATATAAATGGAAAAAGACCGAAAATTTTGAGAAAAAAAGATATTTTCTACTTTTTGTTATAAGAAAAATGCAAAAATGTTTTCCTGGTTTGGGAGGGCCGCCATATTAAAGATGACGGTACTCCCTAAACTTCTGTATGTATTTAAAGCCCTACCAATTAAAATCCCAGAACTCTTCTTTAAAACATTAAACCAAATTCAGAGGCGATTTTTGTGGGCTGATAAGAAACCTAGAATCCAATTCCGACATTTAACACTGGCTAAAAGAGATGGGGGTATAGGATTGCCCGACTTCAAAAAGTACCACCAAGCTACCCATGTCACAAGAGTAATAGACTGGCATTGCCATGGCCTGAATAAGGATTGGGTTCAAATAGAAAACAATTTGGCAAAACGCGGCACCCTCTACCTCCCATGGTCGCTTTATTCCCGACAGCCCAAACTTATAGATCACCCACTAATTGAAACAACAATAAAGATCTGGCAGACACTGGTAAAGTCACAAAAGATCGCAACAAACCCAGGTCCCCTGACGCCACTCGCGAATAACCCCGAATTCATCCCTGGCCTGCACCACAACCTACCACAAGACTTTCTAGTGCACACTTGTATATCAGGTACACAAGTTAAGTCATTCGAAACTTTGACCGAGGAGGTGGGGGAGCTGTTTCCTGGAAGTTGGTTCTACATCCAATTAAAGGATTTCCTGGTAAATAACAAATACAAAAATCAATTTCGCCTTCCATTGACTCAGATTGAGAATATATGTCTACAGAGATCACCAATAACGAACACCACGTCTCTTGCATACTCATTGCTAATTCAAGCGTCACTAGCTGACAAAAACTAATTCAAAACAAAGTGGGAAAGTGATCTCCAGACAAGCATATCTGAGGAGCAATGGAATAAGGCATGCGTGCTGGCACACAAGTGCTCCTTAAGCTCCAAATACCAGGAAATATCCTACAAAATTTTAGCTCAATGGTATATTACGCCACAACAAATCAGGAGATGGTCTCCCTCCACCTCAGACATGTGCTGGAGATGTAAGACTCACAAGGGTACCTTCCTGCACATATGGTGGGAGTGCCCGCTAATACAAGCCTATTGGGATGCAATCAAATCCTGGATAAAACACATTACAGAAACTCGCCTAGAATTGAACGCGGCTATGTGCTTGATCAATCTGGTCCCCACCAATTTAAGCCGCTACAAAAAATCATTGTCCAGACATTTACTCACGGCCGCTAAAACACTGATACCAATCCATTGGAAAACAACCAAAACACCGAGCATTACAGACTGGTTGGACAGAGTGCAATATATATCTACAAGATGGAGGAGATCGTGGCTACCAAACATGAAAATAGCACGAACTTTATCAAAACATGGCAACCATGGCTGATCTTCACACTCTCCCCTGAATTCCGCATGCTTAGAGATTAAACTCTTCAGCATCTTTTGACCCTCATCACGGTGGGAGCAAAGCTTAAGCCGACATAGAACCTTTCTAATTAACGGAGTTATGAATGATAGCGATGGGCTGATCACACCTCACACCCCCCTCTCCTTGCCCCCTACCTCACCCCCCCACACAGCCCCCACACCGTTCTCACCTGTCCCCAAACATCATACGCTACTTTGCGTCTTCAATTGTGTTCTTACTCCAACCTAGCTGCTAACTGAATCTGAACACAGTGGAGATGTACTTATATGTTATGTTGTTTACAGATTGATTGCAATGATATTTGTATTCAGACTTTGACTGTAAACCTGATCTTATTTTCAATAAAATCTTTGATTGAGAAAAAAAAAAAAAAGAAAATAAAGAAAAATCGAATAAACTAAATTTTAGTCATACATTTAGGGCAAAATTTATTCAGCCACATGTCTTTAGTAAAAAAAATGTCAATAAGCGTATATTTTTTGGTTTGCGCAAAAGTTATAGCGTCTACAAACTAGAGTACATTTTCTGGAATTTACAACGCTTTTAATTTATGACTGCCTATCTCATTTCTTGAGGTGCTAAAATGGCAGGGCAGTACAACCCCCCCCCCCCCAAATGACCCCATTTTGGAAAGTAGACACCCCAAGGAAATTTCTGAGAGGCATATTGAGCCCATTGAATATTTTTTTTTTGTCCCAAATTATTGAATAATGACACAAAAAAAAAAAAAAAGTTTACAAAAAGTTGTCACTAAATGATATATTGCTCACACATGCCATAGTTATATGTGGAATTGCAAAATATATTCTGCTGCTTCTCCTGAGTACGGGGATACCACATATGTGGGACTTTTTGGGAGTCTAGCCGCATACGGCACCCCGAAAACCAATCACTGCCTTCAGGGTTTCTAAGGGTGCAAATTTTTGATTTCACTCCTCACTACCTATCACAGTTTCGAAGGCCATAAAATGCCAAAATAACACAAAATCCCCCCAAATGACCCCATTTTGGAAAGTAGACACCCCAAGCTATTTACTGAGAGGCATGTTGAGTCCATGACATATTTTATATTTTGCCACAAGTTGCAGGAATATTACATTTTTTTTTTTTTTTGCACAAAGTTGTCAGTAAATGATATATTGCTCACACATGCTATGGGCATAAGTCAAATTACACCCCAAAATAAATTTTGCTGCTTCTCCCGAGTATGGGGATACCACATGTGGGGGACTTTTTGGGAGCCTAGCCACGTACTGGACCCTGAAAACCAAGCACTGCCTTCCGGATTTAAATATAAAACGCTACCAAAAAAAACTGTTAGCAATCGCAGGGATCAGGCCTGACTCGCTAGTATAGATCTGATCAGATCAGATATTGATCTGTTCAGATGCTATACCACTATGGGAGGTTTATGCTTTGCACGTGGGTGTTAGCGGTACTGGCACTAACCTAGCACTGCCTGGGGCGACGCAGACCCTGACCCTAAAACCTAATTGATATCACCCGCCGGGTGATCAGGGGGTTAAACCTTTATTGGGTAATAAATGGTGGGTGCCCTGATGTTATAAAAAGCAAACTAACTAACCAGAGTCACCCGTAACACTTATACGGTGATCACTGGTGAAAGGGTTAACTAGGGGCAATCAGGGGGTTCAAATTTTTATTAGGTAGTATATGGGGGTCCCTGGCGCTATATAAAAACCTGACGGGGAACCTAAATAACTAACTGGCTAACCAGCGTCACCAGTGACACTTATACTGTGATCGCTGGTGAAAGGGTTAACTAGGGGCAATCAGGGGGTTAAAACCATTATTGGGTAGTATATGGGGGTACCTAGCGCTATAAAAACCTGGCGGTGAACCTAAAAAAATAACTAGCTACCTAGCGACACTAGTGATACTAATGCAGCGATCAAAAAAATGATCGCTTAGTGACACTGGCAAAAGTGGGTGAAAGGGTAAACTAGGGGCAATCAGGGGGTTAAAACCATTATTGGGTAGTATATTGGGGTACCTAGCGCTATAAAAACCTGGCGGTGAACCTAAAAAAATAACTAGCTACCTAGCGACACTAGCGACACTAAGGCAGCGATCAAAAAAATGATCGCTTAGTGACACTGGCAAAAGGGGATGAAAGGGTTAACTAGGGGCAATCAGGGGGTTAAAACCATTATTGGGTAGTATATCGGGGTACCTAGCGCTATAAAAACCTGGCGGTGAACCTAAAACAATAACTAGCTACCTAGCGACACTAGCGACACTAATGCAGCGATCAGAAAAATGATCGATTAGTGACACTGGCAAAAGGGGGTGAAAGGGTTAATTAGGGGCAATCAGGGGGTTAAAATCATTATTGGGTAGTATATCGGGGTACCTAGCGCTATAAAAACCTGGCGGTGAACCTAAAAAAATAACTAGCTACCTAGCGACACTAGCGACACTAATGCAGCGATCAGAAAAATGATCGCTTAGTGACACTGGCAAAAGGGGGTGAAAGGGTTAACTCTAAGGGCAATCAGGGGGTTAAATCTTTATTGGGGGGTGGTAGGGGGCTACCCTGGACCTAACACTAACTGCCCTGACAGTTTTTACTTTTACAACTGACACTGAATGATGTGATCAGTAAATAAATGATCACTGCAATCAGTGACACTGTGACTGGGGGGGGGGGGGGGGGGACATCGGGGGGCGATCGGGGGGGTGATCGGGGGGGGGTTTGTGTGCCCATGTGTTATTTAGTGTCCGTGTAGTGTTTGGTGCAGACTTACTGTGTCCTCTCCTCGTAGTCCGGTCAATAAGACCTCCCCGAGGAGAATGACATCACTTCCTTCCTGCCTGTGTATACAATACACAGTGGGAAGAAACTTCTCATTCGCCAGGAGCAATCGAGAGGGGATGGCCAGAAACCAACGGCCATCCCCTCATCCCGGATCGTTCCTAAAGCGAACCGGACCGCCGCATCCAGCGGGAGGGGGTCCGATCGAACCCCCCCACCCGCTGGAAGGCAAGCACGTACATGTACGTGCTTGTGCCTGTACATGCCATTGTAATGACGTACAATGGCATGCGGCAGTCCTTAAGTGGTTAAAGGTGTCAAGGCTGTTCATTTTGCAAGGTTAATGTTATCATATAAGGTGAAGATTTACTAACATTCACTTATATTCACTTTGAAAAGTGAACTTTCACTTTTCTAGGTAAACAGCTTCTACTTTTTTGGTAGGTTCAACCAGGGCTTGGACAAGGAATGGGCAGTAGGGACAGCAGCCCCGGGCACAGGGAATCAGAGGGGCAAAGAATAGGCGAAGGGCGGTACACCCATTTTATGGCATGTATTAACAGAGGGGGAGCAATTTAGGATCCTTACCCTGAGCACTGGATAACCTGCTCCCGGTACTGGGTTCAACCCCAAAGTCAAGGCAGCAACATTGTTGTCAGCTCAAACAAGAACATTAGAGCACACTGGAATTCTGGCAGATCAGCATATTTTTCTGTACTTCCCCCATTTTTAACCACTTCCCAACCTCCTCATGGAGATATACTGTGGCAGAAGGGCATGTACAGGCAGATTAACATACCTGTACGTTGCCCTTTAAGAGGCGGCTCGCGGGCACATGGACCTGATGTCCACGGGGATATCCACGATCATCTCACGGTGTAGAAGAACGGGGAGATGCTAATGTAAACAAGCATCTCCCCATTCTGCCTAGTGACACTGTCACTGATCCACTCTCCCTGAAATCAGGAGCGCTGATCAGTGACGTGTCACACACAGCCCCTCCCCCTACAGAACCACTCCCTAGGACACACTTAACTCATACAGCGCCACCTAGTGGTTAACCCCTTTGCTGCCAGTGACATTTTTACAGTAAAAGTCTTTAGCTATCCCTTAGCGTTCGCTAGTCTTCATGCTCCCCAATGTTTCGTATCATGTCGGTACTTTAAGTCTTTAATGGTCCAACGGCCACTCGAAGCCTACCTTCTCTCTCGAGGAAATCTATAGTGGTATGAAGCCCTCTTTTGTCAGATATTCGTCATGTTATTGAAGCACCAGTCCAAGACCCAAATCTATGCATTACGAAATATACAATGGCTCTCAGTTTTCTATTTATTTTAATATTATTTTATGTAATATTTTTCTATCGTTTTTTTTTTTTTTTTGTGTTTTGTTTTGTTCTATTTTATTTTTCTTTGACTGCTACTTTATACTTGTAGTCACCACGTTGTTATACCAGTCCTTTCAATATGGTATTCATTGTCTATTGTCAGTTCTGTATGTCTCTGTATACTGTAAAATTTCTCTCAATAAAAATTACAATTTAAAAAAAAAATGATTTTTTTTTCGCAAAAACGATTGATTTTCGAATGATTAATAGTGTAATCGAATGAAAATAGTTCAAAAAATCGACAGCGCATGCGCATTTCCGCTGCTTGTATAATCGATCGAGGGTAATTGTACTATTGATGTTGTTATCGGTCGCTAAAATGTCGAATATTGGGCGGCATCTATTGATACAATGTTGGCGTTCTCGCATGCACGTTCTAAAAATTTTACAATTTGCAAATTTTTTTTCCGAACGATATTCTAACCGTGTATGGGCAGCATTACAATGGTAAAAAAAAGCAGAAAGCAGACCAAATTTTGCTCTTATCACTTTTAGAAATGGACGAAGAGCCCAAAAAAAATGCTCTTAGAAAATAACCTAATAAACCACCAGATACTAAAGGATATTTATTTAAAAAATATATTTAAATCTGTGTTTTAAATAAAATTGATAGCTGGAAAGTGAATTATAAACAACACCCAATTCAGTGATTTCAAGCTGAAAATAAAAAGCACCAAATCAAAGCATTCCGAAAATGATTAGATTAAAACTGAAATCTCCAGACAATCAGAACTTGATTTGAACAACAGTAACATCTCAAAACATTATAACGAAATACAATGTGATCAAAGAGTCAATAACAACAAGCGTGTAAAGCAAATGTGAGCAAAAACATGAAAGAGGAGCACAAAGGTCAGAGAAGGTTTTTTTTTTTTTGTTCTTATTCATCTTTCCCCATGTTCTTGTTTAAAAATATGTTAATACTACACAACTGGAATTATTGATGCTTTCAAACAGACTACTATTTGTTATCATATTTTGGAGATTTTATGCTCCTTCAACTCACATTATGAAGGCCTGGAGGAAATGTAACCACTTGCTTACTGGGCACTTAAACCCCCCTCCTGTCCAGACCAATTTTCAGCTTTCAGCGCTGACGTGCTTTGAATGACAATTGCGCGGTCATACAACACAGTAGCTAAATTACATTTTTATCATTTTTTCACCACAAATAGAGCTTTCTTTTGGTGGTATTTGATCACCTCTGCAGTTTTTCTTTTTTGTTAAAAAAATTGAAAAAGCCAGAATTTACTTTTTTTTTTTTATTTTGGCATAAAATTTTGCAAACAGGTAATTTTTTCTCCTTAATTGATGTACGCTGATGAGGCGGCAGTGATGGGCATTGATAGGTGGCAGTGATGGGCAGTGATGGGTGGCAGTGATGGGCACTGATGGGTGGCAATAATGGGCACTGATTGCTTACACTTATAGGAGGCACTGATTGGCACCACTGGTGATCATTGATAGGTGGAACTTGTGGGCATTGATAGGTGGCACTTGTGGGCATTGATAGGTGGCACTTATGGGCATTAATAGGTGGCACTGGTGGGCACTGTTGGCACTGGCAGGTGGCAATAACAGGTGGCACTGGCAGGGGGTACTGAATGGCACAGATGAGGTGCCTGTGTTCCTTAATATTTAGGACCGATGTCCCTTTAACATAAGACGGTGATCGGCTTTTTTTTCTCCTCACGCTGTCAGCGTGAGGAGAAAAAAGACGATTGCCAAGCTTTTGTTTACATCATGTGATCAGCTGTCATTGGCTGACAGCTGATCACATGGTAAGGGGTCTGCACCGGCCCCTTACTTGGATTGGTGATCACCGGAAATTGAGGTCCGTGCTGTAGCCATCATTCGGCTATGGCCCGGACCTCAAGTGGTTAACGCAAATCCCCAGGCCAGCATCTAAACACACTTGAAATACATACACTGTATATTTACTGTTTTACCTGGAAAAGCTTTTGCATTCTGTACTAGACATGTGCGATTCATTCAGATAGGAATCAAAATTCAGACTAAATTTTCCTCATTCAAAAATTCAGATATATCCGATTCTCTGAATCACAATAGTAAAAAATGTCAACTAATCCGAAATAAGCTATAACGAAAACAATTAATTCATTTTTATTCATTTGTTTTCGACTTCAGTGGGTTTTGTAAGTTCGGTAATATGTGTCACATTCTGTATTGCTATGATTGGCCAAAGTCACAAGCAAAGCGCATGGAAGTTGCAAGCAAGTCGTAGAGAAATCGCAGATAGAAAACAAGTCACATTGACGTTGCAATCCTTCCCTAACCTGATGTTGTGTGCTCACTAGTGGTTTCTACTGCTTGTGACTTGTATCAGTGTCTGGTTAAAGCTTGTAGGTGGCCTTTTCACTCTATTTTGACTGTTCTATAAGGCTGCAGGACCCCTGACCCTCTGTCTGGACAGTGCCGATTGGCCCTGTGCTGATCACATGCACCCTCCCAAGAAAAAATAGCTCTAGCAATACACACCAAACTGAGCATGTGCAGAGTGCCCCCAAGGTTCTTTTCCATCAGGAGATGGGTTGGGAACTGTGGAAGAAGGGGATGATCAAAGAAGACAGGATCAAACAGCCTTTTTACACAAAGTGCAGGATTAACTCCTTAAGTTCCACAGTGAGTAAAACAAGCATGCTTTACTACATATACAGTACAGACTGATTTTACTGTTATGGGTTTAGTAACACTTTAAATCAAATTGATTACAGCAGCCCTTAGACCAGTAATGGTGAACCTTGGCACTGAAAATGTTTTTGAACTACATTTACCATGATGCTCATGCACTCTGCAGTGTAGTTGACCAATGTGGTTGATGTAGTTCCAAAACATCTGGAGTGCCAACTTTCGCCATCACTGCCTTAGACCATACAGGCAATACTGGGGACTAATCCTTTGCCATCAACTTGCTTTTTTGGGGCACATTTTCCAGAGTTCAGGTTCTCTTTAAGTAAAGTAGAGAAAAAGTTCTGTAATGAAGCTTTGAACTTTTCAAAACAAAGCATGTATATAAAATGCAGCTGAAGTGCAGCAGAGTCCAATAATTCATGCACCATATTGTAAGGCAAGCCAGTATTATCCACAGGAATGCAATTTGTGAGCAATCTGTCAAGGTTGATTATCAAATGTTAACACTGAAAAGTCTATTAAACTTTATTGTGAAGAGTGATAACGCGTTGCTGAGGTTTTTTTTTCTTCTATAATGCATGGATTTTATTCATTAAGGCGAGGTACTTGGGAATGTATGAAACGCGATCATCACGATTATGCAAATCTAAATGTGATTGCCCTTCACAGAAATCTGCCCAGGAACAATCAAATAATGCAGATTTAGAAGTCATGTCATCGGAGATAATAAGCTTTGAAGGTCATAGACCTCGTTAGCGATCCGTGTTTTCCAAACTGTTAGAGTGTTTGGATAACAAAACATCCTTCTAGTCCCAGACAAATGGCTTAGGGGAAGACTTGTCTTGTAAGTCAATGATGGAAAAGCAATGGGCTTAACAAGAGGTTAAAGGTACAGTACACTTAAACTGTAAAAGACTGAGCCTTACAATGCATACAGGTAACACATTCTACTTGTCTAGGCCTTTTGTTTCTTGCAGGTATACTGTCCTCGTTTCTACAGTTCCTATGTGGTATAAGAGGCAGAACATACAGTAATTGTGATGGTGCATGGCTTTAAAGGGGTTGTAAAGTTTTGGTGTTTTTTTAAAAACAAACAAAAAACAAATATGTCATACTTACCTCCGCTGTGCAGTTGGTTTTGCACAGAGTGGCCCTGACCCTCATCTTCTGGGGTCCCTCAGCGGTGCTCCTGGCTCCTCCTCTTCTCGAGTGCCCCGGAGAAGCGCTCACCTTCGTGGACACCCAATCTATCTAATTAGGACACTGGCCAGAGCTGGTGTGCTCATTCCCGTCATGGGAATTATGGGGCTCGGGGGCGCTGCTGCAACACAGGAGGTTTTTAACCTTAATGCATACAATGCATTAAGGAGAAAAATGGTGAGGGTTTACAACCCCTTTAATGGCTGCACCCTGATGGAACATTGCAGTGACAGACATACAGTGGATATAAAAAGTTTTCACACCCCTGTTAAAATGTCAGGTTTCCGTGATGTAAAAAAAATGAGACAAAGATAAATCATTTCAGAACTTTTTCCACCTTTAATGTGACCTATAAACTGTACAACTGTTGAATAACAAACTGAAATCTTTTAGGTGGAGGGAAGTAAAAAGGGAAAAATAAAATAATGTGGTTGCATAACTGCGCACGCCCTCTTAAAGTGCCTCTGATTATGTTATCCATATAACATGATACAAAACCCTCTCTCTCTCTCTCTCTCTCTCTCTCTCTCTCTCTCTCTCTCTCTCTCTCTCTCTCTCTCTCTCTCTCTCTCTCTCTCTCTCTCTCCAGGTCCATAGTTGCCAATGGTCCCGGGATTAGGACATTTATCCCGAATTAATTTTGTCCAGGGAAATTCGGTTTGTCCCAGGAAATTCAAATTCCCCGTTTTTCGCCGCCGGCCACCATTTTAAAGAAGACCAGAAGCTGGTCTTCAATAGAGATGCTGTGGCGCCGCAGGTAAAGAATGCAGGTAAAGTGGAGACAAGGGAACATGCCTATGGTTATTGTGCTTTAATGCACCTTAATAGGCATTTTATGCTGAAAAGCTCCTCTCCAAAATGCAGTGATGTTTTTTTTTACTGCCTGTCAACCTCCCTGTCATAAACTAATGAAAATGCCTATAGTGTGCATGGACACATAGGCTAACATGAAGGGGAGTTAACAGGCAGAGGAAAAAAAAAAGCTCCAGGAAGCAGCTTCTTTGAGCTGCAGTGTGCATGAGGCCAAAGGAGGACAAATGCAGGTCAGGAGGAGGAGAAAGGTAAGTTAAGACTCCAAGAAGGTACCCTTCACCATACACGCGATCGGACATTCCGACAACAAAATCCATGGATTTTTTCCAACGGATGTTGGCTCAAACTTGTCTTGCATACACATGGTCACACAAAGTTGGTCGGAAATTGCGAACATCAAGAACGCAGTGACATACAACACGTAGGACGAGCCGAGAAAAATTAAGTTCAATAGCAAGTGCGACTCTTCTGCTTGATTCATAGCATGCGTGGAACTTTGTGCGTCAGAATTATGTACACACGATCAGAATTTCCGACAACGGATTTTGTGGTCAAAATTTGAAAACCAGATCTCAAATTTTGTGAGACGGAAATTCCGATGGAAAATGTCCAATGGAGCCTACGCACGCTCCCATCAAACATTTTCCGTCGGAAATCCCGACCATGTGTATGGGCATAAGTCTATGAAAAACCAAGGGAAACTGAAAGAAAAATTACATAAACTTTGTGATACCCATTCCAAGCGCTAGTGGATGCAAAACCAGGCACCTATTGGACAAGTCTCCACGTTTTGAATCATTTTTTAGATATGGCAAAGTAAGTATAGCCTGGAAAAACCCCTTTAACTTGAGAAATACAAAAAAAATTAAGTTTGCAAGTTGAATAAATAGGAACTCAAGATAATGCGGTGTACAGCCATTTATTTCACAAAGTGTTCCTCAGACATCACTGGTAGATAAAGTCCAAAATGGAGACGAATGAGAAAAAATAGGCATGCTGTGTTCGTGACCCTTTGGCTCTCTATCTACAAAATGTCTGTGTGTTTAAACCCTTAGGGATACTAACTAAATAATGATGACAAAAGATCAGTCAGTGTGCCAGTTATAGCACAGAAAGGAAGAGACCAAACTGATTTTAATGTTCAATATAAAAGGCTGGCTTCTCACAGTAGGTCTTAAGGGATGTGCTGTAAATTTAAAACCTTTACTAATGGAACAACATAGACACAACAGAAAGATTGCTTTTGGAAATATGAGAGCTGAGCCATTGATCAATGAAATACTTATGTATAAATGGATGGCTTTACGTTTTGATGGTTACATGCACAGAATGATATTAAAGCTGATTTCCAGGCAGATAAAATACACAAATGAATACAGGTCTGTATTGTTTAATTGTATTTTTGAAATACAAGCAGTGTAAGTTATTATAATTTTACTGGGTATTAGCATGTGTGCAGGACCAGGTGATTGGTACCGGTAAAGGGAAAGGTACACAGAGACAAAGGCAGGTGGCACTATTTTTTGGGGGAAATTAGCAGTAATAAATAACACATGGAGGACGGTGCCAAGATGCTCACTTACAGTTTCAGACAATATGGCAATGGAGCCTCAACATTACAGTAAACCAGGGTACAATGGCTCTTTACAACATTGGTGGTACTTTAATACAATCTCTGGGAGGACAAATTAACAGGCTTACATTACAGCATCTGATGAAGGGGATGGCTGGTAGGCACAACAGCAATGCAGATGCCTTCAGTAAAACGATAGTAAGGTTCTTGTCCCAACTCTCGAAGAGTTCCCAGATGGTACATCCCTGCACTATCCCAACTCGACTGGAACCTTTGCCTAGTGCTGTCCCTACACTATCTACTTTGCAAATGCTTGCCAACCACAGTGGGACAGTTCCATTTTTTTTGCATTGCCTTCAATAAAGATGACAGTTGATGTCAGTCAGGGCAGCAGCATCCAATCAGACTGCTGCTTCCCTGATGAAACCTACGGAGGTTTCAGAGGAACAAATTTCCTCTCAACCTACATTCTCCTCTTCACAATAGCGGGCTGAACAGTTCTACTTACAGCAGGGAGGATGAGCTGCACCTGCCTACAAGCATATTGTAGTAGCCTATACAGCAGGGCTCAAAGAAGGGATGGGAGAAGCATCCAACTAGCTGTAGTACCTAGTAGCTGTAGTAGCTGTAGTATGTGTTGATAAGAGGGAAAACAACGTGACAGAAAGGGAAAGCAAAGTGACCGAAAGATGAGCTTATAAGGCTTCAGTTTCTTCTGAAATGGCCATTCCTGAGTCCCAAGCTTGAAAGTAGACCCTGCAGCTCCTCCCTACTTAAGATGACCAACTTCACATACAGTAAGGCTATTCTAATTATAGTCCTTAATCCTTTCCTAATTCCAGTTCCTCAGGCCAGTCATGTAGTCCCTCTGTTAAGACCTTCTTACTCTCAAACTTCACAGACATCTTTACTTGCCATGGAATATTGCTCCCTCCCTGCAAGGACTGAGAGTGTACAGAGAGGTGAAGAGCAGGGAAAAACACAGACTGGCTGCAGCCTGGGACTAAGAAAACCCCCAGCAACAATAAGGATTTCTACTCGCCATAGCAGTTACTCACCAGGGCTGGGAGAGGCCTGAAGAGCATGGCCCTGCGGAAATGGAGAAAGGGGAAGGATTGTATTGCTTGGATTTCCAGACAGGATTGGCAGGACCGATGGCTGGCAAGGAGACCTACTGCAAGCTTGAAGGCTGGGCACAGAGAGATTGTACAGCTGTGTAGTTCAGGGCAAAAGAAAATGTTATAGAGTGCAATTATATGTGAGGAAGAGCTGCAAAGGAAAACAGTGGATCTGAGAGCAGAGAGGACCATTTTATTCTGTACTGTGCTGTGCAACTGTTCTCAGAGCAATATAAGGCAGAGTCACAAATAATGGTGTGCAAAGCTGCAGAGCATTGCATCAAGCTTCTGAGAGGGAGACTGCTGGCCTTATAGATAGACAGCAATATGGAGCAGAACCACAAACAAACAGAAAACCTGAGATATGGACAGGGTTGGACAAGGACAAAAATTTGACCCTGGACTTCATCATGACCCACTTTAATTTTGAATTTCCCCAACAGCGTCCCCCTTACATCAGAGTGTCCCCAACAGCATTCCCCTTACATCAGAAAGTCCCAATCAGCAGCCCCTTCACATCAGAGTCCCCATCAGCAGCCCCCTTTACATCAGAGGGTCCCCATCAGCAGTCCACTTGCCATCAGTGTGTCCTTGTCAGAGAGTCCCCACCAGCAGAATATGGAGCAGGACCACAAACAAACAGAAAACCTGAGATATGGACAGGGTTGGACTCGGACAAAAATTTGACCCTGGACTTCATCATGACCTACTTTAATTTTGAATGTCCCTAACAGCGTCCCCCTTACATCAGAGTGTCCCCAACAGCATTCCCCTTACATCAGAAAGTCCCAATCAGCAGCCCCTTCACATCAGAGTCCCCATCAGCAGCCCCCTTTACATCAGAGGGTCCCCATCAGCAGTTCACTTCCCATCAGTGTGTCCTTGTCAGAGAGTTCCCACCAGCAGCCCCCTTCACATCAGAGTCCCCACCAGCAGCCCCCTTCACATCAGAGAGTCCCTAACCAGCAGCCCCCTTTACATCAGAGAGTCCCCGTCAGCAGTCCCCTTCACATCAGTGTGTCCCCTCCCCACATGTACTCACAGTTTTGAAGGCAGCTTTTCATCCCTCTCTCCAGTTATGTGATAACAAGTAATAAGGGGAGAGAGGAAGGAAAGTCTTCCTGCTGTCTATCTCCCCCTGCAGACTGGAGAGAGCATAACACCCAATGCTCTCTCCAGCAAGTGATGGAAGCAGCTCCTCCTGACAGGAGTAAAATCGAGATCACTCACTGTCAGAGAAGCTCCAGGACTGCACCTGACTGGCCCACTGAGCCATTCGGCCCACCGGGAAACTCCTGGTAGTCCCGATGGCCAGTCCATGCCTGGATATGGGGAAGCTGGAAGCTCTGAAAAGAGAGAGAAGGTCTCAAAACCGGCATATTTGGAGTTTCCGGTATATTTGGAGTTTAGTCACATCATCATTATCCGGATTGTTACCAGCAAGTATAAAAGGAGAAAGATACAGTAATTCCCTATGATACTAATGCAAGTCTGCTGCACTTAATTGTGTAGCCATTCATTTTGGTAAGCCTCCATTCACATCAGTGGCTGAATAGTTTTTCGCATTGATTAAGTTGGACCATTGGCGATATACTTTGTATTGCAATTGGACATACTTAAGAGGACATTTAACCACTTCAGCCCCGGAAGGTTTGGCTGCTTAATGACCAGGTCGTTTTTTGCGATACCGCACTGCGTCGCTTTAACTGACAATTACGTGGTTGTGCGATGCTGTACCCGAACAAAATTGATGTCCCTTTTTCCCACAAATAGAGCTTTCTTTTGGTGGTGTTTGACCACCCCTGCGGTTTTTATTTTTTGTGATATAAACAAAAGAAGCGACAATTTTGAAAAAAAAAAGAAAAAACACAACACTTTTTCCTATAATAAATATCCCAAATGAAAAAAAAATGTTTTCCTTAGTTTAGGCCGATATGTATTATTCTACATATTTTTTGGAAAAAAAACGCAATAATTGTATATTGATCGGTTTGCACAAAAAAGTTATAGCGTCCACAAAATAGGGAGTAGATTTATGACATTTTATTATTATTTTTTTTAATAGTAATGGTGGTGATCAGCAATTTTTATTGTGACTGCGATATTGTGGCGGACAGATCGGACACTTTTGACTCATTTTTGTGACCAGTGACAATTATACAGCGATCGGAGCTATAAAAAGGCACTGAATACTGCATAAATGTCACTGGCATGGAAGGGGCTAACACTAGGGGGCGATCAAGGGGTTAACTGTGTTCCCTAGGTTTGTTCTAACTGTAGGGGGGATGGGACTGACTAGGAGGAGAGAGATGTTGATGAGGACAAGGGCCTCTTCCCGTCAACCCTTGCCTGGTGGTTGTCGGGGTCTGCAGCCCCCCCCCACCCTAGGTGAATGAGTATGGGGTACATCATACTCCTACCCATTCACCTAAATCAAAAAGTGTCAAAAATAAAAACACTACACAGGTAAAGTATTTTATTAAGGCAGCTCTGGCTCTTCTCCCTCTTCTGATGATGTGTTCTCTCCTCTCTGCACTGTCCTCTCTCTCTGCTATCTTCTGCTCTTTTGCTGGGTCTTCTTCCACTGTTCTTCTTCCGATGTTGACTCGACACAATCTCCCGGTGTAATGCTGGGTCCGCCACATGTAATGACTTATATTGACATGGGGCGGGGCCACCCGATGACGTAGGTTAGAGGCCACGCCCCTTGTGATGTCATCACCCCATCATGCCCCGGGTGAGGCTAACATGGAGAGGCGTTTTTAAGCTGTGAAAAACGCTCATAAAAGCAGCTGTAAAAACGTCCGTGGGCATGAGGCCTTATACTTACCTGTTCTATGTAATGGTTTTGCACAGAGCAGCTTCTAGGGTGCCCTGTCTGTGCTCTTGGCTCTTCTTCCTTGCACTTGTGTGTGCTCGAATTCGGAGCCATGCTGTGTATGTCCATTGACACAGACAGAGCTGTACAACCAGTCTTCCAGCTTTCTGTTAACTGACTGTGATTGACAAAAGCAGGAGACAATGCAGTTGCCTCCATGTCCAGGGAGGAGAGAGAGAAAGCAGAGAAAGCCACTGCTCTTGGGGCAAAGTGCTGGATCGAGATTGGGCTCAGGTATGTATAGGGGGGGAGGGGGGCTTGGAGGTCAAAGGCTGCACACAGAAGGTTTTTGACCTGAATGCAGAGAATGCATTAAGGTCAAAAACCTTCTACCTTTGCAACCACTTTAAGTAATGGTTTTGATGTCTCAATTATACAGTACAAGCTAAACTTTCATTCTCATCAATTCTCTTCTTTTTCCTTTGGTTCCTTTTATAATCTTTTTTTTTTCTATTCCTAACTGTATTCTACCTGTCTCTCTGAATTTACATTCTGACAGAGAGAGAGTTAGAAGAGGCAAATAAGAAATGCATTGAAAAGCCAACGTTATAAAAGTATTAAAAAAAATTGCACAATGTGAGGGAATCTTTGAGGAAACTCAGAACAACAGATAGCAGGAAACCTTAATCAAAGCCAGCAAGTAGTGTACCCGGAGGCTAGCAAGAACACATATAGCGGATGGTATGAAAGACCTCGGGAATCTGAGGAGGAGAATAGAGAAGGAACAGGACAAACAGCAAGATAGAGAGCGAAGGAGAGAATATGAGATGAACATAGATGAACTGGCAATAAGCTGCTCAGAATTCCAGATATGGAGTCTATAAGAAATTGTGTCAAGGAGCACCGAGCAAGTCGAGCAAAGAACACCCCAGAAATAGGCAGCAGCTTATTAGAAAGCAAATGAAAGTGATATTTTGTGTTTATGTTCTGCTTAGTAATATGCCAGGGAGTTTCAATTACCAGCCTTTGCACGATAATAGATGTATACCGTATAAAAATCCAATGTATAAGACGAGGCATAGCATATTTATAAGCAAAATTAACATCATGTTTTTTTCTTACTAATGCACAGTAAACCACGCAGGCATAAGTCACTCTATAAGGAAACTAATTTCTTTATATATTTGCATTTATTAACACGAATGGAGTTTAAACTGCCTTTCTCAGCTGGAACAAACTAAAGTATAACTCATAAGGCCTCATGCTGCATTTGTCCAAGTGGATATTTGAAGATAAAGGGACTCTAGACATAAATAACCTAATACTAAATTGCAAGTGCTATCAATAGATTTTTGGGGCTTTTGAGGTGCTGGTATTATTACTACAGATTACAAAAATATACTTTGTAGAATATAATAATAGTTATACACAAAATGTATTAAAATGTACAGATATCCATTCTCAAATATCCCAAATTAATCAATTCCAGTCCAGACCAATTCTGATATTACTTTTGGCTGGAAAACTACTTAGAACTCCTAAACACACATTATGTTTTTATATATATATATATATATGTATATATATATATATATATATATATATATATATATATAGTGAAGAAACGACTCGGAGGGCCGTTTCTTCACAGGGCAAGCACCGATGACATTATCTGCACACTACAAGGTAAATATCTCCTAAACGGCACACGTTTAGGAGATATTTACAGTATCTATAGGCAGGGCCGCTGATAGGCCAGTACAACTGGCCCTGTTGTACCGGGCCTGGCCAGCAGGGGGGCCTGGGAAACCTGTCCACAGAACTAATTAATGTAAAAAAAAAAAATCCCCCAGCCATCATGACCAAACATTGTCTGTCGGAGTCATCCTCCCACACCCTCTACCCCCCCCCCCCCCGCGGTTACTTTTTTATTTTTTTATTTTTTTTATTTTGATAGCTCAATATCTGCAGGTGGCGACAGGAGGAGGGACTATTTTTTCTATTGCGGGCGTGGAAGAATGTCTCTTCCGTGCTCGCTCCTCATGCTGGCTCAAGTCCCGGCCAGCATGTCATTTCCTGGCGCCACGGAGTGATTCCTCTCCCTCTGCTCTGTTCTTCACTCGGCCTGAGAGAAGAAGCAGTGAAGCGAGCGGGGCCACCAGTGGTAGAAGAAAAAAAAGAAGCAGCTGGCATCTGACTGGAATAGTTTGTGGACACCGGCACTCTAGTCCAGGCAGCAGCAGGATCAGGGAAGAAGTGACTCCTGGGGCCAGGCTAACACAGGTGTGTGCTTGCTTGGGGGGGGGGGGATTTGAGATCTACTACTACTACTGCAGCAGCATCTATACATATATAGTATACCAGGGGCAGGACCAAGGGTGGAACTGAAGGGGGCCCCGTCAGGTAGGCTGTATGGGGCCCCATGATTTCTATCAGCAGCCTGCCTATAGATAAGCCTTATTATAGGCTTACCTGTAGGTAAAAGTGACACAGAGAGGTTTACAACCACTTTAAAAGCTTTAATTTACAGATATACATCTAATGGAGGATGGTTCTATGTCAATTTCTTTTCAGAACCTACTGGGCTTGCTAATAAGAAAGCTCATCAACCCTTACTCATTTTTGAGTGCTTTTGGCTAGCCATATAAGATTAGATTTCTTTGTTTTTTTAGTGTGCGGGCTGAACGAGAGAAAATCTATTGATTCTCCAATCCTGCGCGAGAGTATGGAGGACTCTTCACAGCTGGCTATTGAATTCAAGAAGTTGCAGCATTCAGGAGGAGTTGCCTGAATAGCTGAACAGTGACTGCATCTGTTAGGATGCAGACACTGTACTCCTGATTTTCTACCCTGTTCAGTCGATTTTTAAATATATTTTTTTTCAAGCTGTTGGTGCTTGCAGAGCCAATCATAGCTCACATTTTGTCCATTTTAGCAGGAATCTGCTGAAATTCAAGCCACGTACAGCCAACTTTTATTGTGCCTGTTTGCCAGACTGGTTAAGCATAATTGCAATATATTTTTGGTAAAATAAGACAGTTACAATGCCAGCACCGCCAAGCGGAGGGGGGGGGGGGGACAAGCGGGGCTTTGTTCCCCTGCATCGCTGGACCCTGGAACAGGTAAGTGACCGATTATAAAATGTCAGCAGCTGCAGTATTTGTAGCTGCTGACTTTTATGGGTTTTTTTTTTTCATGGAAACTCCTCTTTAAGTTGACTTGTGAAAAAAAGTGAATATTTTCATTTCTTCCAATCCAGTAGGAGGTGTGTGACACTGGTGCATGCCAGGGGAGGATATAAACCTTTGGGAGAATCATGTGTTTACTCTATTTCCCTGGGCTGAGGCATAAGGAGGTGCAGCTGGATGGAGCTCTGCTGTTAGTCCCAATAGCCTTTTTGGGACCTCACACAAGTGGTCCTGAAGCTATTCTTCCTGAGCTGAAGGAAGCTGTGAAAAGGAGATGACTAAAGAGGCTCATTGGTGGAGAGTGCCAGGAATAAGGCTGGTCTCCCAGAAAGACCTGGTGACCCACTTGGATAATGCACTGAACTTTGGGAATATGCTTACAGTGTTTCCGAGATGGCTTAAAGGTTCTGACACTGTAAAGCTGGACATCTGGATCTGGAGAGTCTGTAAGTGATCTGCTATGGTATTGGGGAACCCTAACCCTCTCCTCCTTAACCGCTCTGCAATAAAACTTTAAAAAGACAAAAGTGACAGGTGCCCAATATCCTTTCTCTGTCCCCTTATTTTAGCCATGGACTCAGCTCGGGGGTGAAATGCTAGCCTGTCCCTGAGCTCTGGAAGTACTATCCTGCCTTCGGGGTGTCAGAGGGGTGCTTCAACTGTATGCACATGTACTTTGCCTGTGTATTTAGTTTGTTGCCTGGAGTTCATCTATTACCTATGTACTTTGCACATCATTGCTGCTGTACTGTATATTGCTGAAAACATTCGATAGTAACATAGCATTCCGTGAGTGTCACATTCCATAGCCAAGACTCCAGTGTGTCAAGACCTTGTGAAAGAAGACAGCAAATTAAATCAGGCCAGATCCTTAGACCTTTGGGATGCAATACAGCAGGAATAAAAACTGTTAACAGATAATTAGCTAGGGCTGTTAATCAAGTTTAACAGGTGCTGAGTAATGAAGCAAGACAGGGCATCTGCTGTGACCTGCCAGTCTATAATCTGGTTAAAAAATTCCTAATGCCAAGCTGTCTTTATTCCGCACCCGTGGTCTGGCACTGCTTGACTTGACATGCCTTTTTCATTGGTGTGCCTGGGGACATCTGACTTATTTGTTTTTAAACGAAGCTTGGCACTTCAGTACCTGACATCTCTCTTTTATATATTTTTTTGTCTGTTAAAATAAATGTATTCTTTAAATACATGTATTATTTAAGTGCCCATAGAGAGTAATTTGAGTCAAAACCAAGTAGGTTATTTTGACAGGGTTTCAGGGCTTTGCAATTGGTGCTGTTCTTAAAACATGCTTTACATTATTTTTTTTTGTGTACTTTACAACTTTCCTTAAAGTAGTTTTGAACCCAATTACTAAATTCTTATATGGTTATGTCATTTTAAATCTCATTAAATCTTTTTAGTGCAGTTTAGTGGCAATAATACACACAGTTAAGGAGCGATGAAAGATCTTGTATTGAAATAATGCAAAGACGGTTTACAATAAACCTGATCGGAAAACAGCCCAACCAGGAACACTCACAGGTCCAACAGAGTATAGAGAGCAGGTTTTAGCTGAACTGACAGCACCTGTTAGTAGGGACAGAATGCAGCCTGACCATCTCGTGCCCAAGCCGGAAAATGTCCAGAGAAGTTGCGAGTCCTATGTTTTCCCTCATCCTCAGGAATCCTTCCCTGCTGCTAGTTCTGTCTCTAACGGGTAGAGTACCTGTCCCTTCTCTACTCACTTGCAAAACGTGCAATAAACCTGGGAGCTAATGCTTTAAATAGGCTCTGCCTGACTCAAGATGGCTGCTAGAGTCATATGAGGAGGCAGCATCCAATTGGATAGCTTCCCTAGTGACCCATGAAACCATAGAGGAACCATGTTCCTCTTGACTTTCTCTTCAAATGCAATGTGCCACCTGCAGTGGAGAAAGTAGTCTACACCTGTCTACAAACTTGTAGTTTTACCACAAGCATTACCACTGGAGACTACAGGTGGCCATTTCACCATCAGGAAGCCTTTCATGTAGAAAAAGAGCTGCAGCAGCAAAGAGGCAGCAGGAGATCAGTAGGATCATTAGGAGGCAGTAGGAGTTCAAAGAGGCAGAAGGTAAAGAGGCAGTAGGAGATCAGATCTTCAGAGCCTCTCCCATCCTTTGAAACTCCCTGCCCCAGTATATCCGATCCGCCCTTAACCTGTCCACCTTTAGGAGATCCCTGAAAACTCACTTATTCAGGGAAGCCTATCCCACACCCACCTTACAACTGTCCCCGACCCACCCCCATCAAATCATTCCCCGCATCTATTACCCTTTGTACCACCACCCCCTCCCTTTAGAATGTATGCTCTACGAGCAGGGCCCTCCTGTCCCTTCTGTATCAAACTGTACTGTAATTATGCTGTCCCCCCTCTACATTGTAAAGCGCGTAAACTGTTGGCACTATATAAATCAAGAATAATAATAATAATTAGTAGCACTGATATCTACTGTAACAGTATTTTTAAAATAAAACACCATGGATCTGGTCTGTAATACATAGTCTCGTATTAGATGCCGTTCAATTAGGGTATACATCATCTATAGTAGGGTTTTTCAACTAGGGTTCCTCCAGAGGTTTCTAGGGGCTCCTTGAGTAATGAGCAATTTCTACCTCCCAGATAAGTTCCCACTGACATCACTGATTTGTTTAGCTATCTGTAACGGGTACATTTTGCTCAATGTTCACAAGTGTAAGGAGGAGTCTTCTCACTGACCATCACACCAATGTATCATGAATTGTAGACATAGCAATTCTTAGTAGGGGTTCCCTGAGACTAAAAAGGTATTTCAAGGGTTCCTGCTTGTTGATAATATTGAGAAAGGCTGATCTGTAGTCTCGGCTTTGATTGCTATTTTTAAGTTATTTAAGTTATTTACTCAATTGTCAAAATGGAAAAATTGGATGGGCATAAAGTAGATAATGACCCCTCTCTGGATATTGTTTTCTTAAGTTTTGTTGTACTTCTTAAACATAACAAATGTTCCATATAGCAAATTCAATAAATTGGACGTTGATCACTTAAAAAATTAAAAGGTAATCTAACAACACCTTCCCGACCCCTCTGGTCCTCTGTACATTTACCTTATGTGATTTACATCTTCTGCTGCCCTTTCCAGTTAGTAAAACAGTCTGGCACTTTAAAACCTTGCTACACCACCGCATGCTGTGTATTATTATTATTATACAGGATTTATATGGCGCCAACCATTTGCTCAGTGCTTTACACATGAGGGAAGACAGTACAGTTACAATACAATTCTATACAGGAAGAATTAGAGGGCCCTGCTCGTTAGAGATTACAATCTAGTAGGGATGGTCAAGTGATACAAAAGGTAATAACTGTGGGGGATGAGCTGATGGAGAAAATAAAAGTTCAGATGTTAGGTAAGGGCAGGATAGGCTTCTCTGACGAGAAAGGTTTTTAGGGATCACCTAAAAGCAAACAGAGTAGGAGATAATCGGAACTGGGGTAAGGAGTTCCATAGGATGAATTGGGCTCAGGAAAAGTCCTGGAGACGAGCATGGGAGGAAGTGACAAGGACGTTAGAGAGCAGGAGGTCTTGGGAGAATATTTAGAGACCAGGTTAGTGATGTAGCTGGGAGAAGAGTTGTGGATGGCCTTGTAAAATGCTTGCTTATAGCAATGTAATTGCCTGCTATAAGCAATCACAATGTAAAAAAAAAAATCCTGATCACTTCCCCAGAGTAGTACAATGTTTCTGCAGTAATATTATATTGCTCTGGTAACAGTGTGTTAAAAAAACAAATCGTAAAAAATAAATAAAACATTTAATAAAAAAAATAAAACAGTTTTAAGAAAAATGTGTACTGTCACCAGTCAGTGTCCCTGATTACCACCACACCGCCACACCAGTTATATGATGACACTGTACTGCATTGGTGACAGTATGTAAACAAAAAATTATAATAATTGTGAATTTTTTATCTTAATTTCTTCATTTTACAAAAAAATCTGACAAAACATTACAACTTCAAAAAACCCGCCATGCCTCTTGCTATATACCTTGGTCTTTCTACTTTCAAAAAAGGGTCATTTGGGGGGTATCTATAGTGTCCTGGCATTTTAGGGCCTCATGAAATGAGATAGGCCATCAATACATCAGGACTGGTCAATTTTTAGATCTATTCCATAGTTTGTGGGCTGTATAACTTTTCTACAGGCTAAATCATATACACTGATTTGGGTAATTTTCTCCAAAGAAATGTAGCAGTATATATTTTGGCCTACATGAAGAAAAATTATATTTGCAAAATTGTATAACAGAATCGAAGGAAAAACATTTTTTTTTTACAATTGTAAGTCTTTTCTCATTCGATTTTCAAAATATGTAAACAAAACAAAAAAACTGTAGTGGTAAAATACCATGAAAATAAAGTTCTATTTGTGTGAAAAAAAATAATAAAAAGGGCATATGGGTACAGTGTTGTATTGTCATTCAAAATGTGACAGCGTTGAAAGCTGAAAATTGGCCTGGGCAGAATTTGCGTAAAAGTGCCGGTATTAAAGTGGTTAAGTTTACTATACATTGTGAAATCTGAAAAAGTATCCTCTATTCAATCTCTTAGATCCACCAAAACCTAATTAGGCCACACAATTTGTATTTCGCCAGGTAAGCTCTCACATCACATAATTTCTGGTAGAACTAAAGAAATACAGAGAACAGTCATTGAAAGTCATTGATAAAAAAAAAAAATGTGTAGGGGTCCCCCCAAAATCAATTACCAGGCCCTTCAGGTCTGGTATGGATATCAAGGGGAACCCTGCGTCAATTTTTTTTAAAAAAATGACGTGGGGCTCCCCCCAAATATCCATACCAAACCCTTCAGGTCTGGTATGGATTTTAAGGGGAACTCCATGCCAAATTTAAAAGAAAAATGGCGTGGAGTTCCCCCCAAAAATCCATACCAGACCCTTTATCTGAGCACACCAACTGGCAGGCCACAGGAAAAGAGGGTCCCCCCTCCTGAACCACCCCAAATTGTCCGCTGTTCGGCGAACGGGTGAACAGGCAATGTTCGAGTCGAACATGAGTTTGACTCGAACTCGAAGCTCATCCCTACTGTTGAGGGTGCTCCATGAAGCCCAGGTCTTTTACACCTATGCATTCATTGGTATTCTCTGCACAAGTTCTGGTCAATATCAAATTCTTATATCCTTAACATGTTAATAAATGCCTCTTCCTCGGTTCAAAGGTGTCTTTTTTCATCCTATTGTCTGAAATAAATGTGCAGAACATTCATTAAACATATACACATTTTTTACGCAACTGAATATTAATTAAAGCTTTGTCTGAAAACAGCATGACACTCCAGAAAAGCAAAAATCTAATAATTCCACTTCTCAGATTAGTCACACAAAGAGGGGGATTTATTTTATAAGACTAAAATGAGTTCTCATTCATCTGCTGGTAGATGTATGTAAAATTAAAACAAAGTATATAATTCACATGCAAATAATTCCTATGTAACATGTGTGTGAGGATTTTTTTATTGACTAGAAAATAAAAAATATATGTAAAAATTAGTACTCAACCTAATATAAGAATGGTCATCATAGGTGTGCACAGCCTACTGTATTAGGGTGTAATATATATATATATATATATATATATATATATATATATATATATATATATATATATATATATATATATAAAATAATGGAGCCGAAAATGGGGCGGGGCGACGCCCCTGGCGACGCCCATCATGGGGGGGGGGAAAGCGCAGGAGAGCCGCCTCTGCCACCTGTTTGATCACAGCGTCGGGAACATCACAGCTTTCATTTCAATAGCTGTGTGTTCCCGGCCGTGCGCCGTCTCACACAGCCCCTCCCCCTTGTCCGGGCACTTAGATAGACAGATCATCCGCAGGATTGGAGGGATGATCTGTCTATCAAAGTGCCCGAACAAGGGGGAGGGGCTGTGTGTGATGGCGCGCGGCCGGTGTCTTGTCAAATAATGTCCTCCATCGGATAGTGCCCGCTGCGTACTGCGCATGCGCAGTACACAGCAACACAGATTCCGAAAATTGCCGAGGATGAACGACGCCTGCGCCGTGAGTCCAGGTTCTAGCCTCACTATCCAAGTGGCCATAGAGTAGGAATAAAAAAGAGCCGAGCCGGAGATTTTCCGAAGCTCCGTCTGCTCCGTACTGCGCATGCGCAGTACGGAGCGGACACTATTTCATGGCCGGACACTATACGGCAGAACACCGAGAACACACAGCTATTGAAATGAAAGCTGTGATGTTCCCGGTGCTGTGATGTTCCCGGCGCTGTGATCAAACAGGCGGTAGAGGCGGCTCTCTTCCCTGCACAGGCTGGCTGCAAAATGGCACACAGGCACACTGGCTGCAAAATGGGACACACTGGCTGCAAAATGAGACACACTGACTGCAAAATGAGACACACTGGCTGCAAAATGAGACACACTGGGACACACTGGCTGCAAAATGAGACATTCTGGCTGCAAAATGAGACACACTGGCTGCAATGAGACACACTGGCTGCAATGAGACACACTGGCTGCAATGGGGGACACCTCTTGTACTACGTCCTCTGTCTCTGACCATCTCCTGTACCGTGTCCCCTGTCTCTGACCATCTCCTGTACCATGTACCCAGTCTCTGACCACCCCCTGTACCATGCATGCAGTCTCTGACCACCTCCTATACCATGTCGCCAGTCTCTGACCACCTCCTGAACCATGCCAGCAGTCTCTGACCACCTCCTGTACCATGTCCTCAGTCTCTGACCACCTCCTGAACCATGCATGCAGTCTCTGACCACCTCCTGAACCATGCATGCAGTCTCTGACCACCTCCTGAACCATGCATGCAGTCTCTGACCACCTCCTGTACCATGCATGCAGACTCTGACCACCTCCTGTACCATGCCGCCAGTCTCTGACCACCTCCTGTACCATGCCGCCAGTCTCTGACCACCTCCTGTACCATGCTGCCAGCCTCTGACCACCTCCTGTACCATGCCGCCAGTCTCTGACCACCTCCTGTACCATGTCGCCAGTCTGACCACCTCCTGTACCATGCCGCCAGTCTCTGACCACCTTCTGCACCATGCCGCCAGTCTCTGACCACCTCCTGTACCATGTCGTCAGTCTCTGACCACCTCCTGTACCATGTCCCCAGTTTCTGACCACCTCCTGTACCATGTCCCCAGTCTCTGACCACCTCCTGTACCATGTCCCCAGTCTCTGACCACCTCCTGTACAATGTCCCCAGTCTCTGACCACCTCCTGTACAATGTCGCCAGTCTCTGACCACCTCCTGTACCATGTCGCCAGTCTCTGACCACCTCCTGTACCATGCCGTCAGTCTCTGACCACCTCCTGTACCATGCCGCCAGTCTCTGATCACCTCCTGTACCATGCCGTCAGTCTCTGATCACCTCCTGTACCATGCCGCCAGTCTCTGACCACCTCCTGTACCATGTCGCCAGTCTCTGACCACCTCCTGTACCATGTCGCCAGTCTATGACCACCTCCTGTACCATGTCGCCAATCTCTGACCACCTCCTGTACCATGTCGCCAGTCTCTGACCACCTCCTGTACCATGTTGCCAGTCTCTGACCACCTCCTGTACCATGTCCCCAGTCTCTGACCACCTCCTGTACCATGTCCCCAGTCTCTGACCACCTCCTTTACCATGTCCCCAGTCTCTGACCACCTCCTGTACCATGTCCCCAGTCTCTGACCACCTCCTATATAAAAATATTTTTTAAAAACAGTCATTTTTGGTATCGTGCTGTTTTGGTATCGGTTTCGGTTTTCGGCCTAGTGTATTTTTCATTTTCAGTATCGGTTTTGGCACCAAAAAACTCATTCGGTGCATCCCTAGTAAAAACCCTCCCAAATAAATTAATTAAATGCTTAAAATGCAAAAAACTACTGAATACTTACTTTGATCAAAGAAATTCTTAGGCCGCGTACACACGCGGGGACTGTTCGCCCAACTTTGTCCGCTGAACAGTGTTTCGTGTGTGGGCTTTCAGCGGACAGTTTCAGCGAACAGTCTGCTGAACAAAGTTTTTCGGAAATTCCGAAAAACTGTCCGCTGAAACTTGGTTTGAGCGGACAGTCCGCCCGTGTGTAGGCTTGTTCGTCAAACTAAGTTCCGCGCATGCTCAGAAAGGATTTACACGCCGAAAGTTGTATTGCAGTGTATAGGACGTCGTATTTTTTTCGTCCCGTCGTACGTGCCGTTCACGTCATCGCGCACGGTTTCAGCGGACTGTTCGTTCGTCGTGTGTGGGCAAGTCCGTCCATGCCAATTTTGAGCGGACTGTCCGCTCAAACTGTTTGACGGACAAAGTTGAGCGAACAGTCCCCGCGTGTGTACGCGGCCTAAGGGTATTAATGATCGCTTATATTTGGTAAAAACTCGTATACCAAAAAAAAAACACCAACTAGGCAGAGCTTGTTGGGACAGGGCACTTTAAAAATGTATTTATTTTTTTTCTTATTTATTTTACTTGACAACAGAAAAAAGGCCCTTTAACCACTTAAGCCCCTGACAAATTTGCAGCCAAAGGACCAAGCCTTAACTGACAATTGCGCGGTCATGCGACGTGGCTCCCAAACAAAATTGGCGTCCTTTTTTTCCTACAAATAGAGCTTTCTTTTGGTGGTATTTAATCATCCCTGCGGTTTTTATTTTGTGCGCTATAAACAAAAATAGAGTGACAATTTTGAAAAAAATGCAATATCTTTTACTTTTTGCTATAATAAATATCCCCAAAAAATATATAATTTTTTTTTTCTTCAGTTTAGGCCGATACGTATTCTTCTACATATTTTTAGTAAAAAAATCGCAATTAGCGATTATTGGTTGGTTTGTGCAAAAGTTATAGTGTTTACAAAATAGGGGATAGTTTTATAGCATTTTTATTAATATTTTTTTTTACTAGTAATGGTGGCAATCAGCGATTTTTATTGTGACTGCGACATTATGGCGGACACATCAGATATTTTTGACACATTTTTGGGACCATTGTCATTTATACAGCAATCAGTGCTATTTAAATGCACCGATTCCTGTGTAAATTACACTGGCAGTGAAGGAATTAACCATTAGGGGCGAGGAGGGGTTATGTGTGACATTATGTGTTTTTTTTTATTGTAGGGGGGCGTGGCCTGGCATGTGATATCACTGATCGTTTTTCCCTGTAACAGGGAATAGACGATTGGTGACAGCCACAGTAGGAAGCATGAGGAAGAGGTTTGTTTGCACAGACCTCTCCTCATTCTTCAGCTCTGTGACCCAATCGCGGGACACCATCGGCGATCGGGTCCATGGTCCCGCAGCCACGGTCATGGAGCTCAGGACTGCTGGTCACTTAAAGAGCAACATACAGGTATGGGATTTTGCCCAACCATGCCATTCTTCCGACGTATATGTGCAGGAGGATTAAGCAGTTAAGATGTATGGGCGGAAGTGACATTTTGACGTTGCTACCGCCCTGCTATAGTATGGAGACGGTTGGGGGCCATCTTCCCTTCACTAGTCTCCATACCCAGCCACAAACGGGTCCCGATCGCCTTCGCTGCTGCCGACAGCTCCAGTAAGCAGCGGAGGGTGCGGGAGAGCGGAAGGAGAGGGGTGGCCCCTCTCCTGCGGCCGATAACTGTGATCTTGCGGTGAATCCACTGCAGAGACTACCATTATCGTAAACAGGACTGCCCGCTCAAAAGATGGATATGTCGGTTGTGGCAGCAGTAGCTGCCTTTACCGAGATATCCATCTCTAAACTGCTGATGTAAATGTACAGGAGCTGGTTGGCAAGAGGGTATATTTAACCCTCTAACTGCCTGGTTCCATTTCAACCATGTCATGTGACTCCTTCCCCTATGTCTTTGCCTTAATTTTGCTCTATGCCTGTGCTGTAGTTTAAATATATATTCTTTTTCACATCTGACAAAATCGGAAACTCATAAATCCCTTGTACTGCTGCTAAAATACATACAGTACAGTATAAACTATTTATACACAGATGAGAATACATGTACACACTAAGACAATCAAGTACTTCCTAATGGAATTCAGTAAGCTCACAGTCCTGGTATATTCGCCACAACAAAATACATTTGCTGAAAGGAATAGGAACCCATGTTGTTTGCAGTGCTCTTCCTGTAAATATTTACCCCAGTATTTCTAGATTAGTAATTAGATCCACAGAGATTATCTATCAGATTTCTGAACTAAGAGAAGCCATAGAGAACTGGCTGAGGCATTCTCACCCCTGCAAAGAAAGAATTGTGCTCATACCTCATTGCATCCCTATGGAAAAAAAAACGTGTTGTATAGCTGCAAGGTAAAGAGCACACCAAATGGAAAGTATTATTGTAGACCAAACCTGGGGTCCTGTCATAGTTTGAATTAGATGCACGGGTAACCTTGATATGCAAAACCTTGAGAATGACAGCTAAGATTAAAACTGTTAATAATTGTGCAAAGAATTAGGCTTTGTGCACTTGTTTGTTCTAGAAAGAAGGCCAAAATAAAAAATGAAATATCAACTGTAGCATTAAAGCTGTAATCAACCACATATTCATTACCTGATCCAGTAGAGTCGTTATTTTTCCACTTTAAAATAACACAGCAGCGCTGTTATGCACTGTACACACGGTCGAAAATTCCGACGGAAAAGGTCCGTTTGGATTATATTGTCGGAAAATCCGATCGTGTGTGGGCTCTATCGGACTTTTTCCATCGGAAATTCCGACTGAAAAAATTTGAGAGCAGGATCTAAAATTTTCAGACAAAAAAATCCGACTTTTTCCGATCGTTTGTAGAGAATTCCGACGGACAAAGTGTCACGCATGCTCAGATCAAATTACGAGACCAAAGCTATTGGCTACTACCCTCTATGTAGTCCCGTCGTACGCAACGAACGTCATCACAATTTTCCGACAACTTTGTACAACCCTGTGTATGCAACACCAGTTTTGGACAAAATCCGTTGGAAAAAATCAGACGGATTTTGTGGTCAGAATGTCCAACCGTGCGTACAAGGCATAACTCTGTGGACAGGGTAAATTTGTAGTTTTAAATTTAGACTTTAAATAAGCAAAGTATTAAAGTCTAACTCCAGCTGAGATATTTTAGGGCAGGGGTCAACAAGCTTTTGTTGGCATCAGAGGGGTTTTACATTCCCATACAAATTTACAGGGATGCAAAACCTGCATAAAGCAAGTCAAATGCAGATCAGAAGGTTGTGACCAGCACTAGGGGGCCATGCTCTATTGTCTCTTTTTTTGAATCGTGCCATATTTTGTGGACTGTTGCTTAAAGTGGAAGTTTTCAGTCAAGGACGCTGCCATCTTAGTCTCTCATAATTCTTCAACTGCCATAATGCTGCACATGTGATCAGTTATGACACCAGCCATTGGATGGTTTGAAAGATTGGTTGAGAGCACAACCAATGTGAATGTAAGCATTTCCGGCATGCCAGGAATGTATGTGTTTTTTTTTTAAACTAGGTTTACTCCCGCTTTAAGGTATATCTGGATAACTTTGCTGGTTGGTTACTACATTGGTGGGCTATGAAGCCCAATAAACCTGCCCATTTATTGTTACTGGGTCCACATCTCGTGTATTACTTTGCCCTTGTTTTATCTGAACTTTCTGGCCAATCCTGCTTCCTTCCTGTTTGCAGATCAGGATGGTCCTACTCTGCCTTTTTACAGACCGTCATAAACCATTCTCCATTGGGATGGTGCTTTCTGAACGATTACCTGGATACATTTATATGACACAAATCTTTTTTAAGTCGGTGAGATCTGTTCTCTTTATTTTATCTATCTGTAGAACCTTGACCACGTCCGGAAGAAGTCTAACGGTGAAACGCGTTGATACACAAGGGCTCACTGTACATTATGTATTAGTATACATGATTGTTACTTTTCTTTGAATATTTCATTCATGTTTTGTTATTTTGTCTAATAAATATTGTTCGTTTTTCATACTTCTTTGTTGTTTCCTACGCCTTCAATGTCTGACCTACAGTAGGTTTACTGGTTTATTATTCCTTTTCTTTTTGTGTATCAGATCAGAAGGTTGTCAACTGCAGGTCAATTGCAACTGTCAATGATCTTAGAAGCATCTCAAGCTTATGTCAAACTGAATCCGTTGACACAAGCCCAATGCCTGTCAACAAAGGCCCTTAGGCAGTTACAACAGTTTTTTTTCCTGTTGGGAAAACGTTTTAACCGCTTCCCAATGGCTGCATGGAGATATACGTTGGCAGAATGGCATGGGTGGGCAAAAGGGTATACAGGTACGTCCCCTTTAAGAAGAAGCATGGTGGGTATGCGCCGCGTTCTCGGTGACCACGGGTCCAGTGGACTTGATGTCCACCGGGTGCCTACGATCATGTCATGGAGAGGTAGAACGGGGAGATTCCTTTGTAAAGAAAGCTTTTCTCCATTCTGCCTTGTGTCATGACAGAGATCACTGCTCCCTGTCATCGAGAGCAGTGATCTCTGTCATGTGTGTTGAAGCCCACATCCCCCATAGTTAGAATCACTCCCTAGGACACACTTAGCCCCTTCATTGCTCCCTATTGGTTAACCTCTTCACTGCCAGTGTCATTTACACAGTAATCAATGCATTTTTATAGCACTGTTTTAAAACTATCCCCTATTTTGAAAACGCTATAAATTTTGCTCAAACCAATCAATATACGCCTATTGCGATTTTTTTGTTTACCAAAAATATGTAGCTGAATACATATTGGCCTAAACTGAGGACATTTTTTTTTATATATATTTTTGGGGGATATTTATTATAGCAAAATATTGCATTTCTTTCCAATTTTTGTTTTTGTTAATAGCGCAAAAAATAAAAACCGCAGAGACAATCACCATAAGAAAGCTCTATTTGTGGGAAAAAAAGGTTGTCAATTTTTTTTGGTTACAACGTCGCACGACCGCGCAATTGTCAGTTAAAGCGACGCAGTGCCAAATCTCAAAAAATACTCTGCTCAGGAAGGGGGCAAATCCTTCCAGGGCTGAAGTGGTTAAAATAAACCATATAAATAAAAGCTGACCATTGTAAGCACATTCAGCAGTTTTAGGCCTCATGTACACTACAGCTGCTAATCTCAACTCTCGTCTACGTTATCTTATCTGTACAGGTACACTCAGTCCTTTATAGTAACTTAGAGGCAGTCCAATAGCAATGAACTCTTGTCCTCTCACACTATTTTCTATGTCTTCGGAGCCTCAGCAACAGCAACTTTAGGAGCATTTGCTCACACATGCTCATGATGGGATCCATAGTGAAAACACAAAAAATAAGACAGCTATCTACAAGCACACTGCTCTCTTTTCTCTCACAGAATGACTGAAATAGTTAATAATTTATGTTTTTTCATACTTTGTGGACATTTTGGAGACTTGTCTGAGGTTTAACAGCTTGCTGCCCGTCCACCGTCAATTGAAGTCGGGGTGGTGCAGCTCTTGTTCCAAGATGCCGTCATATGACGGCGTCCCAGAATGGCCGCTCCCGCAGGGGCGAGCAGCGATCGTGGTCACGCTATGTTTGCTAGGACTCTGTAAAGAGCCGCGGCTCTTTAATCATGTGATCAGCTGTGTCCAATCACAGCCGGTCACATGTAAATAAGGAGATGCCAGTAATCAGCTCTCCTCGCCTCACACTGACAGTGTGTGATGAGAGGAGAGCCAATCAGCAGCATCTCCTCACAGGGGGACATCTAGGGACGTAATCAGGGCACTGATCATCAGTGCTCTGATTACAATAAATAAATACAGTGTCACAAAACAGTGTCCACCATTGTCCACCAATGCCAGCATACAGTGCCCACCAGTGGCAGCAATCAGTGCCCACCACTGCCCACAAGTGCCACCAATCAGTGCCCATTAGCGATGCCAGTCAGTGCTAGCAATCAGTGCCACCCATCAATGCCCATCACTGCTGTCATTCAATGCCCATCACTGCCACCCATCAATGCCCATCAGTGTCCATCTGTACCACCTATGCATGCTGCCTATCAGTGAACACCAGTACTGCCTATCACTGCCTATCAGTGCCGCCCAACAGTGCCCATCAATGCTCATCAGTGCCACATATCAGTGCCACCTATCAGTGCCCATAAGTGTGGCATATTAGTGCCTCCTCATCAGTGCCACCTCATCAGTGCCCCTAAGTGCCGCCTCATCAGTGCCCATACGTGCCATCCCATCAATGGCCACCTGTTCAGCCTATCAGTGCCCATCAGTGTCGCCTCATCAGCGCACATCAGTGAAGGCAAAAAATGACTTAGTTACAACATTTACTGACAGAACAAAAGTAAAAAACATTTTTCTTTCAAAATTTTTGGTCTTTTTTTTTGTAAAAAATATAAAAAAAACAGCAGGGATTAAATACCATCAAAAGAAAGCTCTATTTGTGTAAAGAAAATGATAAAAAATGTGTTTGGGTACAGTGTAGCATGACCGCGCAATTGTCAAAGTGCGACAGCACTGAAAGCTGAAAAATGGCCTGGTCAGGAAGGGGGTGTAAGTGAGTGCCAGATAGACAAGTGGTTAAAAAAACACTTCTAATCTCAAATGCTCATAACTGCTGCTAAACTCCCATTAACTCAGTATGTAAAAGCTGTAAAACGAACGTTTTTCACAGTCGGTTTCCAGCTGTTAAGTTTCCAGCATTTGGACAAGGTTTTCAACGGCCCTGTATACAAGAGCCCTTATATGGTTTGTTTTGACTGACATTTTTTCTGAACAACTTGGCTTTTTAGAGGAATTGTAAAAATAATGGATCTACTAGCAGGATTAACAGGGGGACTCAGAATAACAAAAAATCCTCTGCTAGTGGCAGACCTCATCATGTATGCCATTTTTTATGTTGCCCAAAGTTATATTTTAATTAAAACAGCAGAAGACCGTGTTTTGAAGGTATTAGTTCACAGCATAGGTTCAAGTTTTCTAGATTTTGATGCCAAGATAGTTGGAGAGGCTACTGTTGGATCAAACTGTATTGTGTATTATATCTATATTATAAATAGACTCAAAGGAAACACACGTATAGTAAATAGCTATTCTTAGTACCTTTTATTGTAGATTTTAAGGTTTGTCTGTGGGTCCTATTTAATTGCAATAATTGCATATGGCGTTTTCCAGTAAAATGTTTCTGTATAAGCAGCAAATTCCAACATCAGACCTTTATGTTTATTTGCCTAAACAGGTTTAAAAGCTCAAATGAACTTTTTATTAAAAAAACAAGGGAATGTGTACTTTTTTTTATTTTCCAATAGTTTGTATTGTTTTACAAGATAATGATATACAAGTATACAACAAAGCATGAAAACTTCCATATGATTCACATTGTTTGGAATTGTTTACTACATGTTTGCCATTGTCAACAATAGATACATGTGTAAAAAGATGAAGAAACTTGTATTGCTATCCTAAAAGGCCTATCTTTGCCATTAAGTTAAGCCTCCATATTCAGAAATCATGTGTCGAAATTTGCCAAAGATGGGTATTACCAGATGGATACATTAAAAGAAGACTAGGATAAAGTAGGAAGTAATGAAGAGTGTGAAGAAGCGAGATACAAGTTCGAGGGAGAATATGAAAGCGGGAGTCCACCGGGACTCCGCGTTTTTTTTTTTTTTTTAAAAGCAAGCAGCTACAAATACTGCAGCTGCTGACTTTTAAAATAGTGACACTTACCTGTCCAGCGCGCCCGCGATGTCGGCACCCGAAGCCGATCTGTAGATCGTCACTCGGGTGCTGCCGCCGCCATCTTGGGTATGGGAATCAGGAAATGGAGCCTTTCGGCTTCATTTACCGGTTCCCTACTGCGCATGCGCGAGTTGCGCTGCGCAATAAGGACGGCACTTGCGGAAGGGGGCGGGCACTTGCGGAAAGGGGCGTAATCTACGCCACTTTCCGCAAAGAGCTATCCCGGAAGTGGGTGCAGTTACCTGGATTATCCAGGTAACTGCACCCCCCTCCCCCCTGAAAGGTGCCAATTGTGGCGCCGGAGGGGGGAAGGATTCCGATGAGCGGAAGGTCCATTTTAGGGTGGACCTCCGCTTGAAGTGATAGGAGATGCACTGAAGTCAATCCTTGTTCACCTGAAATGTACTGCATCCATGGATTCCTTATTTTTTTCAAATAAATGCAATTTATCATTCAAAAGGGCTGTTTGTTTTTCATCCACCATTATTCAAGCCAGTTTAGGATGTATCAATGCAAAAAAGACTGACAAGGACTTCCAAGACTTGGAAATTGTTATCCTAGCTGTTGGAAAAAATAAATGAGATCAGTATGTTGGCATGTCTTGGTGCTTCCTCTATGTGCTGATTCAAAAGGACTTGCCAGCATGATTTTTTAAGATTAATTTGTGTTAGAGTATATACATTTGTAAACTGGGATCCAAAATCTTTTGACCTTTGGACAAGCCCACTTTATATGACATCCCAACTCTTCTTGTCCGCATATCCTGAAGGAATTAGAGGAAGCATCTTGGACATAAGAAGCAATTCTCATAGGTACCATGTACCATCTTAAAAGAACTTTGTAGTATAATTCTATGATTCAAGTATTTATATTGGACTTGGAGGCATTGAGAGAAAGCTTATGCTATTCGCCTTGATCTGATTCCTCGCCCAAGTCTCGTTTACATCAAGATATATAAAATAGTTTGTCAGAATTCATATAGAGCAAAACATACTGTATCTTTCTGAGATGTGGCCAGATGTTTTTATTGATATTTTTTAAGAGAACCTCCGTTGAAATCATAGTGGTCAAATCTCAGTGATGTCTACAGTGTTTTAAGACATGCTTTATCTGAGTATACCAATAACTCTCTATTAGAAAGCATGCTGTATTTTTCTTGAATTATTTGCTTCAACAAGATTCCCTAGTCTTTACAAAAGTCAGCTATATGAAAAAAGCCTTTATTTATCTATCAAGTAAAATGTCGTAGGAGGAGACCCGAGGTGAAAGCTGGATTACAGAGAATGGGGACTAGTGGTGTATGGGACGATTTCAATTTATGGGTTAAACTCAAACAGTCCCACAAGGTTAATGTGTACGACAAGGATGGGCATAGAACTAGGGGACTGTCTTTCATTAGCACCCACATAAGGTGGCTGACCAGTTTTGGAGCACAAGCAGAAGTGTATATGCATTCCGGCAGGGGTGGGTGGTTTTCAGTGAAATTTAACAAGATGTGCCACCTGGAAGTATTTAAAAAGATCTGGTATGTCCAACCCCCCCATTTTGCTTTGAAGTGTAGAGAGTTCACTTATTCAACCTGGGTCTTTTTTCTCAGCATATATATTTAAGGAGTTTATTCTGAAAAACTCAAAGATAATAGCTGGGAATTCCTATTGGTAATGTTGTAAATAAATATAATATTCTAAGAAGGATATTAAAGAGGAAGTAAACCCTGATGGGTTTTATTTCCTCTTTATTTCCCTGCAAAGGTAAAGCATAATGGGCTACTATGCTTACCTGAATCCGAAGCCTGCAATGTCACTGCTGTCCCCACTAGCAGCGAGCATCCATCTTCACCCCTCTTCCTTCCAAGGCCACGAACTCCGTGTCTGGCCAGAGTCGCGTGACTTCACTCCTGCGCATACGTGCAGGAGCCGTCAGTCACAGCATTGATCACCTTTAGAAACGGCACGATCTGACCTTTCTAAAGTGCGCATGTGGCGTAGACATCGGCGCGCAGCTTTATTGTAAATATCTCCTAAACCGTAGAGGTTTAGGAGATATTTCCAGCCCCTATAGGTAAACTTTAATATAGGCTTACCTGTAGGTAAAAGTGGTTGTACAGGGTGTACAACCACTTTAACTTGTATCAAATATATCCAACCAAACCAACACTGATAAAAATGATTCTGTTGCCTTGTAATTTTACCATAAAAATGTTATCATTTTCAACAAATAAATAAATGTTAATTCATTTACTTTGATATTTTAAGTACCTTACTTAATTTTCATTAGTTCTTAAAACACACCTTTTAAATTTACAAAAATAATGTATAATATTGAGTAATCTAGACAAAAAATTTAAGATATGTGCATTTCTATATTCTAATTGAGTTACATTTACTTAAAAATAATATCTTTTCAATTGACTAAAATTGCGGAAGCAGATGTTTGCCAAACATGCAACCGCGCAAGTTTTGATGCTGTCATTTTATAGAGTTTGACGTCTTTTGGAACTTTGAAAACCAGCATGAGGCAGTTCCCATACATTTTAGGCCCATCCGGACAAAGAATTTTTCCAAGTCACTACAAAGCCATGCAATGGCATTGAAGGATAAGCACCAACATTGAACAAATTATCGTTCACATGCTTTAAATGTTGCTTAACCACTTCCCGCCCTATTGCGGATTTACATCCGCAATGAGGCTCCATTATCCTGACTGGGCATCATATGACAGATAAGCAGCGCGGTGATTGGTGGTGCTGTCATTCTAACACACTGCATCTCCAATCGTGGTAAAGAGCCTATGATGTAGGCTCTTAACCATGTCATCAGCTGTTGTAACCAGGACGTGTTGGTAAATGGTTTTCTTCTGTTCATGCAGACAGGAAAGGACGATGGCCGGCTCTCCTCACGCAGACTATGGCTGTGTCCTTTGGACACAGCTGTTCACAGATCGGGGTAAAGAGCCAATCAGAGCAGCTCTTTACCATGTGACCAGCTGTGTCCAATGACCTTTGCCAGTCATCGGCAGTCTTCTTTATTATAAATAATAAATGTTAATTTGTTTTGAAAGCATGCTTCATGAGACTATTCCTTTTTTCGAAAAACATATTGTTGTTTTAATATTAAATAAAAACCTTCAGACATATATCAAATACATTTGGAGAATACATTATACCAACTTAAAAAAATTGAGTAAGTTACAAAAAAAATAAAATAATTAATATCACTTAAAACTATGGTTCCAGACAAGTGGTATAGTGGTGTGGTGGTTGAGTGGTTAGCACTTTCACCTTACAGCCAAGGGGTTGCTGGTTCAAATCTGAACCACTACATTATCTGCATGGAGTTTGCATGTTCTCCCTGTGCTTGCATGGGTTTCGTCTGGGTACTTGGGTTTCCTCCCAAGTAGAGTAATTGGCCCTAGTATGTATGACTGTGAGTTAGGCATCTTAGATTGTAAGCTCCTTGAGCATACAAGTTAATGTATGTATTCCTAACTTAACCACTTCAGCCCCAGAACATTTTACCCCCTTCCTGATCAGAGCACTTTTTGCATCACTTTAACTGACAATTGCACAGTCGTGCGACGTTGCACCCAAGCAAAATTGACGTCCTTTTTTTTCCACAAATAGAGTTTTCTTTTGGTGGTATTTTATCACCTCTGCGGTTTTTATTTTTTGAGCTATAAACAAAAAAATTGTGACAATTTTGAAAAAAACACAATATTTTTTACTTTTTGCTATAATAAATATCCACCAAAAAATATATAAAAAATATATTTATTTCCTCTATTTAGGCCGATATGTATTCTATATATTTCTGGTAAAAAAAAATTGCAATAAATATATATTGATTGGTTTGCACAAAAGTTATAGCGTCTACAAAATAGGTGATAGTTTTATGGCATTTCTATTATTAATTTTTTTTTTACTAGTAATGGTGGCGATCTGTGATTTTTATGGGGACTACAATATTATGGCGGACACGTCGGACAATTTTGACCCTTTTTTTGACCATTGGCACTTATACAGTGATCAATGCTATAAAAATACATTGATTACTGTAAAATGTCACTGGCAGGGAAGAGATTAACACTAGGGGGCAATCAAGGGGTTAATTGTGTGCCCTAGTGTGTGTTCTAACTGAAGGGGAGAGGGGGCTGTGTAGGGGAGATGACAGATTGCTGTTCATACTCTGTATGAACAGATAATCTGTCTTTTCTTCCCTCAGAGAGCCGGAAACTGTGTGTTTACACACACAGATCCTGGTTCTCGGTGTGCCATGAGTGATCTGGGGAGCCCGCCTGCTATCACGATGGCCAGGCACTCACATCGGCTCCAGTGGCACACACTTGCCCCTAGTGGCCACAGGGTGAAGCGCACATTACATAACGTTGTTTCTCCCAGCGGTGCCATTCTGCTGCAGTATAACTGCGGCGGCTGGTTGGCAAGTGGTTAAACTTATGTTCTAGAAACTGAAAAAAATTGAGTAGGCTTTACTTAAAACTATAGTTCCAGGCAAGTTAAGGTATGTATTCCTAAATTAAAACACTATGGTCTATAAAATGAAAAAAATTGAGTTGGCTTTACTTAAAACAACAAAGTTGAAAACATGAAAAGTCTAATGAGTCAGGGAAGAATAAGTTCAGTTGACAGCAGGTGCGGACTGGGAATAAAAACCAGCCCTGGAAAAAATTTCATACCAGCCCCAAAGCATTATTATATCAGCCAGACAGCATAACATCATTATTTTCTAGTTCGTGAAAGGGAAAAGCATGCATTTTAAAGCACATTCAAAGAGTAAATTATACATAGAGAAGACAGATATGAAAGCATATAGGGCTTTATGTATATAATTCCAGTTAAAAGTGGTAAAATTGTTCAATCATCAAGGGGGGCCCCAAGAACTCTGGGAACGTGGGGGGGGAGGGATAACAGACTCTGTTGAACAGAGACCACCTTCCGCAGAGTGAAATCACCAAAGTAACGCTATAAGGGGGAAACCTTTATATCAGTACTCCCTTACATTATTGTATTCACTCCCCCTTAGATCAGTGACCCCCCTCAGACTTGCCTGATGGCGCTGTCACTGACCTCCTCTCAGGTGCACCATGCAGGGCTCAGTCAGTCAGCTCCAGGTTGGTTGGCTTTGGTTTTTATCTTATAGTCTCCTCTTCACAGTCCACACACATCTGACTTCTCCCATAACTCCCATACCAGCGGCACTCCCACTCTTCACCCCTCTCCAGACTCCCCCTCAGAGACTGCAGACATGATATAAGACAAGAGATGGTCAGAGGTTGTGGGCATGATACAAGAGATGGTTAGAGACTGCAGACTTGATACAGGAGGTGTCAGACATTGGGGGCATGATACAAGAGATGGTCAGAGACTACAGACATGATATAAGAGATCAATGCAGCCTCACCACTGCCCATCAAATGCAGCCTCACTATGCCCATCAAATACAGCCTCACTATGCCCATAAAATTCAGCTTTACGGTGCCCATGAACACAGCCTCACTGTTCCCATCAATACACTCTCACTGTGCCCATCATTGCAGCCTCACTGTACCCATCAAAGCAGTCTCAATGTACCCATCATTGCAGCCTCACCGTGCCCATCATTTCAGTTTCACTGTGCCCATCATTGCAGTCTCACTGTGCCCATGAATTCAGACTTACTGTGCCCTTGTATGCAGCCTAACTGTGCCCATGAATTCAGCCTCACTGCCCATGTATGCAGCCTCACTGTGTCCATGAATGCAGCCTCACTGTGCCCATTTATGCAGCCTCACTGACCATGTATGTATCCTCACTGTGCCCACGAATGCCGCCTCACTAAACATGTATGCAGCCTCACAGGGCCCACGTATGCAGCTTCACTGTGCCCATGAATGCAGCCTCGTCGTGCCCATATATGCAGCCTCATCATGCCCATGTATGCAGCCTCACTGTGCCCATGTATACAGCCTAACTGTGCCCATGTATGCAGCCTCACCATGCCCATGTATATAGCCTCACTGACCATGTATGCAGCCTCACCATGCCCATGTATGCAGCCTCACTGACCATGTATGCAGCCTCACTGACCATGTATGCAGCCTTGCTGTGCCCAGGAAGGCAGCATCACTGTGCCCATGTGTGCAGCCTCCATGTGCCCATGTATGCAGCCTCACTGTGCCCATGTATACAGCCTAACTGTGCCCATGTATGCAGCCTCACCATGCCCATGTATATAGCCTCACTGACCAAGTATGCAGCCTCACCATGCCCATATATGTAGCCTCACTGACCATGTATGCAGCCTCACTGACCATGTATGCAGCCTTGCTGTGCCCATGAATGCAGCATCACTGTGCCCATGTGTGCAGCCTCCATGTGCCCATGTATGTAGCCTCACTGTGCCCATTAATGCAGCCTCACTTTGCCCATGTATGCAGCCTCACCATGTTCATGTATGCAGCCTCACTGTGCCCATGTATGCAGCCTCACTGACCATCTATGCAGCCTCACTGTGCCCATGTATGCAGCATCACCGTGTCAATGTTTGCAGCATAACTGTGCCCATGTATGCACTTTCGCTGTGCCCATGTATGCAGCCTCACCGTGCCCATGCCATGTATGCATCCTCACCGTTCCCATGTATGCAACCTCACTGTGCCCATCAAACTCACCATTGCCAGGCTGGAGCTGGGTCTGTGTTTGGTGGCGGCGTGGTGCTGTAACAAGGTCCTGCCTCCTAGGCCGTCTCACATGATAGTCTAGAATAGATGGAACACTGATTGAATCAGTGTTCTGCCTATCACATGTGACGACGGCCTAGGAGGCGGGACCTTGTTACAGCGTCACGCTGTCACCGAACACAGACCCAGCTCTGTCACACGCAGAGGGAGATGCCCGCTGTGTGTGACACACAAGAAAAGGAGGATAGAGGGAGGGAAGGAGGGGAGCGCAGCAACAGATCAAAGCAACCACAGGGCAGGCAGGCTCCGGGAAATTTCCCGGTATCCCGGTAGGCCAGTCCAGCCCTGGTTGACAGTACTTAAAAAGCTGATGCAAATAGTTACCTCCATTTTTTTGAGTAGACCCAGCACAATATTTTTTACAGTGAAGGGGGGGTGCATTCTCTCCACCTTGCCAAGTCCTCCAGATCTTGTAGTTTTTTTTCTAAAAGATCTTTCCAGAGAAAGGTCAGGACTCATATATTGCATATATTGACAACTAATTTTTCTTGTTGTCAGGTTTCATAGGGTAGTTCATTTACATATTGAGGCAGAATGTAGGAGGCACATTACAGTTTCCTCTATATAAACAGCAAGGGCATGCAAACGTATACTGCTTTTGACTAAATCATGAGTTCTTCTTTAGCTTCCTTTTCTTATAGCCTAAATCAATTATTTTTATGAACATTTTGGTCTCAAAGGGATTTTGAGTAAATGTTTCTGCACCTGAAAAAAAAAAATAACAGGGAAAAGTGGAAAGACTATTTTTGCACTTTCAAAATGGTCCTAAACCTCTTGAAAATATGAAGTGAGAATAATTTTCAGTGATTATCAAAGGGGATAAATTATAATAAGACCTGTACCTGGCAAGTTATAATTTGTGATTATTCTTTGTGGTCAGAGAGATTAGGATTACGTTTTGTATTTATCATTGCGAATAGAGGATAGAGAGTTACACAGTAAATTATAGACCTACACCTAAGGTACATAATGGCACCCTTAATGCACTGCTAATGTTCAATATGCGGTGCGGCATATATCAGCGGATTCTAGTGATTGGCTCTGCAGGCCAGGAGACTTTTGCCATATGTGCTGCTTTAACCAGCTGTATAATGCAATCAAAAGAAAATTGCACAGATATTATGATAGTCCACTCCAGTTTGCTGCCATTGTGAAAAGCTTTATTGAATTCTGCCTGGCTAGTATAGGCTCTCTGGTGGAGTGCTGTATGCTCACTAAATAGCTGAAGGCTATCAGGAATGATGAGGTTTCGTAGCTTTTAAAAGCTGTAAATGTGTGTGTGGTATAAATGCGTGTTTGTGTAATTTAGGCATTTAGGATACAGTACATCTCTATATATGATGAGTACATATGTCAGGTGATAAATGTGTAAAAAAGAGATGAGAGAAGAGAGTGTGTTTTTATGGGTAGAATTTAGAGTAGTGAGTTGATTTAAACATTATGCTTTCTGCATTTTTTTAATCAATATACATGTACTCTCACATACATGTTTTATTTCACTTTTTTTTTTTCTTTCTATGAAAAAAAATTGGAAAATAACAAAGGTCTGTTTTTGGCCTCGAGAACAGGTCTGGGGTAATTAAAAGGAGCTTCCCTAACACTCTTGAGCCATTTTAAGTTCATTACACAATCAAAGCCCTCCTTACAAGACCCTGTCCAGATAAAAAAAAAAATGAAGGCAAAAGCACAGACAAATAAAGTATTTTAAATGCTTACTTGCAGTGGTTTTCCTTTCTATAAATTATTATAGCCAGGGGAGGATCAAAGGAAAATACTGCAGAGTGTCACTTGGGTGGCAGCTCTGAGTCTGCGTGTGAGGGGGTGAACCATTCCCTGTTTGGCCACTTGGTAGCGCTCTTCCCTTTGATACATAGAGGGTTACACATTAGAGAGTGGGATGAGTTTAGACAGTTGAAAGGACAGGAACTAGTCCCAATGGGACTTGGTGGGGCCCTTCCATCAGTGATGCATGGCTCCTAGTGATTGGTATTCTACAGCATTTTTTTCTTGTTTTTAACCTGCAAAGATTTAAAAAAGCCATAATTTGTCCGCAATTTGTCCATAATCTTACAGAGGAAAAGGAGGCAGAGACTGTCTGGGTGTGCTAAACCTCTACCCATCATGCAAGTCACCAGGTAATTAGCAATTCTGGGAAATCATTTCTCTGTCCTTTTTTCTCAGGAAGAAATCAGTGGCCACTCTTAGCTAAAACATTTAAAGTTACAATTTATACCTAGCAATTAGCAATTTACTAATATAACTTTTTTCATGTTCTTGCTCAGGGGTAATGTATTACATTTTATGGTGGTCCGATCAGTATATTTTATGGTGGTCCGAATTGCATGTTTGTGTGAATACGCCTTTACATCACAGCCCCTCCTTATATCACAATCCCATTCTTCAGTGTCCTCAGTCCCCCTCGCATCACAGTTCCCCACTTCATTTCACAGATTTCCATTCAGCGTAGTGTTCTCAGGCCCCCTTCACGTCACCCCCACCCTCTTCACAGTGGTGTACTGAATCCCCTTTACATAACACGCCCCCTTAATTCATAGCAGTGTCCTCACCATTTTTCAAATCATCACCACCCTTCACATCAACCTTCCACACACACACAAAACTGCACCCTTCACATCACCCCCCCCCCCCCCACCCACATCACAACCCCCCACAGTAGTGTGCTCTGCCCTCTTCACATCACCTCTCCCTACATCACTGCCCCTTCACATAAACCTGCCCCCACTGCACTGCCATCACCTGCACTCCATTTGCATCACCTTACTCCCACAGCACTGCCCCCTTTTACATCACAAACTCCCCATCCTCTATCAGTGTGCTCTGCCCTCTTCACTCCCCTGCAGCACTGCCCCCTCTCAAATCACAGCCCTGCCTTTTCCCAGCTACCCACAGCACTAACCTCCTCCCCTTCCCTTTACCTCCCACAGTGGTGTGGTCTGCCCTCTGAATATTCAGCCTGCCTCCCCCCCTGCAGCACTGCCTCCTCTCACATCACCCCCCTCCCCTCCTGTAGTGTCCTCTGCCCTTCACTCTCCTACCATAGATAGAGTGGAGGGCAGGAGGCAGGATGGTAATAAGCCGGATGCAGGGGGGGCACATCTCTACTCTGGGGGGTAATAAGCTGAGTGCGGGTATTAAGCTAAGTTTAGGAGGCACAGCTCTGCATTGGATGGGAGCAGGAGCTGCTGGCCGTTATCTTTCCAGATTAACCAGCAGGTAGTTAGTGACTAGGATGCAGGGTGGTCTTAGCCACCAATCACTTGCTGGTTAATATGAAAAGTTAACAGTCGGAAGCTCCTGCTCCTGTCCAATGCAGAGCTGTGTCTCCCGCCCCTGGCTTATTACCATCCTGTCTCTTGACATGCAGAGAATGACAGTGGCTGAGGCTGGGGAATAGAAGCAACTCTTAAATGGCACAACTGCGGGTCTGGGTGGGACAGTGGCTCGGTCCGAATCTGAACCACGGTCCGCCATAACAATTGGTAATGAACAAAATATTAAATATTTTAGACTGCAGAATTTTTACGAATTATGTTAGATTTAAAGAGATTGTAAAGTCTTGTTTTTTTCAGTAAAAATAACAAACATGTTATACTTACCTGCTCTGTGCAGTGGTTTTGCACAGAGCAGCCCTGATTCTCCTCTTCTCGGGTCCCTGGCTGGCTTTCCTGGCCCCTACCTCCTGTTGAGTGCCCCCACAGAAAGCAGCTTGCTATGGGGGCACTCAAGCCAAGATGCAGCTTCCTGCATCCATTCAGACATGGAGCCCTGGCCCGACCCCATCCCCTTTCTCTCCTCATTGGCTGACTCACTTTGATTGACAGTAGTGGGAGCCAATGGCATTACACTGCTGCCTTAGCCAATGAGGAGGGGAGTCCTGGAAAGCCGAGACACTCCGACAACATCGCTGGATCTAGAAGGACTTTAGGTAAGCATTAGGGGGGCTGTGGGGGGTTCCTGCACACAGAAGGCTCTTAATCTTAATACATAGAATGCATTATGATAAAAAAACCTTCTGTCTTTACAATCACTTTAACCCCTTTCCAACCGGCTCACACCAATATACTTTGGCAGAAGGGCACATACAGGCATATTAATGTACCTGTATGTTGCCCTTTAAGACGAGGCATTGTGAGCACACGCCTGCCACGAGCTCTGTGAGTGTGATCGTGGGTCCTGCGGACTCGATGTTCGTGGTTATACACCCGATTGTCTCACGGAGAGAAAGAACGTGGAAATGCTTATGTAAACAAACATTTCTGCATTCTTCCTACACTGATCACAGCTCTCTGTGATCGGGAGCGCTGATCAGTGTCGTTTCACACATAGCCCACCCCCCCTCCATAGTTAGAATACATCCCTAGGACACACTTAACCCCTGCAGTGCCCCCTACTGGTTAACCCTTTCACTGCCAGTCGCATCTACACAGTAATCTGTGCATTTTTAATTGCACTGATCGCTATATATATGTGAATGATCCCAAAATAGCACCAAAAGTGTCCGATATGTCCACCATAATGTCACAGTCATAATAAAAATCACAGATTGCCGCCATTGCTAGTAAAAATTTTTTTATAAAAATTACATAAAACGATTGTAGATGCTATAACTTTTGCGCAAACCAATCAATAAACGCCTATTGCAATTTTTTTTTTACCAAAACTATGTAGAAGAATACATATCGGCCTAAACTGAGGAAAACATTTTTTTTTTATATTTTTGTGGGGGGATATTTATTATAGCAAAAAGTGAAAATAAATTTTTTTTTTTTCAAAATTGCCGCTTTTTTTTTATTTATAGCGCAAAAAAATTAAAATGGAGAGGTGATCAACTACCACCAAAAGAAAGCTCTATTTGTGGGAAAAAAAGGATGTCAGTTTTGTTTGGGAACCACGCCGCATGACTGAGCAATTGTCAGGTAAAGTGACTCAGTGCTGAATCGCAAAAAAAAAAAAAACGCTCTGGTCTTTGCTCAGCCAAATGGTCCGGGGCTGAAGTGGTTAATCACTGAGTAAGAAAAGTATAAAATAGTAAAATCAATAGACAAGCATATGTGCAGCTTTCTACATGATGTGCTGTATATATTTCACGCAGGAAGCTTCTTAAACCACCATAAAGGTATAGTTAAAGTAGATGTGAACCCTTATTCCTAAAATCTCATAAAAGCCTTAATGTTCATTTAGTTTAAATTGTGTTAATTCTTTGGTATCTAAAACTAAAAAAAAAAAAAAAAAAGTTGGCTGGAGTCAAGTTTAATATCTATAGATAATACCTTTCAAATATACTACATATACTTTATGACCCTTTAACTCTTGTTAATCATCACCATTTTGGCACATGCTGTTAATGTATCCTTTTTTTAGAGCCTCGTGCAGTATTTCATCTCCAAAGACAATTTTGCTATAAAAAGACATTTGTTCTGGATGTGAATTTTTAATTTGAGTTTTGAGGCCAGAAATGGAGCCTGTCTGTGCGAATGCTCATATTAACGCGACCTCCGCAGCAGAGAATTACTTTTGGGTCATTGGGATGGCGGAACTGGAACATATTTTAGTGAACATCTTTCATAATGAAACTGTGGAGGAATCTGGCTTCCTATTATATTTATTATCTCAAACTTCATGTGAAACAAAACCTTGCCCTCTTCACACTGACACACATCTTATCCAAGCATAACCGTATTTACATAGTGATTAGGAAGTGTTCCGGGGATATAGAATTCCGTTTGAGCCTCCCTGGCATCTGTTACTCCAGATTGTCCATACAGCTCAATCTGGCAAAAGACTGAGATCTGTTCCTGATCACTAATTGACTGGTGTGTTTACATATATGACATGGAATTGGTCGAGCAGTTTAACATGAAATGAAGCATTTTATTTTTTATGCCTATTTTTTATTTGTAAAGGGAAATTGTAAAAAAAAATGTGGTCAATTTTATTCCATTTTGTTTAAAATTATTTATTTGTTCAACTAAACATTTTCTCTTTACAGTCTAATATCTAATTCTTTTCAAAATCACAAAGTTCATTTTTTTTGTGATCCAATCATGCCACCATTGATTTTCGAAATTCGGCCGACCAAGCCTTCAATTTCACCTCATGTTACTACAGAAAATAATTTTCGTGACCGGGAATCTTCTTTTCTCTCCATAAATTTTCTTTTCTTATTACATTTATCGCATGATTCTTCCATCATTGATTAGAATATCGTTCGTTTTTCAAAAAATTTCCAACATGTCCGATTCCTCAAATTTGATTTCCGCACGAAAATCGTCTGTTGCTGCAGCCCACTAATGGTGCGAAATTCATCCGAAAATTCTTAGATCGGATTTTCGAAAGAAAATTCTTTCGAAATTTTAAATGTGTATGGCTGGCATTACATTCATTTTTAAAGTGCATCCAGACCCAAGAGAAAAATTTAATATATTGCAACTCACCAGCCTTATGCCTTGTACACACGATCGGACTTTCCGCCAACAAAACCGTGGAATTTTGTCCAAAGGGTGTTGGCTCAAACTTGTCTTGCATACACACGGTCACTAGACGTACTATGTGTTTTTTCAGATCTTTAGCGGCACCCTTTAGGGTCCTTCTGCTAATTTCGTGTTAGTAGAAGTTTGGTGAGTGTTGATTCGCGATTTTCTTTTTGCGTTTTTCATTTATCGCTTTTCAGTTTGCTCTTTTCATTTTGTGCTTTGCAGTTCGTTTCTGAAACATCGTCAACCAGCCATGTTGCGGAATCAGAGGAGATAACTTGTTATTTATTATTGGTCTTGGAGTTATTGCTTTGACATTATTTTATTGGTTGAATAATGATTTGATTTGGTATATTATCCATATTTTTGGATGCAAAGAATGTACTTTTTGGTTAGTTCTATTGGCAGATAGCATGTTTATTTTTTTTTATTTTTTTTATGCACAATAAAAAAATTGTGTAGAATAATACTTGGCTATGTGTTTTACTTCAAATGACAGTTTGGGAGTAGGCAGTTACATTTTAAAAAATACAATGTAAAATTGACAAGGAACACCAACATAGTTGTATCTTTGAGCTTATAAACTACAGCATAATGCTGTTGTGGTAACTTGCCCAAATAAAAATAATAATAATAATAATAATAATATTATTCTTAATATTACTAGAAAAACAAAAGCCTTTGAAAATTTGTTTGCAATAACTCCATCAGTATCATCAGAAAAGCAGCTTCATTATTATCCCATTAAAGAAGAACAAAATTGTGCTCTGCATTTGGAGATTTCATAATTTGCCACGTCACAAATGTTAATTCTCCATTAGTGATGGACGAACTTCCGACGGGACGTTTCGCGAACGCGAAACGCGAACGGACACAAACGTTCGCGAAAACGACCGTTCGCCGCGGGCTCCATTGACTTCAATGGGAGGCGAATTTCGCAAACCTTTAGGTCGAATTTGCGGCCACGGGGTAATTATTAGGGGGTAGCACGTAGTCCCACCACCTGGACAATAGCATAATACATGTATGAGGTGAATTTGGGATCGATAACTACAAGCATTTTTTTTTTATTTGGGAAATTGTTCTGACAATTCAGGACTATGGAGCTAATGAAGGCAATGGAGGAGAGGGAAGGTCAGGGACCAGGGTAGGCAAACAAGAGGGTGCAGGAGATACAGAGCACTGACAGCAGCACCGTAATACAGAGCACTGACATCAGCACCGTGACATACAGCGCTGACAGCAGCTCCGTGACATACAGCGCTGACAGCAGCTCCGTGACATACAGCGCTGACAGCAGCTCCGTGACATACAGCGCTGACAGCAGCTCCGTGACATACAGCGCTGACAGCAGCTCCGTGACATACAGCGCTGACAGCAGCACCGTGACATACAGCGCTGACAGCAGCTCCGTGACATACAGCGCTGACAGCAGCTCCGTGACATACAGCGCTGACAGCAGCTCCGTGACATACAGCACTGACAGCAGCTCCGTGACATACAGCGCTGACAGCAGCTCCGTGACATACAGCGCTGACAGCAGCACCGTGACATACAGCGCTGACAGCAGCTCCGTGACATACAGCGCTGACAGCAGCTCCGTGACATACAGCGCTGACAGCAGCTCCGTGACATACAGCGCTGACAGCAGCTCCGTGACATACAGCGCTGACAGCAGCTCCGTGACATACAGCGCTGACAGCAGCTCCGTGACATACAGCGCTGACAGCAGCTCCGTGACATACAGCGCTGACAGCAGCTCCGTGACATACAGCGCTGACAGCAGCTCCGTGACATACAGCGCTGACAGCAGCTCCGTGACATACAGCGCTGACAGCAGCACCGTAAGCAGCCCCAGGAGGAAGTCAGCACAGCACAGGGATGGTGTGATCCCCTCATAATAAGAACCCCCAGGAGGAAGTCAGCACAGCACAGGGATGGTGGGAGCCCCTCATAATAAGAACACCCAGGAGGAAGTCAGCACAGCACAGGGATGGTGGGAACCCCTCATAATAAGCAGCCCCAGTAGAAATATGACACCGCTCAACCTCTTCAAAGAGGAGGGTAGGGGCATATAGTACGGTGTGCTTTTTTGGGTCAGGGAAGTGAGCCAAATGAATTAAGAAGGTCTGTGTGCTTGATTCCAAAAATTGTTTATAGACATATACATGGTCTACTGATCACATGTGTTGAATTCCTCCGAGATCCATGCCTCATTCATTTTTAGAAATGTGAGGTAGTTAACACTGTGGTGAGCTAGGCGAGTACGCTTATCGGTCACAATCCCCCCTGCTGCGCTGAACGTCCTTTCGGACAGGACACTGGATGAGGGGCAAGCCAACAGTTCGATTGCAAATTGGGCAAGCTCTGGCCAGAGGTCAAGCCTGCCCACCCAGTAGTCTAGGGGTTCATCACTCCTCAGAGCGTCCACATCGGCCGTTAACCCAATGTAGTCGGACACCTGACGGTCTAGGCGTTCCCTGATGCTGGATCCGGATGACACCTGTCGATGGGTCGGCTGAAAGAATGACCTCATATCCGAAGTCACCAACACATCTTCAAACCGGCCTCTTCTTGCAGGCGCTGTTGGATTGGTACCCGCAAATCCTTCTCTGGGAGTGGGAATTGCTCCTCTGCCAGCGCACGCAAAAGCAGAATGCAGCATTTCTCGAAGCAAGGCCTGGAAGTGCTGCATTCTGACAGCCCTCTGCGACGGCGGTAACATTTCCGCCATTTTGTGTTTGTACCGGGGGTCTAAGTACGTTGCCACCCAGTACTGGTCCTTGACCCTCATGCTTTTTATACGGGGGTCCCTATTAAAACACTGGAGCATGAAGGCCCCCATTTGCACTAAAGTGGAAGCGGTGTGGTGGCCTGGCTCCTGCTCATCATCCAGGATAATGTCGTCCTCTTCATTCTCCTCTCCCCATCCTCGCACAACAGGGATCCCAGAAAGGTTTAAAGCATGCTCTTCTTGCTCCTGCTCATCCGCCCCGGCACCATCCTCCTCTGACTCCTCATCAGACTCCTGTTGTTGACTTGTCTCAGATAGAGTAGCCCCCCCTGGGAATTCATCCAGCATTGCGACTTCCTCATCTTCCCGCTCCTGCTCCTCCACAGCCTGATCAATGACACGACGCAATGCACGCTCCAGAAAGAAGGCATAAGGTACCATGTCACTGATGGCGCCATGGCTGCGACTGACCAGTTTGGTGATCTCCTCAAATGGCCGCAGAAGTCTGCATGTGTCGCGCATGAGCAGCCACTGGCGCGGTGAAAAAAAACCCAGCTCCCCAGAACCGTTTCTTTCGCAGAGTTCATACAGGTAGACGTTAACTGCACGTTTCTGCTGGAGCAGCCTATCAAGCATATAGAAGGTTGAGTTCCATCGCGTCGGGCAATCGCAAATAAGACGTCTGACCGGCAGATGGTGTCGCCGCTGAATGTCAGCAAGGCGAGCCATGGCCGTGTAAGATCTTCTGAAATGGGCCGAGATTTTCCTTGCCTGCCGCAAGATGTCCTGGACCCCAGGGTATTTGACAAGGAATCGCTGCACGACCAAGTTTAAGACGTGTGCCATGCACGGCACGTGCGTGATTTTGCCCTGTTTCAATGCGCTAAGCAGATTGGCACCGTTGTCACACACCACTTTACCAACTGTCAAATTGAGCGGTGTTAGCCACTCATCTGCCTGTGAACGCAAAGCTGAAAGGAGTGCCGGGCCAGTGTGGCTCTTTGCTTCCAGGCACAACAGACGCAGCACGGCATGGCAACGTCTCACCTGGCATGTGGAATAGGTTCTGGGGAGCTTGGGCGGTGCAGTGGAAGAGACGCTAGCAGCGGAAAAGGAGGAGGCAGCTGAGGAGGAGAGGGAGGAGGATGGAGTAGGAGGAGGAGAAGAAGAGTCAGGCCTGCATGCAATCCGTGGCGGTAAAACCAAATCTACACGGGTGCCACGGGTTACATGCTTGACGGCCGTCAGAAGGTTCACCCAGTGGGCAGTAAAACTGATATACCTTCCCTGCCCGTGTTTGCTAGACCACGTGTCTGTGGTCAGATGTATCTTGGCACCGACACTGTGTGCCAGAGATACATTCACTTGCCGCTGAACATGGCCATATAGCTCTGGGATGCCCTTCTCTGAGAAATACTTCCTTCCTGGGACCTTCCATTGTGGTGTTCCAATGGCCACAAATTTGCGAAAGGCCTCCGAGTCCACCAGTTTATATGGCAGTAGTTGGCGGGCTATGAGTTCTGACAAGCCAGCCGCCAACCGTTGGGCAAGAGGGTTATCCGGCGTCATCATTTTTTTACGCTCAAACATTAGGCCCACGGAAGCCTGCCTTTTTGCAGAAAAATGTGAGCTTGGCGTGATGGAAGGTGGAGTGGAGGACAATTGTGAGGAGAGAGGAGAAGGAGAAGTAGAAGACGAGGCTGGACGGTGAGAGCCTGCAGTGTGGCTTTGTGTGTTCCGTTGCTCCCACTGGGCTCGGTGATGGCTGCTCATGTGCCTTCTTAAGGCGGTCGTCCCTAGGTGAGTATTGGGCTTACCGCGACTAACGCGTTGACTGCAAAGATTGCAGATGGCAACGCTATTGTCAGCAGCGGACACGTTAAAAAAAGCCCACACTGCGGAGCCATGTGCCGGTGTCCTGGGAGCGCCAGATGTGACCGTACATGGTCGATGACTCGCTCCTGATACATTTGCAGTCTGCTTTGTCCCTGCTGTGCAATGTAAGTCATTGCTGCTTCTCCTCCCTATCTGCTGGTCCATATCTCCCTCTGAACTCCCCTCCTCTTCCTCTCTTGTGGGCACCCACGTGACATCACTAGACACGTCATCATCAACGTCACCTTCCCCACCGCTATAAGTAGAGTAGGCAGCAACACCGGGGACCAACCTCCTCCTTGGGCTGATCTGGGTACTGGCGTCAGACTGCTGAGTAGCGCTTGTTGCTACCTCCTCTTCCTGATCCAATACCAAGAGTGGCTGCGCATCAGAAATGTCCTCTTGATATGGATCGGAAAATAATTCCAGTGACTCAAGCGGAAGGTATGTGGTGGTGGTGGTGGTGGTCGTGTTGTTGGTGGTAGTGTCTTTGGGGGTGCACATAGCAGAGAGTGAAGAAGAGGGTGCAGATCGAGAGGATGAGGAGGGTGCAGAAGAGTAAGGCTGAGCGAGCCACTCAACCAAGTCTGGTGCATCCTTTAAAGTAATTGAACGCACCTTCTGCAACTTCCCACTTTGGCTCAAGCCTGTTGCTCCTGCCCTACCCCTACCACCCCTGCGGAAGGGCCTGCCTCTTCCTCTGCATGTCATTTTTTAAATGACCCTGTGACAAAACTCTTAGTCCCTATACCGCTGAAGGACTGCTGCAGTATAGGTGAGCGGTCAGCAGTGGTGCACGTCAACCCTATCTATTGTGGACCGATAGCGGTCCTTACAGAACAGCAGACTGTACCGCACTCAAGCCTATGTACCGTAGCACCCTATACCAAGTTACCAGTCCTTATAAGAACTTTTGTGGACCAAGCAGGTTGTGTATTAGTGTTTAGCAGACTGTACGTCAGTCCCTATACCGCTGAAGGACTGCTGCAGTATAGGGCAGCGGTCAGCAGTGGTGCACGTCAACCCTATCTATTGTGGACCGATAGCGGTCCTTACAGAACAGCAGACTGTACCGCACTCAAGCCTATGTACCGTAGCACCCTATACCAAGTTACCAGTCCTTATAAGAACTTTTGTGGACCAAGCAGGTTGTGTATTAGTGTTTAGCAGACTGTACGTCAGTCCCTATACCGCTGAAGGACTGCTGCAGTATAGGGCAGCGGTCAGCAGTGGTGCACGTCAACCCTATCTATTGTGGACCGATAGCGGTCCTTACAGAACAGCAGACTGTACCGCACTCAAGCCTATGTACCGTAGCACCCTATACCAAGTTACCAGTCCTTATAAGAACTTTTGTGGAACAAGCAGGTTGTGTGTTAGTGATTAGCAGACTGTACGTCAGTCCCTATACCGCTGAAGGACTGCTGCAGTATAGGTGAGCGGTCAGCAGTGGTGCACGTCAACCCTATCTATTGTGGACCGATAGCGGTCCTTACAGAACAGCAGACTGTACCGCACTCAAGCCTATGTACCGTAGCACCCTATACCAAGTTACCAGTCCTTATAAGAACTTTTGTGGACCAAGCAGGTTGTGTATTAGTGTTTAGCAGACTGTACGTCAGTCCCTATACCGCTGAAGGACTGCTGCAGTATAGGGCAGCGGTCAGCAGTGGTGCACGTCAACCCTATCTATTGTGGACCGATAGCGGTCCTTACAGAACAGCAGACTGTACCGCACTCAAGCCTATGTACCGTAGCACCCTATACCAAGTTACCAGTCCTTATAAGAACTTTTGTGGACCAAGCAGGTTGTGTATTAGTGTTTAGCAGACTGTACGTCAGTCCCTATACCGCTGAAGGACTGCTGCAGTATAGGGCAGCGGTCAGCAGTGGTGCACGTCAACCCTATCTATTGTGGACCGATAGCGGTCCTTACAGAACAGCAGACTGTACCGCACTCAAGCCTATGTACCGTAGCACCCTATACCAAGTTACCAGTCCTTATAAGAACTTTTGTGGAACAAGCAGGTTGTGTGTTAGTGATTAGCAGACTGTACGTCAGTCCCTATACCAATGAAGGACTGCTGCAGTATAGGGCAGCGGTCAGCAGTAGTGCACGGCAACCCTATGTATTGTGGACCGATAGCGGTCCTTACAGAACAGCAGACTGTAACGCACTCAGGCCTATGTACCGTAGCACCCTATACCAAGTTACCAGTCCTTATAAGAACTTTTGTGGACCAAGCAGGTTGTGTGTTAGTGATTAGCAGACTGTACGTCAGTCCCTATACCAATGAAGGACTGCTGCAGTATAGGGCAGCGGTCAGCAGTAGTGCACGGCAACCCTATGTATTGTGGACCGATAGCGGTCCTTACAGAACAGCAGACTGTAACGCACTCAGGCCTATGTACCGTAGCACCCTATACCAAGTTACCAGTCCTTATAAGAACTTTTGTGGACCAAGCAGGTTGTGTGTTAGTGATTAGCAGACTGTACGTCAGTCCCTATACCAATGAAGGACTGCTGCAGTATAGGGCAGCGGTCAGCAGTAGTGCACGGCAACCCTATGTATTGTGGACCGATAGCGGTCCTTACAGAACAGCAGACTGTAACGCACTCAGGCCTATGTACCGTAGCACCCTATACCAAGTTACCAGTCCTTATAAGAACTTTTGTGGACCAAGCAGGTTGTGTATTAGTGTTTAGCAGACTGTACGTCAGTCCCTATACCGCTGAAGGACTGCTGCAGTATAGGGCAGCGGTCAGCAGTGGTGCACGTCAACCCTATCTATTGTGGACCGATAGCGGTCCTTACAGAACAGCAGACTGTACCGCACTCAAGCCTATGTACCGTAGCACCCTATACCAAGTTACCAGTCCTTATAAGAACTTTTGTGGACCAAGCAGGTTGTGTATTAGTGTTTAGCAGACTGTACGTCAGTCCCTATACCGCTGAAGGACTGCTGCAGTATAGGGCAGCGGTCAGCAGTGGTGCACGTCAACCCTATCTATTGTGGACCGATAGCGGTCCTTACAGAACAGCAGACTGTACCGCACTCAAGCCTATGTACCGTAGCACCCTATACCAAGTTACCAGTCCTTATAAGAACTTTTGTGGAACAAGCAGGTTGTGTGTTAGTGATTAGCAGACTGTACGTCAGTCCCTATACCAATGAAGGACTGCTGCAGTATAGGGCAGCGGTCAGCAGTAGTGCACGGCAACCCTATGTATTGTGGACCGATAGCGGTCCTTACAGAACAGCAGACTGTAACGCACTCAGGCCTATGTACCGTAGCACCCTATACCAAGTTACCAGTCCTTATAAGAACTTTTGTGGACCAAGCAGGTTGTGTGTTAGTGATTAGCAGACTGTACGTCAGTCCCTATACCAATGAAGGACTGCTGCAGTATAGGGCAGCGGTCAGCAGTAGTGCACGGCAACCCTATGTATTGTGGACCGATAGCGGTCCTTACAGAACAGCAGACTGTAACGCACTCAGGCCTATGTACCGTAGCACCCTATACCAAGTTACCAGTCCTTATAAGAACTTTTGTGGACCAAGCAGGTTGTGTGTTAGTGATTAGCAGACTGTACGTCAGTCCCTATACCAATGAAGGACTGCTGCAGTATAGGGCAGCGGTCAGCAGTAGTGCACGGCAACCCTATGTATTGTGGACCGATAGCGGTCCTTACAGAACAGCAGACTGTAACGCACTCAGGCCTATGTACCGTAGCACCCTATACCAAGTTACCAGTCCTTATAAGAACTTTTGTGGACCAAGCAGGTTGTGTGTTAGTGATTAGCAGACTGTACGTCAGTCCCTATACCAATGAAGGACTGCTGCAGTATAGGGCAGCGGTCAGCAGTAGTGCACGGCAACCCTATGTATTGTGGACCGATAGCGGTCCTTACAGAACAGCAGACTGTACTGCACTCAGGCCTATGTACCGTAGCACCCTATACCAAGTTACCAGTCCTTATAAAAACTTTTGTGGACCAAGCAGGTTGTGTGTTAGTGTTTAGCAGACTGTGCGTCAGTCCCTATACCGCTGAAGGACTGCTGCAGTATAGGGCAGCGGTCAGCAGTAGTGCACGGCAACCCTATGTATTGTGGACCGATAGCGGTCCTTACAGAACAGCAGACTGTAACGCACTCAGGCCTATGTACCGTAGCACCCTATACCAAGTTACCAGTCCTTATAAGAACTTTTGTGGACCAAGCAGGTTGTGTGTTAGTGATTAGCAGACTGTACGTCAGTCCCTATACCAATGAAGGACTGCTGCAGTATAGGGCAGCGGTCAGCAGTAGTGCACGGCAACCCTATGTATTGTGGACCGATAGCGGTCCTTACAGAACAGCAGACTGTACTGCACTCAGGCCTATGTACCGTAGCACCCTATACCAAGTTACCAGTCCTTATAAGAACTTTTGTGGACCAAGCAGGTTGTGTGTTAGTGATTAGCAGACTGTACGTCAGTCCCTATACCAATGAAGGACTGCTGCAGTATAGGGCAGCGGTCAGCAGTAGTGCACGGCAACCCTATGTATTGTGGACCGATAGCGGTCCTTACAGAACAGCAGACTGTACTGCACTCAGGCCTATGTACCGTAGCACCCTATACCAAGTTACCAGTCCTTATAAGAACTTTTGTGGACCAAGCAGGTTGTGTATTAGTGTTTAGCAGACTGTGCGTCAGTCCCTATACCGCTGAAGGACTGCTGCAGTATAGGGCAGCGGTCAGCAGTAGTGCACGGCAACCCTATGTATTGTGGACCGATAGCGGTCCTTACAGAACAGCAGACTGTACCGCACCCAAGCCTATGTACCGTAGCACCCTAGACAGACCAAGTTACCAGTCCTGATAAAGAGCTTTGTGGAACAAGTGAGTTGTGAATGATTAGCAGACTGCAGCAGAAGGGCAGCAGTCAAGTATAATATTCTTTCTATATTTGGAAGAAAGAATATTATACGTGTACAAGCCTATTACCGTACCACTGATACCAGTCCTGAAAAGAACCTTTGTGGAACTAATAGTAACAGCAAGTCTTTAAAATTATCCTCACTGCCTGACACACTGCTTCCTGCCTGTCCCTATACAAATTGGCAAAAAAGAGTAGGCTGGAACGATTAGCTGGAACAGCTCTTTTGTGGACCTGATAGTAACAGCTAATGATGATGATGATGATGATGATGAAGAAAGACTAATCTGGCTGAGCTGTCCCTAAAATAGCAGCATACAGCGCTCTGTCCCTTTATCTAAACTGACAAAAGAAACTCAGGCTGCTGACCTAACACCTATACCAGTCCTGAAAAGAACTTTTGTGTACCAAATAGCTAGCGTTTTCTCTGTCCCTACTCCACACAGGATCCTTTCCCTACAGTGACAGAAGAAAGAATGTAAAATGGCCACCGGATCGGGTGTATTTATAGGTTAGGGGGAATGTCCAAGTGTCCATGAGCTGTCATGTCTCAATTGGTTGTCCTGTAACACATGATAAACGTGTCACGAAAGGTTAAAGTTCTTGTATACATTAAACACGTAAGTCCGCCGGGGCGAACGACGGAAAAAGGCGTTCGAACCCGCGGACGGCGAAAGTCGGAAATTCGCCGCGAAACGACCGCCGGGCGAACCGTTCGGCCATCACTATTCTCCATTACGCACGCTAGTTTACAAGACCAACCGCTTCTGGATCATCCTTGCTTCCGAGCATGCGTGTTTGTACTTTGGACTTTTGTCTGACAGACTTGTGTACAGACGATCGGAAAATCTGACAACACACATTTCTTGTCAGAAAATTTGGAAACATGCTAGCCAACATTTGTTGATGGAAAGTCCGACAACAATTGTGCGATGCACCATGCACACAGTTCGATTTTCCGACAATAGCCTGACAGCCAACATTTCCCGCTGGAAAGTCCGCTCGTGTGTATTGGGCTTTAAATGTAGTAGCTGCAATCGTTTTTTTTTTTTTTTTTTTAGTAACATTCTACCTTTCCTATGTTGGCAACAGTCACTCCGAAGCGGACATGCCATTTGTGCAGACTGTGTAACTGTGTGAGTTCTCTGAGAATAAGGGGCTTATTATACTGGATCTGGGACAGATAGATGCTAAAATCAGTTTTTGTTCTGGCTTGTGATTGGGTATTTTTTTTGCAAAGTGAAGCTTTAGCTCATATACTAAGCTCTGGAGCAACTACACTTGCAGGGTGCAACTGCACATTGCAAAGTGCACAGTCTTTTTGCCTTTAGTAAATAAACCCCATTGGCTCCTGCTGCTGTCAATCGAATCCTGTGATAGGGGAGCAGGTCCAAGTCACACTGTCTGTGTCTAAAGTGACCAGGCAGTGTGGCAAGGGATCGAGTCTGTATGAGTGCCTCCATAGGATACTGCATCCATTGGGGGCACTTGTTGAAGAGATGGAGCCTGGAGCACTGGCAAAGGAAGAAGAGGACCTTCGAGGTTGCTCTGTGCACAGAGCAGGTAAGTATGACATGTTGAACGTTTAATAAAATAAGGTTGATGATCACTTTAAGTGCATCTATATCTAAGTATAGAAATGTATTATATGCATTATAATATCCTACATATATTAATATAATGCAGCTTACCAAACCTTAGTTTTCATTTTTCAAGCTTTTTCTTTCATTTTTTACCTGCTGATCCTGCCAGTGTCATAGATGTGAATCTGTCACTTACTGTACCTATGAAGGAAGAGCGTTGTTACCCTAGGACAGGACTTGTGTGAGAAGTACAGAACATCCCCCATCATCAAACATACTGTAGGTAGAGGTGTTTTATTGTCCACAGAGAGAATGCAAGGGCTAACAACAATGTTGGAGATTTAAGTTCAGCTTTATTGGTTTACTAGAAAAACGTATCATAGCATCTCAAAAGATTACAGGCAAAGTCAACAGATATTTTGAATTCCACTTATTGAACAACACAAATAGCACAAAAAGCTCTCAGTGGTCTATTCAGTAGGTCAAAATGGTGCAAATAAGAAAGGTTCTTGTTAGAATGTACATACACTCTATTTCAAAATACATTTTACAAGCTATATTATCTCTAAGCACCCCTACAGAGGAAACAGAAAAGAAACACCCCCTCAAAAACAAAAAACAAACCACTAGCACAGCCCCCCTCTATTATAAATTCTACCCTTAAAATACATCAGAAGCACCAACATGTGAGAATTTATGAAAAGGATTAAAGAAAGGCTTTGATTTAAAGGGTGACAATTGTTTATGATAAATACAATATACATGATTCCCTAGCAGAATGTCATTTAGTTAAGGTTTATGTCTATTGTAAGGCTTCTTGTAGACTGGCCTACATATACCATGGGAAATGCAAAATGCAGCATTTTTGCTTCTGTTTTGGCGCTTTTTTGAGTGTTTTTTGCGTTTTTCCATGGCCGTTGATCAGAACTTTCCTACCGTGAACGAGATTCTTACGCATTCAGGAGAAGGAGGTTGAAGCTCAACTAAATACGGCAGCTCCTAAACTCTGCTAAAAGCCTGGGGGGTTGATTTCCTAAAGGCAAATCCACTTTGCACTACAAGTGCACTTGGAAGAGCAGTCACTTTAGATCTGAGGGGTAGATCTGAAATGAGGGGGAGCTCTCCTGATTTTATCATCAAGTCCCTCTCAGATCTACAGCGAATGCACTTCAAAAGTGAACTGAAGCTTCACTTTGCAAAGAGTACCCAATCATGTGCAAGGAAAATTAAAAAAGCAGCATTTTTGCTTGCACATGATTGAATGATGGACATCAGCAGAGATTCTGCTTGTTTACTAAGCTCTGGAGAAACAGCACGTGCAGAGTGCACAGCCCATTTGCCTTTAGTAAATCATCCTGTAGGCTTTTATGGAGTTGAGTTTAGGAGCTTTGGCAAAAAAACTCAAGTTAAGGAACGGCCAGTATAGGCTAGTGTACATGAAGCCTCATTTTTATAAGTTTGTAAGCTGATGTCTTTTTATATGTTATAATTTAGGGATGAGCTTTGAGTTCGAGACGAACTCATGTTCGACTCGAACATTGCCTGTTCGCCTGTTCGGCGAACAGTGAACAATTGGGGTGTTCACAGCAAATTCAAAAAGCCACGGAACACCCTGTACAAGTCTATGGGAGAAATCTAAAGTGCTAATTTTAAAGGCTAATATGCAAGTTACTGTCCTAAAAAGTGTTTGGGGACCTGGGTCCTGCCCCAGGGGACATGGATCAATGCAAAAAAAGTTTTAAAAACTGACGTTTTTTTGGGAGCAGTGATTTTAATAATGATTAAAGTAAAACAATAAAAGTGTAATATTCCTTTAAATTTTGTACCTGGGGGGTTTCTATAGTATGCCTGTAAAGGGGCGCATGTTTCCCGTGCTTAGAACTGTCCCTGCACAAAGTGTCATTTCTGCAGGAAAAAAAACTCATTTAAAATCACTCGCGGCTATAATGAATTGTCGGCTCCCGTAATACAGAGAACAGTCATTGAAAGTCATTGATAAAAAAAAAAAGTGTGCGGTTCCCCCAAATTCAATTACCAGGCCCTTCAGGTCTGGTATGGATATTAAGGAGAACCCCGCGTCAAATGAAAAAAAAATTGACATGGGGTTCCCCCTAAAAATCCACATGGGAGTGGGGGAGTGGGGGTGGGGCTGAGCCCCGTTCTTTGTCTTAGTGGGGCTCGGGAGTGAGAACACACGAATGCCCTCATAGCAAGTGGCTTTCTATGGGGGCACTCAGCAGAGTGGGGGGAGCCCAGAGCACCGGCGGGGGATGTGAGAAGAGGATCGGGGCTGCTCTGTGCAAAACCATTGCACAGAGCAGGTAAGTATAATTTTTTTTCCTAAATGTTTCATTTAGTATCACTTTAAGTCAAAACATTTCAATAACTGTGAACTGTGCACATGTTCAGTGACAGCTAACAGACATAAACCAGAGGAAAGGAAAATAGGACATTTCTCCAGTCACACAAAAAACGCATCAGATAAAACCCTAAAGAAAACCAGTCAGCAATGTTTGCCAAAAAAATAAAATCAAATCAAAAGGAGAGAAATGGGAAATGTTTTAAAGAAAGAAGAGAAAGAAGCAATATTGTAGTATATTGCTTTATATTTATTTTTCTTAATAGTTGAAATTGTGCACGAAGACGTAGTTACACTTAAATGTAAAAAAAATGAGGCTATTATCTAAATGGGTGGTGTGGGCAGCGCTGCTATTTGTAATTTGCATTTTAATTTATTCAGATTTTTCCTTCCGATTGATTTTTTTTTGTTGTTTTTTTTTTTTTTTTCAAATCGCTGTAGCTGTACAATTGTCTTAGCCAGATTTTACATGTGTCAGTGGTTTACACAAACCTTGGAATAAAAATAATACTTATATTAATTAGTGAGCATAGTAAGCATACTCAGTGCAAACAAAGGGGCCAGGTGGAATCAGTAAGCAGTACATTTGCTCGGTATAATTCACAAAGCTGTTCCAAGTAATGGTTTATTCACAAGAATATTACATTATGCTAAAGAAAGAATGCTCAGCAAATAGGCCTCCTTCTCCAGGCAAGTCTATATTTTATTTTTTTATTTTTTATCAGGAGGTATGACCCCCACCCCTTCCTTGTTTTATTTTATTTTTCTCTATAGCAATTCAGGTGACATCATTTCCCAGTACCCCAATTTGACACAGAGAGGAGGAGTCTGTAGTGAAATCTATGTGACCTGGAGAGCCAAGATGGCCATTGTGGAGATCAGTCATCCAGCTAAATGTCTCAGGGGGATTGGCCTCCTCAACATGAAATTCTGCCACTACAATAGCCAACAGGCAACATTTCCTAATCATTTCAATATAAAATGAGTCCATGGTTGCCTAAAGAGGTGTCTCAAAAATAAAGTTGGGGCACTTACTTAATGCTATTTTATTTACCGTATGTATTTACTTTTGCTATGCCTGGACAATGGTGACTATAAATTAAATGTTTAGTAATGGATAGAGTGGATTAAGGTTCATTTCTGTCTGTGGTCTCTTTGTAAAGTAATTTCATTACTACCCTGTTTCCCTGAAAATAAGACCTAGCATGATTGTTGGTGATGGCTGCAATATAAGCCCTACCCCCCAAATCAGCCCTACACTGTTTCCCCCGAAAATAAGCCCTATCCTGAAAATAAGACCTACAAGGACTTTAACTAGGTGTTAACCTCTAAAATCTATATTTCTGATTTATTAATTACAAGATATGATATGTGTTAAATGAGAATTATATGGACAAGGAGGAAAAGCTTTAAATATAATAACATTTATTAATAGTAGTTTCAACATAGGGCTTATTTGGGGGGTAGGGCTTATATTGCAGCCATCATCGACAATCACACTAGGTCTTATTTTTGGGGAAACAGGGTATCTATGCCAGTGCTGCTGAGGATGGAGCTAGAATGGTGCTGAGACTGCAATTTCCTCCATGACATTACTTTATGTTTAGCTATACTGTCATCACATTAGTATTGGAATTATAGTGATGATAAAGGCTTGTTTTTGTTTTTTTTTAACTAAAATAATAAGATGTTATACTTAACGGCTTTGGGCAATGTTATTGCACACATTGGCCCTCAACATCCTTTTCTGGGGTTCCCACTGGTGCTCTTGGTTTCTCCTCTTCTATGTCTGCCAGCTACTTGCTATGGTGGCAGATGTGTGGGCTTGCTCCAAAGCCAGACTGTGTGCGTGCATAGACATACACAGCATGGCTGGGTCCTGCCCCCACTCCCTCCTCACGGGATTTGATTGACAGCAGCACAAGCTAACGGCTGATATTAATCTGTTCTGTGAGATGAGGGAGAAAGAGCAGCTGCTGAAGATGGGCACAACACTGGATTAATACTGGCCTCAGGTAAGAATTTAGGGGTGTGGGGGGAGCAAAATTCTAGTGATGCCAAGAAAATATCCTTCATACCATTACACCACCAACCACCACCAACCTGAACTGTTGATATAAGGCAGGATGGATCCATGTTTTCATGTTGTTTACACCAAATTCTGACCATACTATCTGAATGTCGCAGCTGAAATCGAGACTCATCAGATCAGGCAACGTTTTTCCAATCGTCTAGAGTCCACTTTTGGTGAGTCTGTGCAAATTGTAGCCTCGGTTTTCTGTTCTAAGCTGACAGGAGTGGCACCCAGTGTGGTCTTCTGCTGTTGTAGCCCATCTACTTCAAGGTTCGATGTGTTTCAGAGATGGTATTCTGCATACCTTGGTTGTAACGGTTATTTGAGTTTCAGGTTGCCTTTCTAGCATCTCAAACCAGTATGCCCATTCTTCTCTGACCTCTGACATCAACAAGGTATTTTTGTTTGATATTTTCTCTTTTTTTACCATTCTCTGTAAACCCTAGAGATGGTTGTCTGTGAAAATCCCAGTAGATCAGCCGTTTTCGAAATCCTCAAACCAGCCCATCTGGCACAAACAACAATGCCATGTTTAAAGTCACTTACATTATATTTCTTCCCCATTCTGATGCTCCGTTCGAACTTCAGCAAGTCCCATCTACAATAGATGCCTAAATGCATTGAGTTGCTGCCATGTGATTGGCTGATTAGCAATTTCTGTTACCAAGCAATTGAACAGGTGTACCTAATAAAGTGCCATTTTTGTTTTTGAGATTTATACCGCTTTAACATGTAGTTTTTTTTATTTTTTTATTCTTTTTTTTAGAAAAAGAACTCCTAACTCCAGAATGGCTTAACCTTGAGTAATACATATTTTTGCAAATATATTCTTAACCACTTCAATACAGGGCACTTAAACACCTTCCTGCCCAGACCAATTTTGAGCTTTCAGCGCTGTCGCACTTTGAATGACAATTGCGCGGTCATGCTACACTGTTACCAAATGAAATTTTTATCATTTTTTTCCCACAAATAGAGCTTTCTTTTGGTGGTATTTGATCACCTCTACGGTTTTTATTTTTTGCGCTACAAATAAAAAAATACCGAAAATTTTTAAAAAAAATGTTTTTTTTTGTTTCAGTTTCAAAACTTTGTAAATAAGTATGTTTTCTCCTTCACTGATGGGCACTGATGGGGCTACACTGATGGGCACTGATAAGGTGGCACTGATGGGCACCAATGTGGCACCAATGAAGTGGCACTGATAGGCGGCACTGATGAGCGACACGGATGGGCGACACGGATGGGCGACACGGACGGACTCTGATAGGTGGCACAAATTGGCACTGATAGCTGGCACGGATGGGCGGCACGGATGGGCATGGATAGGCGGCACAGGTGGGCATGGATAGGCGGCACAGGTGGGCATAGATAGGCGGCACAGGTGGGCATAGATAGGCGGCACAGGTGGGCACTCATAGGCGGCACAGGTGGGCACTCATAGGCGGCACAGGTGGGCACTCAGGCGGCACAGGTGGGCACTCAGGCGGCACAGGTGGGCACTCATAGGCGGCACAGGTGGGCACTCATAGGCGGCATCGGTGTTATAGTAATGGATGCCAATCAGTGCCAAACAATAATGCATGCCAATCAGTGATGCCCATTGTGGCCACTGATTGGCATCCATTATGGGCACTGATTGGCACCCATTGTGCTGACTGGCACCCTGGTGGTCTAGGGAGGATTATGGATTTTTATTACCTTTTCCCTGGTGGTCTAGTGGTGTCCCTGGTGGTCCAGTGTGGGCATCCTCGGGGGGGCTGTGCTGATAATCGATCAGCACAGACCCCCCCTGTCAGAGGAGCAGCCGATCGGCTCTCCTCTACTCGCGTCTGACAGACGCGAGTGAGGGAAAGCCGATCACCGGCTCTTCCCCTTTACACTGTGATCAGCCGTGATTGGACACGGCTGATCACATGGTAAAGAGTCTCCGTCGGAGACTCTTTACCGAGATCGTAGTTGCCGGGTGTCAGACTGACACCCCGCAACAACGATCGCCGCGATGCGCGCCCCCGGGGGCACGCAGCGGCTCATTATCCTAATCACGTCATATGACGTCCGGTTAGGATAATGAAACCACTTTGCCGCCGTCAATTTGTAATAGGGCGGGCGGCAAGTGGTTAAGTTTGGTTTCCTGACATAGAGCTACAGAAAAAATATGAATGCAACAGCTGGACTCGGTTTGCTTGGGATAAGAATTAATGAACTTGAAGGCAAACAGTGGTAATAAAGGACCTCATTAAAATACCTATCCTGCTTATTAAAGGGAGCCTTATGGCAAAGGATAATTAATTTGCCTGGAATGGTCACTACTGTCGTTTTACAATTGTTACAAGAAAAATTAAATATTTAAGATCAATGTACATATATTCTCTAAACTAAGAGCTGCACAATGTGATCCCTTGCTGCTGGGGCTCTATAGTTTAATCTAATTAAATTTTCTCTATTGGGGAATTTGTTGTGATTCAGGTTCCAGCCATGTCTTCATCTCACATATATTAAAATGCATCCTGTTGCAGCTGTTCAAGTGCTTTTATTCTATTCCACGAGCACTAACTTCATCCTAAAACCCAACTGTAGGCAAACTTTACTTTAGGACTAGATATAGTAAGAATTATATGAATATCTGTGAAATGTTATTACTCTCTGTATTTTCACTATTATACCTTTAAACAACCCAATCATTTAACTTTACTGTTCATCTCACAGACTGTAGTTACCTTTAACCACTTCAATACTGGAGACTTTCCACACTTTGCATGACAATTACTCAATCATGCAACGTTGTACTCAAATTAAATTTTAACAGCATGCCGCCCTCCCACCGTCAAATGATGGAGGGATGATGTGGCTCTCGTTCTGGGTGGATGTCATATGATGGAGCACCCGAACAGCCGCTCCCGTGTGCCCGTGGGGGGCGCAGCACATCGATCGCAGCCGCGCTGTGTTGCTAGGACATGGCACAACCCCGTTCTCTGTAAAGAGCCAGTCACAGCCGGTCACATGTAAACACGGAAATGCAGGTAATCGGCTCTCATCACCTGACATTGACAGAGTGTGTGGCGAGGAGAGCTGATCAGTGGCATCTCCTCGCAGGGGACATCCAGACATGTAATCAGGGCACTGATCATCAGTGCCCTGATTACAATACAGCACCACCAGTGCCAGAAATCAGTGTCCACCAGTGCCAGCAATCAGTGCCCACAAGTGCCTTCAATTAGGGACCATTAGTGATGCCAGTCAGTGCCGGCTATCAGTGCTGCCTATCGGTGATGCCTATCATTGCTGCTCCTCAATGCACATCATTGCTGCCCATCAATGCCCGTCAGTGCCATCCATCAATGCCCATCAGTGCTGCCCATCAGTGCCCATCAGTGCTGCCTATCCGTGCCGCCTATCAGTGCCCGCCAGTGCCGCCTATCAGTGCCCATCAGTGTCACCTATCAGTGCCCATCAGTGCCACCTATCAGTGCCACATATCAGTGCCACCTATCAGTGCCCTTAAGTATGGCATATTAGTGGCTCTTCATTACCGCCTCCTAATCAGTACCCAAAAATGCCACCTCATCAGTGCCCATAAATGCCACTTCATTAGTGCCCACCAGTGCCACCTATCAGTGGCCATCAGTGCCGCCTCATCAGCATACATCAGTGAAGAAGTAAAAATTACATATTTACTAAATTTACTGGCAGAAACTAAGAAAAAAAATATTTTTTTCTGAGTTTTCGGTCTTTTTTTTGTAAAAAATAAACCCAGCAGTGATTAAATACCACCAAAAGAAAGCTCTATTTGCATGAAGAAAATTATACATATGTACAGTGTAGTATGACCGTGCAATTGTCATTCAAAGTGTGACAGCGCTAAAAGCTGAAAATTGTCTTGGGCAGGAAGGGGGTGGAAGTGCCCGATAGGCAATTGGGTAATCAGATAGAGACAGATAGAGCTTTATCTTGGTGGCATTTAATCACAACTGTGGTTTTTTTTGTTTTTTTTTTGCTCTATAAATGAAAAAAAGTACCCAAAAAGTTTGAAAAAAACATGTTTTTCTTTTTTTCTGTTAAACATTTTGGAAATAAATAATCTTTTTCCTTGCACGTATGAAATATTCTTTGCATAGTAAAGCCTTACCTCATTTACTAAGGTCTGGAGCAACTGTACAATGCAAAGTGCACAGTCTATTTGCACTTGGTAAATCAACCCCATAGAACAGGTATTTGCAATTAGCGGACCTCCAGCTGTTGCAGAACTACAAGTCCCATGAGGCATAGCAAGACTCTGATAGCCACAAGCATGACACCCAGAGGCAGAGGCATGATGGGACTTGTAGTTTTGGAACAGCTGGAGGTCTGCTAATTGAATATCCCTGCCATAGAGTCTAAAAAAGAAGGGAGGAAATGAGCCAATATCTCACTAGTGGTTAACACTGACTTAGGTAAGCCAACAAGACAGCATCCATAGTAATTGCTGGCTCACCTCATGGAGGGTGCGATCCAAGTGACCCAAATACAAATAAACAGAGTTTGGGTAAAGGACCCCAAGTAAGAAGTCACAGCAGGACCGTGCAGCTTATTCACGGGATAATTTTATTAAACTTTAACAGATACAAAAAACTTCTAGGTAAAAACAACACCATCACCTTCACCTTGGTAAAAAGTTAAAAAGACAACATTGCCTGGGATAGACGCAGCTGCGATCACACAGTGCACACACATACAAGTTACACTCATAAGCTGGTTAAAGCATATTGCTGTGAGCAAGAGGAAATAGAGCCATTGCTGCACACTGATAATATTAGGATGTGGTAGCCTCCTGACATTTGCAGCAAGTAAGTATGAAGGTATAATCACCAGATTAATCGGAGGGTATACAGTCATTCAATGCGAGTATAATCAGTCCTCCCCTGACAAAGCTCAAGCTGATTGGGCGAAACATGTAGGAGGTCCCTACACCAACGCGAGTGATGCTCTGACATCACGAATGATGCCAAGGTGATGGTGGTGTTTTTACCAAGAAGTTTTTTGTATCTGTTAAAGTTTAATAAAATGACCCTGTGATATAAACTGCAGCAGGGCAGCCCGGCTGTGTGCCGTTTTGTGCATGAGATACTGTGGGTACATGCCGGGAGAGCGAGCTCGATGTTCAGAGGCAACCCGCAATCGCTTCACCGAGAGGCAGAACGAGGATCGATATAAACAAGGTGGATCCCAGTTCTGACAGGGGAACACTCTGATATCGGTTGTTCCTAGTAATCAGGAACAGCGATCTCTGTGTTGTCCCAGTGAGCCCATCCTCCACATAGTTAGAACACACCCAGGGAACACAGTTAACCCTTTGATCACCCCTAGTGTTAACCTTTTCCCTGACAGTGTCAATTATACAGTAATCAGTGCATTTTTTAGCACTGATCATTATATTGGTGTTACTGGTCCCCAAAACTGTCACTTAGGGTCATATTTGTTCGCCGCAATGTTGCAGTCCTGCTAAAAATTGCAGATCGGCGTCATTACCATTAAAAACAATAAAAAAATTAAAAGTCCTAATTCTATCCCCTATTTTGTAGACGCTATAACTTTTGTGCAAACCAATCAATATCTGCTTATGGAGATTTTTTTTTCTGATATGTATTATATATATCTTTTTTTTTCAAAATGATCGCTCTTTTTTTTGTTTATAGTGCAAAAAATAAAAACCACAGAGGTGCTCAAATACCACCAAAAGAAAGCTCTATTTGTGGGAAAAAAGGACATCAATTGTTTTTGTTTGGGTACAATGTCGCACGACTGCACAATTGTCACCTAAAGCGATAAAATCCCAATTAATATACATTTACGTTTTTGGTTGTAACATGACAAAATGTTGGAAAATGTCAAGGGGTATGAATACTTTTTCAGGGCAGTGTATATATAACTCATTCATTTGGAGGGTTGTCCACAAGCATTTGGCCATATAGGGTATATTAAAAGGATCTTTGATTCTGGTGGGAATCATCCTCTCTTCTCTTGGTAACTATTGTCAGTGTAACAGAAAGTGATAGAAAATCAAAATGTTACTTTCAATAGGGAGACTTGCTCAGATAACAGCTAAGAGGGGATTTTCCCTGACCATTAACATTTCTGAGATCATTTTAACCAATCTCTACTCGATACAAAACTAAAATAATGTGGCTTTGGATATCATTTAACTCTGTCTTTTTAACGTAAAGAAAATAAATTGCTGCAATGACTGAGCTCATTGATTTGCGCTTTTTGTTTCCTGCTTCTTTCAGCAATTTGATCATCCAAGCAATACCACCGGGCACCTAAGTGACCTCTAAAGAGGTGCCCGCTCTGCATTGTGGAATTCCCCAGGGTAAGTCCCAAAGCATTATGTGATAACAGGTATCTTCTATATTTTCAGCAATCAAATTACAAAAAAATCCAAAATTTAAATTTAACCTTAAGATGTATACAGACAGTACAGCCAAACTGCTCAATACTTCAGTTTTTTATACAAGCTTTGCTGTTCTTCACCAGTTCTCTTTTCTCGCTTTTTGTCTGTAGTCTAGTAATCCTAAGCCCTTGTACACACTTCGGAATGTGTCCTATCGGACCGTGTTGTCGGATAATCCGACTGTGTGTGGTATGCATCGGACTGATTCCATCGGACCCAATTTTCCAACTTGTTGGAAATATTTTCCGACCAACTGGTTCGATCGGACATACTCCGATCATGTGTAGAGAATTTTGATTGGACCAAGTGCCATGCATGCTCAGATCAAATTCCTACATCAAAGCTATTGGCTACTAGCCATGAATGTAGTCCCATCATAACGAAATTACGTCATCACGTTCTAAATGATCGGATTTTTCGACAAATTAGTCCGACCGTGTGTATGCAACAGTTTCAGACAAGATCCGACGGGCAAAATCCAACGGACAAAATCCGACGGATTTGGTTGTCGAAATCTCCGACTGTGTGTACAGGGGCTAAAACACACGTCTGTGATGCTGGAACACCTACTAACAGTCTCCCTGCTGCTTCTTGCATACAGAAAGCTTGATGCAAACAAAGTACCACTACTAAAAATTTTATCATAACCATCAATGGCATGCACACCTGCCTTAAAATCCAGGATGCCGTTGATGCTTTAGTGAGAAAGAGACCACCAAGGAGTGATTGGGTATAGGGAAGCTACAATGTGGACACAGTACACCTGTGAGCACCTAGAGAATGTTTGGGTCCATGCACAGGTCAGAAACAGGCAAGACAGCAAAAGTGAGGTCAGAACAATCCAGGTAGGCAACAGGCAATACAGCAGAAGAGTGGTCTGGATAATCTAAGCTGGCAATGGCCAAGACAGCAGAAGAGTGGTCGGCTTCAAGTGGAGGGCATGTGCAGGTTGCAGACAAGTGAGTAGTCAGGTCCAGCTTGGAAAGCAGCGAAACAGGCTAGCGGTATAATAGTTTTGTTTTTGCTTTTGTTTTTTTGCATTAAACAGGGTAGCCAACAAGAAGACATTTCCAGGGCTGAAGCATAAATACTCCTCAGAAAGGACACCTAGCATGATTTCACTGAGCTCTAGAAATCCTGGCAGGAATTCTGCAAGCACTACTTGAAGTACTTTCAAAGATTCTACAAAAGCCATTGCAAGTACTGGCAGGGATTCTAGAAGTGTTGGCAGGGTTTCGGTAGGCAACATTGGAGGTCTTGGCAGAAGTTCTACAAGTGACATTAGAAGGGTTAGCAAGGATTCTGAAAGTCCTGGCAGAACTTATGGAAGTCCTGGTGGACCTGGAGGTACTATAACATTCTTATTGCCCTCAACCAATCCGAGACGTATGCTTTTTTTCTGCAAGAGATCACACAGAACCATGAGTGGACATCTAGATTCTAGCAAATGTGCATTGTTTGTTAACTAGCTTTAGCAGCTCAACAAATGATTCTTGTAGCATTGACCCCTGATTAGGCCCTCTAATTAGATACTCTTCTATACGGAGATGGTTTTAGGTTTTATGAACTTTGAAGAGCTTTATGGCTCTTCAACATTCCCTGCACTCTTACATACAGTTTTTCCTGCTGAATCTAACAATGGTATTTAAAGCACTGTATGTGTGGAACATCAGCAATACAAGTGCATTGTATCAACGCGTAACCTACCCGTAGTCCACCATCATCAATCTCATTTGTTTAGAAAGATGAGGACTGAATGCTCTGGGTTGCTGTTGCACTGCTCACACCATCACTGCTCTTTACACTTCTGTATCACATAAACTAATTTTTGATGCCTTTATATATGTCAAAAGTATATCCATTCACCTGAATTGTACAGTTAATTGTCTGAACGTCTGAAAGACATTTCCCAGATTCCCTGTATAAAAATATTGCTTATGTTGCCTTTCATTTCATTTTGGCATCCAGAGCTCTCAGCGTTTAGTGCCATTGCAAAATCCAGATGGCTTCCAACGCAGCCAAGAAATTTCTGGTTGGTTGGCCCTGACAGCAATGTGTACCTACTCCATTCACTTTTACATTTATTAGACTTTCCACCAATCAGTAGGAGTGGAACAGAACATATGCACACAGTGTTCCTTGCGCCATCATATAATTAATGTGTATGTGGAGCAGGCATATTGACACTTTATAAAAATTAATGTGTTTTCAGATTCTGCCGATCTACTAGTCTACAATTTTATAATCAGTGATTAATACTTATATGAACGCATAATTATGAGCAGCATGTGTGCGTCTGCATTTGGTAATGTAAATGAGAGAGTGAGAAATTGATTTATGCATTATATACAGGTATATTAGAGCAATAGGTAGAAAGATTCATGACCGGAGCACGGCTAATATTTTAACCACTTGCTTACTGGGCACTTAAACCCCCCTCAGTCCCAGACCAATTTTTAGCTTTCAGCGCTGATGCACTTTGAATGACAATTGCGCGGTCATACAACACTGTACCCAAATGAAATTTTTATCATTTTTTTCCCACAAATAGAGCTTTCTTTTGGTAGTATTTAATCACAGCTGGGAGTTTTATTTTTTGCTAAACAAACAAAAAAAGATGCAAAAAAAAAATCATGTTTAATAGTTTGTTATAAAATTTTGCAAACAGGTCATTTTTCTCCTTCATTGAAGTGCGCTGATGAGGCAGCACTGATAGGCTGCACTGGTGGGCACTGATAGGCTGCACTGGTGGGCACTGATAGGCTGCACTGGTGGGCACTGATAGGCATAGTTAAGGCGGCACCGATGGGCACAGATAAGGCAGCACTGATGGGCAAAGACGGGCACAGATAAGATGGCACGGATGGGTGGCACAGATGGGTGGCACGGATGGGTGGCACTAAGGGGCACTGATAGGTACCACTGATAGATGGGACTGATGGGCTCTGATAGGTGGCACTGATAGGTGGCTCTGATAGGTTGCACTGCTGGGCACTGATGGGCGGCACTGCTGGGCACTGATGGGCACTGATGGGCGGCACTGCTGGGCACGGATATGTGGCACTGGGGTGCAGCACCTTTGTTGAGGCAGACTGTGGGCACTGCTGGGTGGCACTGTGGGCACTGCTGGGTGGCACTGTGGGCACTGCTGGGTGGCACTATGGGCACTGCTGGGTGGCACTGACAGGGGGGCACATTTTTTATTTAGGCAGGCAAAGCAGGGGGCAGGTGGGCACTGGCAGGGGGCAGGTGGGCACTGGCAGGGCTGGCCGTGATCGGGACTGATGTCCCGATCACGGCCGCCGGTGATCGGCTTTTTTTTTTTTCTCCTCGCGCTGTCAGCGCGAGGAGGAATAATAGCCGATTACCGGCTCCGTTCTATCACATGATCAGCTGTCATTGGCTGACAGCTGATCACGTGATAAGGGGTTGGGATCGACCCCTTGCACGGATCGGTGATCAGGCGAGTCTCTTAGACTCGCCGATCACAGAGCACGCCGCGCGTGCCCCTCAGGGGGCGCGCAGGACGCTAGTGCACGGGACTACGTCAATAGACGTAGTCCCGCAAAAGGAGATCCGCGCTGTAGCCGTCATTCGGCTATAGCGCGGATCTCAAGTGGTTAATGAAAGCTTTGGATTTTGAAAAATCTAAATTATTTTTGAAATTGAAACTGAACCCTTGGTTTTAATGATAGGGTTTACGTACATTTTACCATACTTTATCTATCCAAAACTAGAAAAAACAGGTTCATGCTTTAGATATACTTTAATCGCATACCAGCACAATTTAATGCAGAGCTCTGCAATTTTTTTTTTTATATCCAAAAAGAAGTTTTATTTAACATTAAACACATACAGTCCAAAGATCCACCACAATTAAATCATACATAGCAAGTGTATACATTTTCAAATATGATGAAAACAGTTCCTTTTTTCCTCTTAAAGTGGTTGTATACCCGCTGAAGGAAAAGCGGGTATACTCACCTGCAAAGGAAAAGGCATAATGAGCTAGTATGCAAGTTGCTAATATATTAGAAGGAGGCCCCCGACATCTGGCCCAATCCACGCCGAGGGAGCTGACATGTTCCCTCTGCGTTTCTTCCGGGTATCACGGCTCCGGCTGCAGTCAGCGGCGCATTGCGAGGGGAATATCTCCTACAGGTTTAGAAGGTATTTTTTTTTACCTACAGGTAAGCCTTATTATAGGCTTTCCTGTAGGTAAAAGTCCCAAAATTGACTATACAACCACTTTAATATATTCACCATCACCAAATAACAGACATCCATGGTCATGTTCCACAGCACCCCCTGCCCATATTCTATGGCAGTTCCACCCACTCACCTCAAACTAGTGGTAGGTGGGTATGTGTAGTGCCTTTAGCCCATATTGAGTCTCAAAGAGCTCTGGTACCATGCAATCACTGTGACTAATCACAGTCATCACATGTAGTGCACATAGTACACAATGGGGTTTATTTACTAAAGCTGGAAAGTGCAAAATCAGGCTCACTTCTGCATAGAAACCAAAGAGATTCTAACCCCAGTTTGTTCAATTAAGCTTTGGTAATAAAACCTGGAAGCTCATTGGTTTCTATGCAGAAGTGAGCCTGATTTCCCACTTTCCAGCTTTAATAAATAAACCCTATTGTGTACTTAAAAGTGGGGTATACCTGTAGACCGTGCCCTTTGACCGTGTGGGGTATGCCTGTTGACTGTACACTCTGAAATTGCAGCTCCCCCTCTGCTTAGTATTAGTAAATGAACAGAAGCTCTGCTGACTTTCATCATCCAATCATGTGAAAGCAAAAATTCTGTTTTTTTTTATTTCCCTTGCACATGATTGGGTATTCTTTGCAAAGTGAAGCTTTATCTCATTTACTAAGCTCTGGAGCAACTGCACTTGCAAAGTGCACAGTCTATTTGCCTTTAGCAAATCAACCCCAATGGCTTTCACTCATAGCCATTCATTGTGTACTATTGTGATCTCTGTGATTGATCACAATAATCACATGGAACAGGGGCACATACAAGGCCACATGAATGGATGCAATTTCCTTAAAATGATTGCTTATAACAGTGAAAAAAAATATGTTCACCTCCCCAGAGCAGAGAACTGTACTACACTGGTCACAGTGTGTAAAAATAGTTAATAAGAAAAGAAAAAAAATTGTAAAAATATAAAAAATATATATTTTTACATACTGTCACCAGTCAGAGTCCCTGATCAACACCACACCAGTCATATGATGACAATGTACTGCTCTGGTGGCAGTATGTAAAACACATAAAAAAAAAAAAAAAAAAGCTTTTGTTTAATTTCTTCATATTACAAAAAATAAAAAAGTACAACTTATAAAAACTCACCATGCCTCTTTCTAAATACCTTGGACTCTACTTTCCAACAAGGGGTCATTTGGGGGGTATTTATATTGTCCTGGCATTTAAAGAGGAAGTAAACCCTGATGAGTTTACTTCCTCTTTCATTCCCTGCAAAGGTAAAGCATAATGGACTACTATGCATCGCATACTAGTCCATTATGTGTCACTTATCTGACACAGGAGCCAGCGAAGTCACCGCTGTCCCCTGTAGTCAGCCGCATCCATCTTCTCAGTGGGGTCTCGCAGCTCCGCCGCTGTCATTCGGCGAAGCCGTGATGACGTCACTCCCGTGCATGCATTGAAAATGCCGCGCTCAGTGCGCCTGCGCGCCACTGTCTATGGCGCATGCGCCTTAGACAGCGGTGCCTGTCTTCGGGCAAATATCTCCTAAACCGTGTAGGTTTAGGAGATATTTCTTGGACCTACAGGTAAGCCTTAATCTAGGCTTACCTGTAGGTCAAAGTGTGTTGTAAGGGTTTACAACCACTTTAAGGACTGCAAGAAATTAGATTTCTGTCAGTACATCAGGATTGATCAATTTTCAAATATATATACCTCCAGAGTTTGTAGACTCTATAAAAAGAGTCTGGGGGAAAGCACCCCAAGTAAGAAGTCACAGCAGGACAGTGCAGCTTACCACTTTAACCACGGAAAGATTTACCCCTTAATAACCAGGCCATTTTTTGTGATACAGAACTGCGGTGATAGACCAACACAAAGTGGCACATAATTGTGAAGTGGAAGGAAAATGATAAATGGTTTTCAATTTTTTTTTACAAATAAATATGTAAAAAGTGTGGCGTGCATTTGTATTCAGCCCCCTTTACTCTGATACCACTAACTAAAATCTAGTGCAACCAATTGCCTTCAGAAGTCACCTAATTAGTAATTAGAGTCCACCTGTGTATAATTCAATCTAAGTATAATGGCAGCTGGTCTGTGAAGCCCCCAGAGGTTTGTTATAGAACCTTAGTGAACAAACAGCATCATGAAGGCTAAGGAACACACCAGACAGGTCAGGGATAATGTTGTGGATAAGTTTGAAGCAGAGTTACGTTATACAAAAATAACCTAAGCGTTAGACCTCTCACAGAGCACTGAGCAAAATCCAAACATCATCCAAAAATGGAAAGAGTATGGCACAACTGCAAACCTACCTACCTACCTAAGACATTGCAGTCCACCTAAACTGACAGGTCCAGCAAGGAGAGCATTAATCAGAAAAGCAGCCAAGAGGCCCATGGTAACTCTGGAGGAGGTTCAGAGATCCCCACCTCAGGTGGGAGAATCTGTTCACAGTACAATAATTAGTCATGCACTCTACAAATCTGGCCTTTATGGAAGAGTGGCAAGAAAAAAGGGAATTGTTGAAAGAAAGCCATAAGAAATTCCATTTGTAGTTTGAGAGAAGCCATGGGGGGGGGCACAGCAAACATGTGGAAGAAGATGCTCTGGTCAGATGAGACCATGAGATGAGTGTGGTGGAAAAACTAACACTGCACATCACCCTTAACACACTATCCCCACTGTGAAACATGGAGGTGGAAGCATCATGTTGTGGGGATGCTTTTCTTCAGCAGGGACAGGGAAGCTCCTCAGAGTTGGTGGGAAGATGGATGGATCCAAATACAGAGCAATCTTAGAAGAAAACCTGTTAGAGTCTGCAAAAAACTTGAGACTGTGGCAGAGGTTTCCCTTGCAGCAGGACAACTACCCTAAACATATAGCCAGAGCTGCAATGGAATGGTTTTGATCAAAACATATTCATGTGTTAGAATGTCCCAATCAGAGTTCAGACCTAAATCCAATTGAGAATCTGTGGTAAGACTTGAAAATTGCTGTTTACAGATGCTCTCCATCCAATCTGACAGAGCTTGAGCTATTTTGCAAAGAAGAATGGGCAAAAATGTCACTCTCTAGATCAGCAAAGCTGGTAGAGACATCCCCAAAAAGACTTGCAGCTGTAATTGCAGTGAAAGGTGGTTCTACAAAGTATTGACTCAGGGGGGCTGAATAAAAATACACGCCAAATCTAGAAAACCGTTTATCATTTTCCTTCTACATCACAATAGTGTTCCACTTTGTGTTGGTATATCACATAAAATCACAATAAAATACATTTCCGTTTATGGTTGTAACTTGACAAAATGTGGAACATTTCAAGGAGTACAAATACTTTTTCAAGGCACTGTAGGTGTTTCCAATGAAGGGCGCTGTTTCAACACCAATGGTTTTTGTAATGGGATGTTATCCACTAAGGTTATCAAGGTTTCCACAAACCTATGACCATATAGTGTACTTTGATGAATAGACACAGTGAAAAATGTTGTGATGGTCTTCCAAGAAGAGTATAGGTTGCTACAGCCACATGATGGTGGGGAAGGAGGAGGGGGGGTGGGCAAATCTATTTGAACACCTATGGTTTTTGGAATGGGATGTCCACCAAGGTTATCAAGGTTTCCAGAAACGTATGACCATATAGTGTACTTTGATGAATAGCCTGTGCCCTGACTTTTTAGGTTTAGGTAAACACACACTTGAAGCTTGCTCATAGATGTTTTGTTAATTGTTTATGCATTTTTTATCCTCAAAATGAAACCATATTTATAATTAAATTTCTGTGTGGTCTTCGAAAAACCTTAACTTTGTACTCCATTTTTTAATACTTTCAGCTTCTTAAAAAAATAAATAAAATTGTCTCTTAAAACATATTAATCTCTTTTTATTACTCAAGACAGTTTCTTTTCAATTATTTAGGAATTTTGAATGAAAATAGACAGAGATTGAATTTTGCCAAATGTTTTTTTTTTATATTTGATCATGAAATTAAAAAAGGTCACGTATAGCTTTTTTGTAAGAAAAAAGAAGGTATAAATATTTTATATCTACACTGAATTATAAATAATCTTTTGAAAAAAAAAAAACTGTTTACGAAAATTGTAAATGTATGGGTTGTGAAATATATATTCATGGTCGCTATTTGGAAAACATATATACATATTCATAATGTTAGTCATTTTTGATTTACTGTAGTCATTTATTCTGTCGGGAAGCAAATAATGTGCGCTAGTTTTTGAATCACAAGTGTGATATTTATGACAGCTTGTCATGTTACTGAGGGTGGTATTGTCACTGGGTTTTTATTCTACATTTTTTTTCCTGCATGCTTAATCTTCATCCTTCAGGTTTAATTGCTCAATTTTTCAAACTTTTTTTGCCCGCATAGATAAGGGCATGAAAAATTAAAAAAATGATCACGTAAACTGCATCAGATTATCATATGCAATATGGGTGTTTATTTATTTAAACTGGAGAGTGCAAAATCAGGTGCATAGAAACCAATCAGCTTCCATTTTTTTTTGTCAAAGCTTAAATGAAAAAGATGAACTTAAAAACTGATAGGCTATCATGCACAGCTGCAACAGATTTTACACTCTCCAGTTTTAGTAAATGCCCCTATAGGTCTACAACTTTGTAGACACCTGACCATCAAACCCACTATATAGACCAGTGATTCTCAACCAGGGTTCCTCCAGAGGTTGCTAGGGGTTGCTTCAGCATTGGGCAATTTCTGCCTCTCAGATAAGTTCCCACTTACACCATTGATCTTTTTAGCTACCCGTAAGGAGGTAATTCTTCCCAATGACCACAAGTGTAAGGACCATTTTCCCACTGACCTTAACACTAATGTATCATGAGTTGTAGATTTCCAATTTGTACCAGAGAACTATTTCAAGGGTTCCTCTGTGTTGAAAAGGTTGAGAAAGGCCGATATAGACAATCCTCCAAAGGATTGCATTCAGGTGTGTCTGGTGACCTCAACACTACTGAGTGCCCATGGTTTGAATTGGAATGCAGTTTGTGTAACTGGTCTTCTCCTCCAACATCAGTACTTAACCTCCCAAATATTATTTTAACGGAATGAGCACAAATTTCCATAGACAAATTCCAAAATCCTGGAAAGACCTCCAAAAAGATAGAAAGATGCAAAGAGTGCAGTGCGGATGACAGCTCAGTTCTTAGTCCTCTCCAGTGTGTTATCAGGCAAGAGAAAGAATGAAATACATGGAAGAGAATTTCACGCCGGAGCCTGCAGCCAATGTGGATGGCTGTTGCTTTGACATGTGCCAAATGGTTGACAAGGTGACATGTTTCAGGGTGTGACTACCCCTTTCTCAAACCTGCCAGCACAATGCAAAGAGTGTCTCAAACACCCAGATAGCAAGCAATTGAGCTGCACATTTGAAAATGACTCGCTAAGCTGTTGCTAGACTTGCCAGGCTTCACAAGTTTGTTTCACAATTGGAGCAATTCCGCAATGCATGACTCCAAATCAACTTTCTTTGCAAACATTCTGCAAGGCTGCTCACAAGTTCTGGTTCATCCCAGCACAGGGGTCACTGTGACTGGCAGAGCTCTTGCTGTAGATTCACCACTGAAACCTTGCTCTTGCTAGAGACTTTGCTTGCAAATATGCTCCAAATTGGAAAAGTGTCAGCTAGAACTTGTGGAAATGATTACAGTGCACACATGTTAAAATGGCATTTAAATTCTGCAAGGCTATTTAAAACACCTGAACATATTTAACAAATAAGCAAAACATTTTGGGATTTGGTCACACTATATGGCTATATAGTGCTTAAACCCACGACTGCGTCAACATACCCCATTATCAGTGGGTCCTACACTAATAATAGAATGAAAGATCCTGCTTCTCAACCATGGGAGAAATACACTCCTCTATGTGGAAGAACTAAAGGACTCCTAACACAGGTGGACACTAATAAGAGGTAATGGGGGTGGGGGATGGGGTGCTCCAGCCCAAGGGGTCTGGTCAGGATCCTTACAATAGACAAACAAAGATAGACTTGGGAGGCATACCCTAAAAATGCATAACATTAAAGCTGGTGCAGTTATAAGACCGGCAAACAGAAGAAAAGATTACAGAGCACATGTGCTAAAATTACATTTAAATTCTGCAGGGCTTTTTAAAACACCTGAACATATTCAGCAAAAAATCAAAAAATATGGGGATTTGGTCATACTATATGACCACATAGTGCTTAAGCCCACTTCTGCGTCAAAGTACCCTATGCCTCAAGTGTACAACTTGCCAATGAAAATGTTCAGCAAATTAACAAGACTTACAATTCAAATTTATGGATAGTTACCCTTGCTATCAGGGCAGGAGCCGCTGAATGGTTCTTATTATTTTTAAATAGAATGTTTTACTGAGCCAGATTATGTGCTTCCCTTTTCTCTACCTCCTTTTATTGTTTTTAACCACTTCAGCCTCTGAAGATTTAGCTACTGAATGACCAGGCCATTTTTTGTGATTCGGCACTGCGTCACTTTAACTGACAATTGCGCGGTCATGCAACGTTGCACCCAAACAAAATTGACGTCCTTTTTTCCCCCCACAAATAGAGATTTATTTTGGTGGTATTTGATCGCCTCTGGCTATCCCGATCCCGCAAGCCGACGTATAGCTATGACGGTTCACCAGATTGTGCTGACCTGCCGCAGTAAAATGATGGCGGCTGGATGGCAAACGGTTAAGTACAGAAACATACCTATTGATCTGCCAGAAATAAACTTAGCTCTTAAAGTGTAATTCCACTGTTGCTGAAATAAAGAAAAGCAATGAACATCGCAGGAATTTTGACACACTTTGCTGCAGATGACATTTTTCTGTTCTGAAAAAATATTTGTTTGTATTCACTGAGTCTTTTGCAGACTGATGAATAGGAGGGTCTGGTTCAATATAATTAACTGGTGCACTCTAAGTGTTCTGATAAGAACAGCTGTGTCTGCATCATGGTACTTGCTCATGACAAGCTGGTTGCTATAGTGTAGTGCAGGGATATGCAATTAGTGGACCTCCAGCTGTTGCAGAACTACAAGTTCCATGAGGCATTGCAAGACTCAGACATCCACAAGCATGACACCCAGAGGCAGAGGTATGATGGGACTTTTAGTTTTGTAACAGCTGGAGGTCCGCAAATTGCATATCCCTGGTGTAGAGCATGGGTGCTCAATCTGTGGCCCTCCAGTTGTTAATGAACCACAAGTCTCATGATGTATTCCATGGCTGACAGTTGCATGCATGACTCCCAAAGGCAGAGGCCTGATGGGATTTGTAGTTCCACAACAGCTGGAGGGCGATAGGATGAGCACCCATGGTGTAGAGGACTAAAAGTCTGGAGAAAACTGAACAAGTAAAATTTGGCTGGGTTATGATAATGCAACTTGACAGCATTGTTCCATGTCGAGGCATTTTCATGTGCTGTGGGGCTCCTGTGACATTATGCCATGGAAGCCACTTCCTTAGAGGACACTGTAAATTACTTCTGCTTCATGACTCCTTTGGTGGCCTCACCCAATAAAGGAGAGCAGGTTTTCTTCTGCATGAAAGAAGGCCCTCTTTTTTTAGCACCATACCTAAATGTAAGGGGACCCCAATAATTTATTTACCTAAACTGTGCAGTACGTATTTGTTGTCTTGTAGTTTCCCGAGTTTTCAGATACTTCAGTGGTGAAACCCTCAAGCCTTACTTTGGGTCACTACAATGCCCACACATCCATAATTTTACTGTCACTTCTGTATAGCTTTGTTTCCAAGTAATTTATTTATTTTATGTCATGGAGTATTTTTTTGTAAAATGTGATGCTATCAGTGCTTTGTAATGGTGGCAGGATAGTAGTTTAAGCTCTTTACAAAATGGAATTTTCACTTAGCTTAGTGAAAAAGGTAAATCTGTGAATACCAAATTACGGGCAAGCAAAAACACTACCAAAAAAGTCTCCAGGATTTTTGTATGTATGTGATTGAAAAATAGATATCAACACAGCTTCACCTCAATATACAAGCTTAATGAAAATGAATTTTGCAAACTGAACATCCTATACTACTTCAATAAATGAATCCTAATATAGAGCGTAGTGTGTGAGCAACTGCACAAAATGCAACTTGCGATAAAATGTATATATTTTTTTGGGGGGGGGGGGGGAGCTGGGGAGAACTCTTTATCCTGCAGCAAAATATTGCTTTTATAATAATTAATAATATATAAACAGCAAAGCAATATATTGTTAATATACACCTTATGTACTGCAAATGTCTAATCAACGACTCAAGTAGGTAATATCAATTTTCATTTCCGTCCAGTGGGCTTTGTGGGATATGAAAACTTTAAGAAACGTCTAGTTGAGAGCTCTAATGACAAAGAAAATATGTTCTCTTCACTTTGAAGGTCTAGCCGACATTGTGTACTGAAAGCACTATACCTGACATGCAGGAAAATAGAACTCATTTTACTGTAACCTCTACCGGATCCAAAATGCCATTCAAAAAAAAAAAATTCTAATAAAAAAATGTCCATTGCTTCAGAGCTGATGTCAACTGCTATTTTCAAAAGACTAAACAAAACATCATATTATGGAAAATAATTAGCAAACAGATGGTCTCCAAGGACGCAAACACGCTATCCTCAACCTTTACAAGACGTGCACTTACCAGAAATAAGAAATATGGTTTTTGATTTAAAATAATCTCATTAGAGAAACGGATCAACCACAAACCTCACCACGTCTTTGAATGACTGCAGAAAGATGGCTCGCCAAATGTAATCAAATGTTGAGTGGAAAAAAAGTCCACTTCGTATATAGAATGGAGAAGGAAGGACATAAGCAACAGAACACATCCGTTGTTTTATGTCAGATCCCATTGCTGCAAATTCATAAATAGCAAGATAATTATGAAATATTGATCGACATTATCTGTTGTTCAGGATGCTGCATACATCATTAAAAGGACATTTTGTCTCAGTTCTAGTAAATTGAATATTTTGCTGATACTTTTCTCCAGCGTTTTATAGTTTTAATATGTTTGATTTTTTTTTCTTTCAATCGGCAGTACTTGAAAATACTTTAGTTCCATCTCATTTCTTCAGAGACAAGGCGCTGTCTGGTGGGTCCTAATGATTCTTGTGAAATATTATTTTAATGAACCTGTGAAACTCATCATTGTACTTTTGTGTTTGTTGTTGGATTGCTAATGATACCCATCCATTATGTAAATGGCTTTGTAAGCAAGACAGATATCATAAATACAGATAGTCACTTCTTGTTTTACCACTGTATTTCCCTGATAGACATGCCTCATGCTGTGAAGGTAATGTTTCGTATCCGTAGCTCTTCTGTTGTCAGCATGCCATGAAAACTCATTCATATATCTGTAAAAGGCAACGACAGAGGCGCTATTAGATGTTGTTACCCTCCTATTGTTGTTTATGTTAGCCTTCCTTTATAATGTAATTATGCATAATTAATATTCATTTAGTTTAAAAAAATACTTTAGACTATTATATTTTCTTACAAAGCAGATATGTGCCCTATAATAAACAATTGTTATACAGTAACACGTGTGGGCTTGATTTTAAAATTTGATGGCCATCATGAAAGCATTTTTTTTTATTGTTTATTGAAGGTTTTTTAGCATATGTAGAAGACAAACAGATACACAAGCCGCACAAATGGCGCTAAGCCTATAGAGTAGGCGCACATAACAAAGGCCTGAATAGGCTTACATGTAATACAAAAGATAAAGAAATGTAATATAAGACACAATAGGAATGAAAAACAACACGAACAAAGTGAGTCAGGGAGATCAGCCTATGTATTAGAATTCTAAGCTGGTAGGTGTCAATGGGAAACTCATCCTTTCAGGTCTTGCATTTAACACATTAACCTGAGACAAAAATAGCAAGAGGATATATGATACTGGGTCTGTCTGTCAACTCTACAGGCTACTAGGGATGGGCGAACGGTTCGGCCCAAACCTAAGTTCGGGCCGAACTTTGGTTGTTTGGATGTTCTGCGAACACCGAACAATATGCAGTGTTCGGAGCGAATTTGAAAGCCGTCGGAACACTGTTAAAGTCTACGGGACATTAAAATGAAATATCAAAAGTGTTCATTTTAAAGGCTTACATGCAAGTTATTATCATAAAAAGTGTTTGGGGACCCGGGTCCTGCCCCAGGGGACATTTATCAATGCAAAAAAAAGTTTTAAAAACTAATGTTTTTTCGGTAGCAGTGATTTTAATAATGCTTAAAGTGAAACAATAAAAGTGAAATAGTACTTGAAATTTCGTACCTGAGGGGTGTCTATAGTATGTCTGTAAAGTGGCACATTTTTCCCGTGTTTAGAACAGTCCCTGTACAAAAATTACATTTGTAAAGGAAAAAAAGTAATTTAAAAGTACTTACAGCTATAATGAATTGTTGGTCTCGCCAATACAGTTAAAAGTAATTGAAAAAAATGGCATGGAATCCCCCCAGTCCATTACAAGGCCCTTTGGGGCATATTGAATGGAACCAAAATGGCAATATTTTAATGTAAAAAGAAGATTTATAACCTGTGAACACTGTGGGGGGGGGGGGGGGGGCAGATGAAGCATGACTGGCTTTAGTAACACTATAATACAGTCAACACAATTAAGTGAGGTTTTAAATACCTTTTTTCTTTGCTCTTCTAGGTTGCATGACTGCATCGCTTGTCCTCAGCTCTGCACGGCCCAGGCAGTGGACGGCATAGTCAATAGTGCGTAAGATCACGATATCTCACAGAGCATGCTGCCATTCTGATGTGCTGTAAGGCGGCGTACACACGGGTGGACTATCCGTCCAACTAAGTCCGTCAGACAATCCGACAGACAGTCCGTCCTACTTTTGAATGAACGGACTTGACCACACACGACGAACAGACAGTCCGCTGAAAGCTTGCGCGATGACGTGTACAGCACGTACGACGGGACTAGAAATACGACGTCCAATACACTGCAATGCAACCTTCGGCCGTGTAAATCCTTTCTGAGCATGCGCCATACTTAGTCCGTCCAACTTGCCTACTCACGAGCGGACTGTCCGCTGAAACCAAGTTTGGATGGACAATATTACGGAAATTCCGAAAGACTTAGTCCGCCAGACTGTCCGCTGAAAAAGTCCGCTGAAGCCCACACACGAGCGGATTGTCCGCTGAAACACGTTTCAGCGGACCAAGTCCGTCAGACAGTCCGCCCGTGTGTACGCGGCCTTAGGCTTTCTGGTAGAGCCACAGTGAAACATTTTACAGGCATACCCCACTTTTAAGTACACAATGGGGTTTATTGACTAATAGTGATGGACGAGCTTCCGATGGCCGACAATTCAGGACTGTGGAGCGCATGAAGGCAATGGAGGAGAGGGAAGGTCAGGGTAGGCAAAGAAGAGGGTGCAGGAGATGATCACCAGCAGCGTGACATACAGCAATGACACCTGCACCGTGATAGAGTCATCTGACACCAGCACCGTGATAGAGAGCACTGACATCAGCAGCCTGACATACAGCAATGACACCTGCACCGTGATAGAGTGATCTGACACCAGCACCGTGATATACAGCACTGACACCAGCACCGTGATATACAGCACTGACACCAGCACTGTGATATACAGCACTGACATCAGCAGCATGACATACAGCAATGACACCTGCACCGTGATAGAGTGATCTAACACCAGCACCGTGATAGAGAGCACTGACATCAGCAGCGTGACATAAAGCACTGACACCAGCACCGTGATATACAGTACTGACACCAGCACGGTGATAGAGAGCACTGACATCAGCAGCGTGACATAAAGCACTGACACCAGCACCGTGATATACAGCACTGACACCAGCACCGTGATATACAGCACTGACACCAGCACTGTGATATACAGCACTGACATCAGCAGCGTGACATACAGCAATGACACCTGCACCGTGATAGAGTGATCTGACACCAGCACGGTGATAGAGAGCACTGACATCAGCAGCGTGACATAAAGCACTGACACCAGCACCGTGACATACAGCACTGACACCAGCACCGTGATATACAGCACTGACACCAGCACCGTGATATACAGCACTGACATCAACAGCGTAACATACAGCAATGACACCTGCCAAGTGATAGAGTGATCTGACACCAGCACGGTGATAGAGAGCACTGACATCAGCAGCGTGACATAAAGCACTGACACCAGCACCGTGATATACAGCACTGACACCAGCACCGTGATATACAGCACTGACATCAACAGCGTGACATACAGCAATGACACCTGCAAAGTGATAGAGTGATCTGACACCAGCACCGTGATAGAGAGCACTGACATCAGCAGCGTGACATAAAGCACTGGCACCAGCACCGTGATATACAGTACTGACACCAGCACCGTGATAGAGAGCACTGACACCAGCACCGTGATATACAGCACTGACATCAGCAGCGTGACATACAGCAATGACACCTGCACCGTGATAGAGGGATCTGACACCAGCACCGTGATAGAGAGCACTGACATCAGCAGCGTGACATAAAGCACTGACACCAGCACCGTGATATACAGCACTGACACCAGCACCGTGATAGAGACCACTGGCATCAGCAGCGTGACATAAAGCACTCACACCAGCACCGTGATATACAGCACTGACACCAGCACCGTGATATACAGCACTGACACCTGCACCGTAAGCAGCCCCAGGAGGAAGTCAGCATAGCACAGGGATGGTGGGAGCCCCTCATAATGAGCATAGCACAGGCATGGTGGGAGCCTCTCATAATATGCACAGCAGAGGTACAGCCCCAGGGGGAAGTCAGCACAGCACAGGGATGGTGGGAGCCCCTCATAATAAGCAGCCCCAGGAGGAAGACAGCACAGCGATGGTGGGAGCCCCTCATAATAAGCAGCCCCAGTAGAAATATGACACCGCTCAACCTCTTCAAACAGGAGGGTACGGGCATATAGTACGGTGTGCTTTTTTTGGACAAGGAGGTGAGCCAAATGAAGAAAGAAGGTCTGTGTGCTCAATTAAAAAAATTGTTTATAGACATATACATGGTCTACTGGTCACATGTGTTGAATTCCTCCGAGATCCATGCCTCAATCATTTTTAGAAATGTGAGGTAGTTAACACTGTCGTGAGCTAGGCGAGTGCGCTTATCGGTCACGATCCCCCCTGCTGCGCTGAACGTCCTTTCGGACAGGACACTGGACGAGGGGCAAGCCAACAGTTCGATTGCAAATTGGGCAAACTCTGGCCAGAGGTCAAGCCTATATATTGTGGACCTATACCAGTCATTAAGGAATAGCAGACTGTACCTCACTCAACCCTATGCACTGTAGTACCCTAAACCTTACCAGTCCTTATAAGGACCTTTGTGGAACTAGTAGGTTGTGAATGATTAGCAGACTGTACCTCAGTCCCTATACTGATAAAGGACTGCTGCAGTATAGGGCAGCAGTCAGCAGTAGTGCACCTCAACCCTATATATTGTGGACCTATACCAGTCATTAAGGAATAGCAGACTGTACCTCACTCAACCCTATGTACTGTAGTACCCTATACCTTACCAGTCCTTATAAGGACCTTTGTGGAACTAGTAGGTTGTGAATGATTAGCAGACTGTACCTCAGCCCCTATACTGATAAAGGACTGCTGCAGTATAGGGCAGCAGTCAGCAGTAGTGCACCTCAACCCCATGTATTGTGGACCTATACCAGTCCTTAAGGAATAGCAGACTGTACCTCACTCAACCCTATGTACTGTAGTACCCTATACCTTACCAGTCCTTATAAGGACCTTTGTGGAACAAGTAGGTTGTGAATGATTAGCAGACTGTACCTCAGTCCCTATACTGATAAAGGACTGCTGCAGTATAGGGCAGCAGTCAAGTATAATATTCTTTCTATGGAAGAAAGAATATTATACGTGTACAAGCCTATTACCATACCAGTCCTGAAAAGAACCTTTGTGGACCTAATAGTAACAGCTACTCATTAAACTGACTGTCCCTCACTGCCTCACACACAGCTTCCTGCCTGTCTATATTTGAACTGACAAAACAGAGGCTGCTGGAATATTAACTTGAATAGCACTTTTGTGGACCTAATAGTAACAGCTAATGATTAAACTGACTGTCCCTGCAGCACACAGCATCCTGTCCCTCTCTCTACACTGACAAAAGACAGGCTGCTGCAAAAATCAGTAGCACAGCAGTGCCTCAAACCTATATCCTGAACTACACCTAACACCTATACCAGTCCTGAAAATAACTTTTGTGGACCAAATAGCTAGCAATTTGGGTCACTGCAGTCTCTCCCTGCTCCACACAGCAACCTCTCCCTATAATGACAGAAGAAAGAATGTAAAATGGCCGCTGGATCGGGTCTATTTATAAGTTAGGGGGAATGTCCAAGTGTCCATGTGCTGTAATGTCTCAATTGGCTGTCCTGTACCCCATGATGGATGTGTCATCATAGGTCAAAGTTCTTTTACACAGTAAACACAGAAGTCCACCGGGCAAACAGCGGCAATAGTCCGCCGATCAGGCAAACGGCGAGCAGCCGAAATTCGCCGCGAAACGACCACCGGGCGAACCGTTCGGCCATCCCTATTAACTAAAGCTGGAAAGTGCAAAATCAGGCTCGCTTCTGCATAGAAACCAATGAGCTTCCAGGTTTTATTACCAAAGCTTAATTGAACAAGTTGGGGTTAGAAGATCATTGGTTTCTATGAAGAAGTGAGCCTGATTTTTCACTTTCCAGCTTTAGTAAATAAACCCCATTGTGTACTTAAAAGTAGGGTATGCCTGTATTCCTGCCCTGTCAGGTTTAGCGGCATGTGATGTAGCCAGCTTGGAGCCTGATGGGGCATAATAAGCTGTAGACACATATTTTTTTCCTTACACATTTTGAGGCATGTATAATTCAGTAGCAGCTCTGTAGAGCCTAAATGGTGATACAAGATCAATGGGCATTTTCATGCAAAAATTATGCACACATTGCTGTATAAATTTATCAGGGAGGGGGTCTCTAATTTGCAGTGTTTTTAGAGTTTACAACAGCTTTAATAGAATGGAAAACTTTGAAATTATTGAATACAAATCTCTACAGAGATAATATAAGGATACTGATTACCTTTATATAATGTTTTCACTACTTTTTATTGTATACACTTGACTACCTGTTGTCTACCTTAAAGCAGAAAGGAGATTTTCTTTTTTAACACAAATAGAAAAAGTAATTACAACCAACAGTATCAGACAGGATGTGCCCCACCTATGTGTATTCTTTTGCTATTGCATTGGATTGCAATGTATTATGTAAGAATTGTATATCTGCTGATATCTACTGTCATTTAGCACCACAATAACCTGCTATTGTGTGTACTTGGTATGTCCCCCTGCCCCCCCCCCTTATTTGATGCTTGATACTATAGTCTTTATACAGTATAAACCCTCTATTCTTCACCATGTTCCCTCAGTAAAGTTGCTAGCTTCATAGCATACATTAGACTGGGACAGTCATTGTCTTTTTACACTTCAAAAGACTGGAAAAACACCCTCTGCACTGTAGTTGAAAGTACAATTAGGTTGGATTCAATGTCTGGGGCTTATTGGAAAGTTAATCTTTATGTAAAGGCTGCTAAATCATCATGTGATTGTACTGTCTACTACAGGGATATGCAATTGGTGTACCTCCAGCTGTTGCAGAACTACAAGTCCCATGATGCATAGCAAGACTCTGACAGCCACAAGCATGACACCCAGAGGCAGAGGCATAAGGAGACTTGTAGTTTTGCAACAGCTGGAGGTCCGCTAATTGCATATCACTGGTCTACTAGATAGATCAAGATCTACTAAGGTCTGCCAGTGCTTAAAATGGCAGGTGAGACAGACCATTAGTGTTAACTGTTTAATTACTCCGGAATTCAGATTAAAATGCAGACAAGCAACTCTAAATGGTTAAATTAATGTATGGAAATGGTTTCAACAACCCATAATTTTACAGTTCTGAGTCTTGTGATCTAGGCACCACTGTCAACCAACACAGGCAGGCCCTGGACCTCACTCACAGTGGTTGGACAGCTCGATAGTCAATGCATACCAGCAGATGGTATGGTCCTCGTTGTTTGCGTCCCAGGCTTGAACGCATGTCCGGTTCCGGTTTCTGGTTTCCACTCGATGCCCAGTATGCTTGTACACTGTACCTCTTGGCTTTCCAGACTGGTTTAGAGGATACACAGTTACACCACCAGCTTATTTACGAGTGTCCTTTTGTACATACCATCTGTATCCAGCCACCATTACATCTTTGCACAGCAATCCGGACCATTGAAATACTTGCCCCTGGATCATGTATTACATGCCTCTATTCATTCTTCTTCTGTGAGTAGCCATTTGGCTTGGTTTTTTATTTATTAAATAATTATATTTATACTACACTTAGTTTGGCACACCTGGTCTCTTTACGGTGTCATTTCAGAGTTTTTGCTTCCACTCCCAAGGTTGCAGCCTACGGTGCCTATTTGAACTTATTTGAACTCATTTGTACTTATTTTAACTAACATTGGATTCACCATATACATTATTTATTTACCCTGCACTTCCCCTTTTTTACTCATTTATTAATTTTATGACACTCAGTTGGTTTTTGCGCCATCATCCCTTCATTTTTTCTACATACCAGCAGATGATACTGCCCACACCCCATATGACTGGAAGAACAAGTGGGCAGAAGCTCGATAATTATACCTCTGCTTGATCTGTTTTCCTCCCTTTCTGCTCATGTGAACTGCAGCAGGGCCTGGCCCTCCCAGCAATGAGTACCCTCTCATCTCCAAGGCCCAGTTCATACTGATGTGACATAGGAGAGGACTTGTGAGAAAATTCAATGTTTCCCTATGAAATCCATCTTAACTGACACTACATGAGTCGGTCAGACTTTAGGAAAGGTTCCTGCACTACTTCGGTCCCACTTTGATACAACTTTAATGCCACAGAGTGTAAAAAGTCACATCAAAGTCATATCACGGTCGAACTCCAAAGTTGCACTGAAAGTCGCATGACTTTGGAGTCAGGCTAGCGTGAACCAAGCCTAATCTTGCAGTACAGTTGTTTTCAGGTTGCTCTCCATAAAAAATAAAAAAAAACGTTTACCAACACAATTATTTGTATGAATATGCAGCTGCATTAGTTGGTACTTTTCCCTGATCTGCCCAGATTTCAGTTTTTATTATTATGTTATTTAGGAGCATAAAGCATATTTGTTCCTGATGAGTCATTGGAGAGAAGAAGCAGGGATCAGAAGTTCTTGACATTCTTAGCTAGAAAAGAAAAAAGGCGAATCCTGATTACAAAGTGAGATTCAGGCATTAAATAGACAGAGATGTGACGGCAGCTAAGATGCTCTCGTAAAATCTCTTTAATTAAAAAGGAAAAGAGAAGATTGAGAAGCACTAGCAGATACATTAAATAATCACTTATACAAGTATTCATCCATGAGAAGTATGTGCCACCCAGTAATCAGTTCAGATTTACAAACACGGAAAGACTGAAAAGCTAAAGAATGCTTCTCTTTGCTACAGTGGCATGATGATACTACATGAAAATAGTCACCCTTGTCTGGTGATTGTACAGTTATTTGCTAGAAGGGGGCTTTTAATGTGGAACTCTGTCTCTTTCTTCATAAAAAAAAATTTAACCTTACCTGTTCACAATCTTCTTCTGAATATTTGCCACAACTACACCATTTACATTGCTGGGGGGACCTCCTGGCAAAGAACATTGTCCCCATGTTAGTGAGGACAAGGGTATCTTCCCCATGTCCTTAGCCCAGCATATGTGGGGATCTGTGGCAAGTTGATCTTATAGAATACAGGCCCCCCCATTTAAAATATAGTTCAAACAACTAGACATGTGCGATTAGTTTCATATGAGTCTCAAATTCATATGAATTTCCCTAAATTTGTACATTCGGGAGGATCCGAAATACGAATCGCCATGCGTCCGAATTTTGTACGAAATACAAACTTTTGTTTACGAATTTTCAGATCAGTCGTTGTTGCGTCGACGACTCATTATGCTTATTATGAGGGGCTCCCACCATCCCTGTGCTATGCTGACTTCCTCCTGGGGCTGTACCCAAATTCCTGTGCTGTGCTGACATACTGAGAACAGCAGGGGTACAGCCCCAGGAGGAATTCAGCACAGCACAGGGATGGTGGGAGCCCCTTATCTAACGAAAATTCATATTTCGGATAGGAAATTCTTCAACGGAATTTCGTATTTTGGATAAAAACCAAACTTCCATCAGCATCGACTGTCATATTGAGGTATATTTTTGCCTTTAAATGAATCGTAAAGAATGACAATTCGTATCTCGTACGAATTGAAATTGAATTTCGGACACAAAATAAGAAGTACGAATTAATTCTAATACGAACTGTAACGGAACGGAAGGAAACAAATTTATTGACGGCACCCATGTCTACAAACAACTATAAAGTGAGCTTAGTTGGAAAGCTTGGTGAGAACTGTGTAGGTACTATATCAACCAACAGGTGAGTTTTTGCGATGCCTATACTTTCCAGTCTTGAAACAAAGTAGGCTGTAGCAAGGGAGGAGAGGCCACATGCTGATGGAATCACAAGCAGCAGATCTGGGTTCCTTCTAATTCAGGAATCGATAGATAACACTCAACAAATTATCAATATTAATCTCATGCTAAAATGCCATGGCATGCCATGCAGACATGGGACAAGAGGTGACTGCAATGAGATTGCATAAGATCAACACAGTAAAAAAATCATGAAAGCGTTTTATTAAAAACATGGAAATTGGCTAAGAAAGATGATGCTTTCGTAAATATCATTCAGGAAGGGTTTCTTCTACTTTATTCCCAATTCTCCCTATAAATATTGTTTTATTTTCCAATGAATCCAGTCAATATACTCTGATTATATGTATGAATCCGTTATACAAAAATATCCATGGACTTGAAGAATGTTTCCTCTTATTTATCTTCTTCTTTTAAAGTGGTTGTAACCCTAAAAAAACAAACAAACAAACAAACAAAAAACTGTTCCTTTAAAGCGTGAATAACAGCATAATGCTGTTGCAGTGTAAATTGTCCCTCTCCATGCTGTAAATACCTGGTTGATCCTGCTTATTCCTGTGTCCCCCTTAGTGTGCTGACTGCGGTAATCATGACTGCTCATCTATGATACCGTGGGCAGTATATGTGCCTCCATCATCCCTCAGTCTCGGCCTCTCTCCCTCCCTCCCTGCCTGTCAGTCTGTGTGTGAGAGAGACGATCTGCTCCCGCCCCTCCCCTCTCCTCTTGCCACTATTTCTGCAACAATACATAAACATATTACTTGCATCCCCTCTGTTTAAGGCAGATCTAAAGTACTGTGGGTCAGTTTTTTTAAATTATTAACCACTTCCCGACCAGCGCACGACGATGTACGTCGACAGAATGGCACGGGCAGGCATATTGGCGTACATGTACGTCCAATATTCGTTGCCGCCGTGCCATCGGGAGCGCGCCGCCGGCGGTGCGCTCCTGCGCTGGTCGGGACCCCCCTGAGTCCGGTCGCGGGACCCGCGGACTCGATCGCCGCGGGCATCCCCGCGATCGTCTCACGGAGCGGCCGAATGGAGGAAATGCTGTATAAACAACATTTTCCCATTCTGCCTAGCAACTAGTGACGCTGATCTCTGCTCCATGTGATTGGAGCAGAGATCAGTGTACACTAAATGAAAGCCCAACCCCCCCCACAGTTAGTAACACACCCCTAGGAACACTTAACCCCTACACTGCCACCCACAGGTTAACCCTTTCACTGCCAGTGTCATTTACACAGGAATCACTGCATTTATATAGCAGTGATTACTGTATAAATGACAATGGTCCCAAAAATGTGTCAAAAATGTCCGATGGGTCCCCGACAATGTCGCAGTCACAATAAAAATCGCAGATCGCCGCCATTACTAGTAAAAAAAAAAAAAAAAAAATTATTAATAAAAATGCTATAAAACTATCCCTATTTTGTAAACGCTATAACTTTTGCGCAAACCAATCAATAATCGCTTATTGCGATTTTTTTTACCAAAAATATGTAGAAGAATACGTATCGGCCTAAATTGAGGGAAAAAAATGTTTTTTTATATATTTTGGGGGATATTTATTATAACAAAAAGTAAAAAATAATGCGTTTTTTTAAAAATTGTCGCTCTATTTTTGTTTATAGCGCAAAAAATAAAAACCGCAGGGGTGATCAAATACCACCAAAAGAAAGCTCTATTTGTGGGAAAAAAAGGACGTCAATTTTGTTTGGGAGCCACGTCGCACGACCGCGCAATTGTCAGTTAAAGCGACGCAGTGCCGAATCGCAAAAAGTGGTCTGGTCTTTGACCAGCAAATTGGTCCGGTCTGAAAGTGGTTAACCTAAATAACTCATGTCACAACGCAGCTCTGCCGTCACTTGACTTCCCTCCACTGGGCGGCTGATGTTAGAGGGTATTCTCAGCTCTTTCTGAGTTTATTAGAGTTTAATCGACAGTCTTTTAAACAAGAAGTTTGATTGTGCTGACAGCAAAGCACAAGTCCAGACATTTTTCTGACATTATTTACAGATTTGCAATTTTAAAGGATTTGTTTATTTTTGCTATTTTGTTGTTTTTTTGCCTTGTAAAGTTGCCATGCCCAAGTCAAGCAAACAGGGCATGCAGGGACAGCTAGATTGTAACTAAAATGCTTATAAATAAACATATCTCCCAACTTAAAGGCAGGGCCTCCTGGTTCTGCTGTAACAGATATGTCACCCTAGCTATGGCTCTGCATCAGTTACAAAGTTTTTCCACTCCAGCCAAATTAAACTCCTGATATAAAAGGGATTGCTATGGATGCCAAAAGCAAGCAAAAGGTCTTCTATCCAGTTTACTGACTGCATGGAGGCCAAGCAGATCAAAGCTCACAAATATGTTCTGGTTTTCAAAGAAGACATTATTCCTTTTATTGCTTGTATGATCTAAGTCTTGTTCTATATTTCAAGACGTATAAGGTATTTGGGAAGGACTCTACTGCCACCATTTGTTTTTAGAAAAAGCGCTGATGTTAACCTGATAAATGTAAATTTTCTAATTTCATACAATTTATTGTGTACCCAAACAGAATTACGCTATGTGGCCCTTTTTTTGTTCTCCCCCTTCTATTCACTGCATTTATGCATAATTGATTATTGTCCTCTATGAGATACACCTACATAGTCATCTACCATTTTGAGGATAGTCGAGCATTCCTGTTCCAGCCATCTGAGGATTCTAGTGTTCATCCCATTGGTTGTTTACATAACATGAGCCCATTTGACTCACAGAACATATGCTCTTGTGGGTTCAAATGTTCTGGTAAGCCTCCTAGTTTTTGGTGGTGGTACCTCTCGCTTCAGCTATATATCCTGTTCATGGTTGGGATAGTCACACAAAGTTTTGAATACATTTCTATCTCATATGGAACTATGAACCACATTCTGAATATTTTGTCACTTGGACTTTTTTCTGTGATACTCGTCACTAGTTACAGTGTTCAACATTTTGTATATGTTTTTCTAATTTTTAGTGGTGTTTATTTAGGTATAGCACCTATGTTAGTTATACATGTCAAGTCATGTTTTTTTATATGCGCTACACTATTTGTTTTCCTACATATAAGGTATTAACATTTTCATATAACTCAAAGGTCTTAACATCCCACTAAAAAAGGCTTGAAGCTGTGCTGGAGTATAGAAAAAACAGCTGATATCATCCATTATGCTCACAGAGACACATGTAGATTCATATGCTCCATCATACTTTGATAGGTCCTACTCTAGGGTCTACCTTACCATGTCTGCTACTAAAACCAGAGGGTTTGCTATGCTTTTTATAAATGTCCTTTTACACCATGCCAATTATTACAAAAGTGGTAAGGGATGATATCAGCATGGGCAAATGTCTATGCCCCAAATGTTAACTAAATACACGCTCAACCTCTTCTCAATTCACGGCAAATACCCACATCACCAATTCATATGTGCTAATAACTTTATTACTATATTCCAACCCAATCTGGACTGCTTACTATATTCTAACCCAATCTCTACCGCTGCTTCTATACAGCAGTCCCTGGTCTTAATAGACCACCTAAATAATGAACCCTTGGTGCCAGGGGAATCGCTATACTAAGGACTAATTATTTCAATCAGTGGTACATCATTCTTCCTCATGGATAGATTATAGTTTTATTAGTTCTTCAATGTGTGTCATCTTACATGGCTCCCAAATATATCCTTGTTCATGGTCAGATCACAAAACTGTCCAAACATAAATTGCGCCCTACCTCCCAATAAGAAGCATTTTATCTCCAGAGTGAATATTGCACCTTTGAATGAATGAATGAATTAAATACTTGTATAGCGCACAATGCGAACTGATTCGCCTTTCTGTCAACCACATTTTATATACTCTTTACAAGAAAAACTCACAACATTTTTCACTACCACTGAAACAGAGACATTTTGGTACAAACACAAAGCTTACATTAGAGGAGAAATTATAAAACATTTGCAGTGAACACCAAACTCAGCTACAAGAACACTTGACGAAAACCACCACAACTTTCACTACTTTGACATTCCTGGCTAGATGGGACTAACATCAGTCTTTTGGATAGTACTTACATCTTTTGCAATCACAAGGTGCAAAATGAAGCCTACACTGCTCAAGGGAAAAATTCTATCAAAATTCCAAGAAAGAAATGATCGCTGTGTTCTCCCAGTGAGGACAAAGCCCCTCTACCCCCACGCAGAGAACACAATGGCTCTGTGGGAAGGATTACTCCATCAACACAGTCAGTGAAGCGATTTTTCTTCCTGCATCCTATGGTTGACCAGCTTAAGGCTCCGGGGCCTGATGGTAACATAGCCCTGTAACATAAGAAACTTGCCTATGTCTTAATCCCATATCAAAAAGATCTATACAGTGAAATAATCTCCAAAGTGACCTGTTCAGTTGAATTTCAGAAGGCATATTAACATTAATTATAAGATGTTTACCAAAATGCTCTCTATTCTCCTCACAATGGTGAGCTCTAATTACTTTCTCCTGACCAATGTGGATTTCTTCTAATTCAGCAATCAATAGATAACACTCAACAAATTATCAATATTAATCTCATGCTAAAATGCCATGGCATGCCATGCAGACATGAGACAAGAGGTGACTTCAATGAGACTGCATAAGATCAGCACTGAGATGCAACACGGTAAAAAAATGGTGAAAGCATTTTATTAAAAACATGGTAGTTGGCTAAGAAAGACAATGCTTTAGTAAACGAAATATCATTCAGGAAGGGTTTTCTTCTACTTTATTCCCAATTCTCCCTATAAATATTGTTTTATTTTCCAATGAATCCAGTCAATATACTCTGATTATATGTATGAATCCGTTATACAAAAAATATCCATGGACTTGAAGAATGTTTCCTCTTATTTATCTTTTTCTTTTAAAGTGGTTATAACCCTAAAAAAATAAAAAATAAATAAAAAAACTGTTCATTTAAAGAGTGAATAACAGCATAATGCTGTTGCAGTGTAAATTGTCCCTCTCCATGCTGTAAAGTACCTGATTGATCCTGCTTATTCCTGTGTCCCCCTTAGTGTGCTGAGTGCGGTAATCATGACTGCTCATCTATGATACCGTGGGCACTTTATGTGCCTCCATCATCCCTCAGTCTCTGCCTCTCTCCCTCCTTCCCTGCCTGTCAGTCTGTGTGTGAGAGAGACGATCTGCTCCCGCCCCTCCCCTCTCCTCTTGCCGCTATTTCTGCTACAATACATAAACACATTACTTGCATCCCCTCTGTTTAAGGCAGATCTAAAGTACTGTGGGTCAGTTTTTTTAAATTATTAACCTAAATAACTCATGTCACAACGCCGCTCTGCGGTCACTTGACTTCCCTCCGCTGGGCAGCTGATGTTAGAGGGGATTCTCAGCTCTTTCTGATGCTCTGCTTAGAACGGGGAAGAAGAACGGAGGGGGGGGGGGGGGGTCACGTGACCACAGAGTGGCTGTATAAGGAGGAAAGGTATTTAGGATTATAATATAAAAAAAAAAGGATACACATAATATATGTATGTGACTTAACAACCACTTTAAAGCGGAGCTCCACCCAAAAAGGAAGCTCCATTTGTAGCTTTCCCCCCCCTCCGCTGACATATTTGGCCCTTTTCAGGGGGAGCTCCACCCCAAAGGGGAAGCTCAGTTTGTTAGCTTCCTCCCCCGCCATATTTTGCCCCTTTCAGGGGGAGAGGGGACCAGTTTTTGACAGGTAGCCATCCCCACTTCTGGGAGACATCGCCATGGGGAGATCCTCTGGAAGTTCGGCCCCCTTCATTCTTTCCCTGCCATTGGGCCATTCAGAAAGCACAGGGTGCTTAGCGCATGAGCAGTAGGGAACTGGCTTTAAAGCTGCGAGGCTTCACTACTGGTTTCCCCTACAAGGAATGGTGGCGGCAGCACCCGAGAGCCAATTGAAAAATCGGCTGGGGTGCCGACATCGCGAGAACACTGGACAGGTAAGAGTCCTAATATTAAAAGTCAGCAGCTACAGTATTTGTAGCTACTGACTTTTAATTTTTTTTGGGGGGGGGGGGTGAGTTGAAGCTCCGCTTTAAGGCATGTGTGGTGATTGATGCCCCCTTGCAGGGGTCATCATTTTATAAAAGCCACCAAACCGCAGTTGCTATGGGCAGCAAACAGTTTTATTTCTAGCATACTTTTTATACATAAGCCCTTATATGTTTTTAAAGTTTGAGTTTACAGTGTAATTATGCAAAAAGAAAAAAAAATACATATCCTGACTATGACTAGCAATAACACAGCAGTGATTGTTTTTTTTGGTTTTTTTTGTGTAGCAGGCATGTTGTAATGCAATTTCTCCTTTTAACCACAAGATGGTGACAGCGAGATGCTGACTGGTGCTGCCAGAAGAACTCAGACAAAGCATACTGGGAAAAGGGGAGTTTCAGGAAGTGCTGAGGGGATGGAATAGAGGGAAGTACTGAGGTAAAAGAATGAGAGTGCTGACAGGAGACAGAGGAGAGGAGATTGCTTAAACAATAGGGAGATACCAAGGCTAAGAAAGTCCTTTGCAGTGACACTTAACAGTGAGGAGAGGAGGAGTATGTGAAGGGAAGGAACTGAGGTGCCAGAGTGAGGAGAGAGACACACGCTGACACTAGGGACTGTGTGCCCCAACAGAGGAGGAGGGATATCCTGAAGCCCGGGAAAAGGAGAGATGTGAGCAGAGTGAGAGAAAAATGCTGTGAGAGGGATTTTTGGAGCTGAGGGGAGAGAGACACACACTGACACCAGAGAGTGTGTGATCTATTATTAACCACTTCCCACCTGGCCTATAGCAAAATGACAGTCGGGCAGTGGTTCAGTTATCCTGACTGGGCGTCATGTGACGTCCTTCAGGATAACAGCCACCGTTTACCCGTGGGGGCACGCATCACGGCGATTGGTGGTGCGGTGTATTAGTCTGACACACCGCTACACTGATATTGGTAAAGAGCCTCAGACGGCTGATCACAATGTCAACAGGAAAAGCCGTTGATTGGCTTTTCCTCACTCACGTCTGATAGTATCAGCGCAGCTCCCCCTCGGATGCCCACACTGGACCACCAGGCAAACCGCCAGGACCAGCAGGGAAGGGGCAACATATGGATGGCCAGGTATGTACCCCATAGCCATCCACATGTGCAATGTATGCCCAATCTGTGCCAATCAGTGCCCACAAATGGGCACTGACTGGCACCATTATATGACATATGACATCAGTGATGCCCAGCAATGCCACCCATCAGTGTCATCAGTGCCACAAATCAGTGTCATCAGTGCCACCCATCAGTGTCCATCAGTGCCACATATCAGTGCCCATCTGTGCCCACCTATCAGTGCCCATCAGTGCCCATCTGCGCCACCTATCAGTGCCACCTATAAGTACCCATCAGTGCCACTCATAAGTACCCATCAGTGCCGCCTACGAGTGCCTATTAGTGCTGCCTATGAGTGCCCATCAGTGCCATCTATCAGTGCCCATCAGTGCCACCTATCAGTGTCCATCATCAGTGTCCATCAGTGCCACCTCATTGGTACCACTTTATCGGTGCCCATCAGTGCCACCTTATCTGTGCCCATCAGTGCAGCCATATCAGTGCCCGTCAGTGAAGAAGAAAACTTACTTATTTACAATTTTTTTTAACAGAAACAAAGAAAAACTAGTTTTTTTCCAAATTTTTGGTCTTTTTTTATTTGTTGCGCAAAAAATAAAAAACACAGAGGTGATCAAATACCACCAAAACAAAGCTCTATTTGTGGAAACAAAATGCTAAAAAAATTGTTTGGGTACAGTTTTGTATGACCGCGCAATTGTCATTCAAATTTTTGACAGCTCTGAAAGCAGAAAATTGGCTTGGGCAGGAAGGTGTCTAAGTGCCCGGTATTGAAATGGTTAAGGAGGGAGAGCTGTCTGAGGAGAGCAGGCAGAGGTACCAGCATCAGGCTAAAGGAGAGAGAGACACACACTGACAACACAGAGTGTGTGACCTATTATAGAGAGAGAAAGCAAAGCATTTCCAGAGGCTGCCAAGAGAGAGAATGTGGTGAGGTGACCAGACTGTGTGGTGGAACTCCACCAGAGAGAGAGAGATACGTTTTTCCTGAGACGGCTGGGAGAGCGCTGCAAGAAGATAGAGGGGAGTCAGGATCGGTGTCACCCACACGTTCCGCCACCGTTAAGCTCAGGAACCCTGATCGGTTACAGAAGCAGCACCCAGCTTTGCGGAGACGACCCAAGCCATTTCAGGGATCATGATATCCATCCAGGCATCGGGTCGGCCACTGCCTCTTCACCTTGCGAGTTTTGCTACCAGTCATCTCGATTGGCCCTCAGAAGAGGATCCAGTGCCTTACAGCATCGCTAGGAGCATCAGAAGCCTGAACCAGCACCTTGGATTTCATTGTGTCATCGCACAGAGGATTGGTGGGAGGGTGGAAACCCAAAATCCTTTTTGACACCATACTGACACTGCATGCAGACACCAATTTCCCTTTTTATTGTCACAGGATGCTTTTTTGGAGCTGCCATCTCTAGTAGTTTGCCCTTTTAAATCTCTACCGGAATTTTAGAAGATTACTGCTCCATGCAAGCTTGTTTAAACATACTCTTTTGAAACAAAGGCCCCACCATTTGCTAGCAGACCTGCACCTCACTCAGGACCTGCAACATTACAGAACTGTGCTTACTGTACTTGTGTAACCTTTTCTTTTCATTGTGTGTTTGCCTCTCAAAGGTGTTTACAGCCCAGAAGGAGCTGAGAAGTTGACAAGTATTCTCTCCTCCCTCTCAGTGCCTGTGTTAAGGACATATAGATTACTGCCATCTCTATACCTGCAGTTGCTAAATATTTAAGGCTGTCTTTCTAATGTATTACTTATTTGTAGAAAGGTTTAACAGTGTTGTAAGTTTCCATATACTTTATACCTTGCTAATATATACAACTTGCTTATCACTTACAGGTGTGTGTCTATTTTTGGTGATAATCCAAAGCCAGGATGTGTCCTTAAATGTGTTTGCCATCATTTTATTTAACCATGTGTGTCAGAGGGGCTGAGGTCATTCTTGGAGTTGAGGTGGAGAATCCAAATTCACCAAGCGGCTCCTTTGGGGGTGGCGCTACATTTGCATAACAGTTTTATTACTTGTTCATCCTGCCAGTAGATCTGTTATTTTTATCCATTAATTGTATCAGGCCAAGCTGCTCGGCAAAGGGGCAGTTTAATTTACATGAAGTCTGTGTCTCAGCTGCTAAATGGTCAGAAGAGCTGTCAATCAACCAGCAGGGAGTATTGACTGCAGTAAATTGCATAAAAGCACTGGGAGAACAATATCCTTCAGCTGGCGATAACCCTGTTGAAGAGAGAGAAGCTGACAGGATCAACAGATGCCTATTAAACGTTTGCTCAGACCAATATAAAAACGACATTTAAAAAAAAAAGGGAACTATTTATAGAAATGTATGCTTTAGATATACAGTACAAGCACTTTAAAGTGTTATTAAAGCCTGTTTAAAAATAAAAATAAATAACAAATATGTTATACTTACCTGCTCTGTGCAGTGGTTTTGCATAGAGCAGCCCAGATCCCACTCTTCTCACCGACGCTCCTGCCTCCTCCTTCCTGCCAAGTGCCACCACAACAAGCAGTTTGCTGTGGGGGCACCCATGCAGGCGTGCTCCCGAGCCACAGTTCTCTGTGTTCATTCACACACAGAGCTGTGGCTCGGCCCCGCCCCCTCTGTTTTCTGATTGGCTCACTGGCTTTGATTGAAAGCTGCGTGAGTTATCTGCCAAAAGCCAATCAGAAATGCAAGTCCCTGGAGAGGCAAGGCTCTTGTGGACATTGCTGGATCAAGAGGGGGCTCAGGTAAGTATTAGGGGGGCTGCTACACACCGAAGATTTTTACCTTCATGCATAGAATGCACAAAGGTGTGCCTTTACAAGCACTTTGAAGCCCAGTTTAAATTCTGATTGTGTGTAGACAATTCCAACGCACAAAGTGCCACACATGCTCAGAATAAATGATGAGATGAAAGCTATTGGCTACTGGCCACTTTACAGTCCCGCCGTACGTTTTGTACGTCACCTCGTTCTGAACGATTGGATTTTCCGTCAACTTTGTGCGACCGTGTGTATGCAAGACAAGTTTGGGCCAAAATCCATTGGAAAAGATCCAACGGGTCTTGTCGATGGACTGTCCGACCATGTGTACAGGGCATAATACTTACCTTTTTCTGATGTCCTCTGGCCAGTCGCTGTGTCCGCTTTCTCTTGGATTTTCATCCTGTGCTAAATGTCATTTGACCTGGCATACATTCTGTGGTACTGTGGGGGCTCTGGATTGCAGGTGAATATTGGAATCACAGATTTTTTTTTACCCCCCCCCCCCCACACATACACACACACACACAAATTAAAAAATAAAAATAAACTTAAACCAGAGTTTGTTATACAGTAGAGTGAGAGCATATGGGAATATTAATATCTTGAGTATGTAGAGAGTTGGCTAGCTGGGGAAGAATAAGAAGAGAACAGGAGGGAGTCTAGAGGGGGAGGAGGGGGGTATAGGGATGGTTTTTTTTGGGAGGAGGGTTGGAGATTTGAAGACTATAGATGGTATATTTATATATATGTGTGATAATGTCTACAATGATAATGAAGATAATTGGAAGACTCTGGATAGCCACACTCCAAAATAAATCTGGTGCCTTTTATTTGTAAAACAGGATCACACTGTACAGATCACAGCAAAGCAATATCAGCTAACGCGTTTCACACTACCAAAAGTGCTTACTCATTATGTCTATAATGATGTTTCTGTTCTGAAAATGTTTAAAACTATTGAATATAAAAAAAAAGAGTTGGGCTTTGACCCCCTACCTTTGGGGGGTAGCAGCTAGGGGATCTATTGTTGCTGGAGAAGATCTATTTTTGCAGGGGGGTCCTATTGTTGTTGGGAAGTTTGTTGTTGATGGTGGGAGCTCTATTGTTGCCGGGAGTGGGATCTACTGTCGGGGGGGTCTATTGATGCTGACTGCATGGAGATCTTTTGTTGCTGCTGGGGGTCTATTGTTGTTGGGAGAGGGGTTATTTTGTTGTGGATGGCCCATTGTTCTGGGGGGTCCTTTCTTGTATTTCCACTGCTTAGGCAGCCCAGGTGCAGCTTACAGGCTGTAACATGGCTGTGTGCTGCTGTTCTCCAAGTACAGTATATGGACGCTGGCAAAAAATAGAAAGTTTTCTATGTGTTGCAAGTACTCATATGCTGTACTCATGTTGCAATAGGACTGCTATGTACACTAGGACAGCTGCACACAGCCATTCATAGTAAAGACGGCTGCAGTTATGCTGAACGCGTGTGGCCGGAGTCCAGAAGCCCTAACAATGGTATCTGTGCTGTAAAACCTTAGGAAGACATTTCAATAATCTAGAGGGAAAGTACACAATTTTAGCTTCAATCTAAGCTTCATTTTTTTTTTCTTTTTTTTTTCTTTTCCCAAAAGACACAGCAAAACATGACTTTACTTCTTTGCAGTTTAATTAAAATATTCGTTCTAGCACACATTTTATTTCATTAGCATATCGTAGATAAAGTCAAAGCAAAACTGTTTATTTAAAATCAAGTTATTTTGGAAGGAATAAAAAATATAAAGTGATTGCTTAAAGCATGCTCTATCGCTGAATTATGTTGGCAGTACTTCTGCTGGGTTTCAGGATTAAACTATGTCTACCAAAAAGTTTGCAATAAGTGTGTGCATTATGTTCTAATTAAGGGAAATGTGAACAGAAAAGAATATTGTATTAAAAAAAAAAAGAATATTGTATAGCCCCAACAAACAAATAGGAAAAGGCCATAACCCTAAACCCTATAAACTGCTTGCTGGTGTTTGTATTTAAATAGTTAATAATGTTAGTTATTATTAACCAATTCAGCCCCGGAGCATTTGGCTGGCCAGAGCACTTTTTGCAATTTGGCACTGCGTCGTTTTAACTGACAATTGTGTGTGGCTCCCAAACAAAATTGACGTCCTTTTTTTCTGCACAAATAGAGCTTTCTTTTGGTGGTATTTGATCACCTCTGCAGTTTTTATTTTTTGCGCTATAAACAAAAGAAGAGTGACAATTTTGAAAAAAAATCATTATTTTTTACTTTATGATATAATAAATATCCCCCAAAAATATATATAAAAACATTTCTTTTCCTCACTTTAGGCCGATATGTATTCTTCTACATATTTTTGGTAACAAAAATCACAATAAGCGTTTATTCATTGGTTTGCGCAAAAGTTATAGCATCTACAAAATAGAGGATAGTTTTTTTTTTACTAGTAAATTACTTTTTTACTAGTAATGGCAGCGATCAGCAATTTTTACCATGACTGCGACATTATGGCAGACAGATCGGACACCTTTGGCGCTATTTTGGGATCATTCAAATCTATGCAGCGATCAGTGCGATTAAAAATACACTGATTACTGTATAAATGTTACTGGCAGTGAAGGGGTTAACCAGGAGGGGGCGCTGCAGGGGTTAAGTGTGTCCTAGGGAGTGATTCTAACTGTGAGGGGGAGGGGCTGTGTGTGACACAACACCGATCAACGCTCCCAATTACAGGGAGTTGTGATCAGTGTCCTTGTCACTAGGCAGAATGGGGAAATGCTTGTTTACATCAGCATTTCCCCATTCTTCCTCTCTGTGAGACAATCGCGGGTACCCCCATGGACACCGAGTCCGCGGAACCCGAGGACGGACTCACGGATTTCGCTCGCGAGATCACGTACAATAACATGATTTCGCTCAGCAGAGCCAACCTGCTGCAGTAAAAATGTGGCGGCTGGCAATATGTAATATTATATAGTAATATAATACACCGATGCCCATTACTCCTACTTCTCACAATGCAAAGGAACCACAACGTATAGTCAAAATCAAAACATATATATATATATATATATATATATATATATATATATATATATATATATACAGCGGGTAAAATAAGTATTGAACGTGTCACCATTTTTCTAGGTAAATATATTTCTTAAGGTGCAATTGATATGACATTTTCACCACATCTTGGTAACAACCCATGCAATCCATAGATATAAAGAAACCAAAACAAATACGTTCAGAAATTACGTTTTTGTGTAATAAAATTGAATGACACGGGGAAATAGTACTGAACACATGAAGAAAGGGAGGTACAAAAAAATATGGACAGCCAGGACACCAGCTGCAATCTATCAGTAATTATAAAGCAATCCTGCCCCTTGCCAGTGCAAATTAATATCAGCTGGTTCAGTCTCAACTGATGGCCTATAAAAAGATGTCTTATTACCAAGGTGTCACACAAGAAACATCTCATGATGCATAAAAGCAAAGAGCTCTCTCAAGACCTTCACAACCATTTTGTTGCAAAACATACTGATGACATTGGTTACAGAAGGATTTCTAAACTACTGAATGTTCCACTGAACATTGTTGGGGCCATAATCCAGGATTGTAAAAAACATCATTTCACAATAAACTGGCCATGTTCAGGTGCTCCTTGCAAAATTTATGACAGAGGAGTGGAAGGAATTATCAGAAGGGTTGTAAAAGTTTGCTGCACAACAAGCCTGTGAAATACTGGCAAAATATAGTCTGGTCAGATGAGACCAAAATTGAACTCCATGTTTGGAGGTTACATAGCACTGCACATCAGCCCAACCCCCCCCCCCCCCCCCCATACCAACAGTGAAGTTTGGAGGTGGGAACATCATGGTGTGGGACTGTTTTTAAGCATACGGTAACTGGCAAACTTCATATCGTTCAGGAAGGATGCATGGAAAAACTTATCAAGATATTCTTGATAAAAATCTGCTGCCATCTACCAGGATGATGAAGATGAACCAAGGGTAGACATTTCAGCAAGACAATGGACTCAAACACAAAGACAAGGAAACTCCCATTTGGCTCCAAGGAAGAAAATAAAGCTGCAAGAATGGCCCAGCCAATCACCGGACTTGAATCCAATAGAAAATCTATGGAAAGAACTAAAGATCAGAGTTCATAGAAGAGGCCCACAGAACCTTCAACATTTGAAGACTGTGTGGAAGAATGGGCCAAAATCACGCCTGAGCAATGCATGCGACTAGTTTCTCCATACAAGAGGTGTCTTGAAGCTGTCATTACCAACCAAGGATTTTCTACAAAGAATTAAATACATTTTAGTTAGTGTGTTCAATACATTTTTCCTGTGTCATTCCATTTTATTACACATAACTTAATTTCTGAACTTATGGTTTCTTCGTATGTAAGGATTGCATGGGTTGTTACCGATGTGGTGAACATTTCATGTCAATAGCACCTTAAGAAATATATTTACCTAGAAAAATGGTGACGTGTTCAATACTTATTTTATCTGCTGTATTCTACAGTCATTAATATACAGGATTGGAGCATATATCTTTTTACAGACTGCCCCCTGTTAATACCTTGCAATTTGGCCAGTAGATACCTTCAGTCCTCCACTTCCTTAGCGGAGTCACCACAAAATTCCTTCTCTAGTGAAATCACTGCAGTGTTATTACCCTGTACCAACATTGTAGCTTTCAGTGACTTGCAACTGCACTCTGTTTCACGCATGCCCATTGTAGTACCCTTCAAGTGTTGACTATTGACTATTTTAGTTTAGTGGGCTTTTTTGGTCACCTCTACCGATATCAATGCACACTTCATAAAGTGTTGCTACTGCAAGAAATGCACATGCAAAAAAACTGAGAAAACAGATAATTAGCCCAAAAACATTACATAATATAACATTATTGTTTTAGGTACACCTGCATATATCTGGGCGCTGGAGGTTCACTGTCTAGCAAAACCACGGTCATTGTAATTTATGTGCGGGTCTAGCTGAACATTGCTTTACATCGTAAATTGTTTTAAAATAAATCTAGTGTACATAAGTCTATGGTAATGCAAAATCAGCTTAAAGCAGAGACAATGCAAATCTGGAGAAGGATAACTGCAGGCCAAATGCACCTGTCCATGAATTCTGGATTCTCTCAGGAGCATTTCAAACTAATTCCATCAACATAAGCCCAAAGCCTGTGAGCAAAGGCCGTTTATAAAGCAGGTTCAATATGTGGTTTGAATCTGCTGAGATGTGGTCTATCATCACATTTGCTCCAAAAAACTTATCTATTTTATAAAAACAAGAAGAAATATATAAGTTCAGCTATTTTCCAACTTCTTAGTAGCACACTGTCTTCAAAGTCCATCTTTAGGCAAAATCAATTCCCCCTTCTGCGTGCCCACCCACCCATTCACAATTTTTTTTAAATAACCCTAACACCCTTTACTTACCTAAGTGCGCTATCACATGACTCTCCAAGTCTACATGCCATCTCTTCTAGTATTGGAGACTTGTGACCTGCTGCTGCAGTACTTGCCCTCCAATCTCATTGGCATCCGTCACATTATAAAACCAACACGTGAAGTCTTTAGTACCTTGTTAGGGCCCTACCAATGGACTCTACTTACAGCCAATTGGAAGCTTCCATATCACCAAGGAGCAATGTGAGTACTTGAAGGACTCTCCCACATTACAGACCTACAGTAAATACAGAAATCTTCAAACCTGGCTAGTCATGAGACAATGGATTTAAGTAAGAATGTGGGGTACATTTGTATTTTTTTAAATTAAAATGTGTACATTAGTTAAAGCGGAACTACCTTTACCATGTGATTAGCTATATTCAATCACAGTTCATCACATGTAAACAAATGCTGATTATCGGCTTTTTCTTTCCTCTGCACTATCACTATCTGAGGAAAGGAAAGCCAATAACTGGGGATCCTGTGACAGAGCACACTTTCATTGATAATCGGGGCACTGATCATCAGGACACTGATGATCAGTGCAGCCCCATCAGTGTCCATCAGTACAGCATGTCAGTGCCCATCAGTGCAGCATATCAGTGCCGATCAGTACCGATTATTAGTGCCATCTATCAGTGCCCATCAGCGCCGCCTCATAAGTGCCCATCAGTGCAGCATGTCAGTTTTCGTCAGTGCAGTATATCCCTGCCTATCAGTACCACTTACCAGTTCTGTCTATCAGTGCCCATCATTACCGCTTACCAGTTCTGTCTATCAGTGCCGCCTCACCAGTGCCCATCAGTGCAACTTATTAGCACCCATCAGTGCTGCCTCATCAGTTCCCATCAGTGAAGAAGAAAAATTACCTATATACAAAATGTTATAAGAGAAACAAAGAAAAAGTATTTTTCCGTTTGTTTAGCAAAGAATAGAAAACCCAGTGGTGACTGTATACCACCAAAAGAAAGTTCTATTTGTGTGAATTTTTTTTTTATAAAAATGTATTTTGGGTACAGTGTTGCATGACTGCGTAATTGTCATTCAAAGTGCGACAGCGCTGAAAGCTGAACATTGGTCTGGGCAGGAAAGGGGTGAACGTGGGCAAGTGGTTAAAAAGCCTGCCTGTTCACCCATTTTCTATTATTTGTTTTAGCTTAATCTCTATTTTAAAGGTGTTTAAGTGTTTAAACATCCCCCCACCACTCACAGATCAGCTTTAACTTAGTAAAAATAAGAATATGGTGTCAGTTAAAAGGAAAAAAAAAGGAAAAAAGGGCAACAAGTCTGCCTCTGTGTCAATATTTCTTAACATTTATATCTGTAAATTCATGTTAATAATGTATATATTGTCTCTGGTGTGTTAGCACATTGCATATGCTCCAACACTTGAAAACATTTACAATTTTCAGATTTCTCTGCACTTGCGAGATTATTCTAATATTTCATAATATTACTTTATGAATACTTTCTAAATCGTGCTTCTTGAGCCAATAAGCCATATTATTGTAATTTCATGGTAAGTGTTGTATTATGATGAGATTATCATAAAGGTCACAGAGAGAATAAATGCATTTTTTAACAGCTGAGCAATATTACATTTAGTAGTATTTAGCAAAAATTGTACTTTTTTTATTAAACCAATATCACAGCCAGCTACCCTATGACGTTCTCGGCCCTTGGTAACATGTGCCCTATGAGCTTCTAAGCTTTGGTGGCACATGCCTGATGAAGGAGTCCTCTGTGGCTCCGAAACATTGCATTCTCTCATTGCACTCCAAACTATTTTCTAATAGGCATAATTAGTCTTTTGAACATGTCATATTTTGCCACAAGTTTTTGAAAAATGCTGAAAGAAAATGAAAATGTATGGACTTTTTTTACACAAAGTGGTCAATTAATAGGATATTTCTAACACACACCATAGACATACTTAGAATTACACCCTAAAACACATTTTGCTACTCTTCCTGAGTATGAGGATACCACATGTGTGAGACTTTTTCACAGTATAGCCACACGGAGGGAGAAAAAAAATCCAAAGAGCACCTTTTGGCTTTCTAAGGGCCTTAACCACTTCCGGACCACTGCACACCGATATATGTCCTAACTTTGAAGAGGAATATCGTTGTTATGGCAACAGCTAGCTGCCATAATCCCAGTATTCCCTTCTTCGTCCGGTGGTCTGGTTTCTGATAATTGTGGTCTCAGCCATGGATTCACCGCAAGATTACTTTTATCGGGGGCGGGATAGGAGTCCCGCCTCCCGCCGCTCTCTGGTGCCCTCCGCCGCTAACCGGAGCCATTGGCAGCTACGGAGGCGATCTGATGCTCTTCTTGCTGGGTATGGAGATTAGTGAAGGGAAGATGACCCCTACCCATCTCCATACCATTGCAGGGCAGAAGCAGTGTCAAAACGTTGCTTCCGCCCATAGCTCTTAAGGGGCCTTTTTTTTTTTAACAACATTTTTTATTGCATTTTAGTGTAAATATGAGATCTGAGGTCTTTTTGCCCCCACATTTCATATTTATGAAGTCCTGTCATGCTTTTTTCTATTACAAGGGATGTTTACATTCTTTGTAATAGAAATAAAAGTGACACATTTTTTTAAAAAAAAGAACAGTGTAAAAAATAAAAAAATTAAAAAAAAGGTAAAATAAATAAGAAAAATTAAAAATTAAAAAGCGCCCCGTGAGTAGTGCCCGCATATGAAAACGGTGTTCACACTACACATGTGAGATATCACCACGATTGGTAGAGAAAGAGCAATAATTTTAGCCCTAGACCTCCTCTGTAACTCAAAACATGCAAGCTGTAGAATTTTTTAAACATCGCCTATGGAAATTTTTAAGGGTAAAAGTATGTCCCCATTCCACGATCGGGCGCAAGTTTGAAGCGCGACATATTGGGTATCAATTTACTCGGTGTAACATTATCTTTCACAATATAAAAAAATTGGGCTAACTTTACTACTGTCTTATTTTTTTATTTAAAAAAGTGCGCTTGTAAGACCACTGTGCAAATATGGTGTGACAGAAAGTGTTGCAAAGATCGCCATTTTATTCTCTAGGGTGTTAGAAAAAAAAAAATGATAATGTTTAGTATTTTTCTAGCAAAAAAAAATGTTTTAACTTGTAAACAGACATAGACAGAAAAGATTCGACATGAAGATTTGACGAAGCAGTTGACTCGAGTGGACATTTATGGTCAAATGCTCCGCCCATAACCTATAGAAGAATTCTAATGTTGGTTGACTAGTAATAATAATTAATACATATAATTATTACTAGTGTCATCCAACATTAGAATTCTACTATAGCTTGTAGGAGGAACATTCGACCAGAAATGTACGTTTGCGGCGTCATACAGTTTAGCTACTCTGTCGAATCTTCTTAGAACATTCGACAGACACCATGAGCCTTCAATGACAGATTCGACCTTAATTATTTCGGATTTTCGGACCAATGCATTTTTTAACTAAACAAAATAAATAAAAACTAATTTCAGGAGTAACTAAATAAATTTATTTTCCGGACGAAAATTAAATTCCAAAAGAAAATATTTCAGTGTGCTCATGTCTAGTTCCTATAAGCCAGGCAAGTCTAGTCTACTGGTACATGGATGCCCCAGAAATTACATATTTCCTATCCAGGAAATAGAGGAGGCTAAAGAAAGGAAAAGGAAGATAGTTTCTTTGATTCCAGGAATGCAGTTGTACGCAGGAAATGGCTAAGACTGATGTCTTGCAGGAACATACTGTAGTCAGTTGGACATGCAGATGGGTTGGTTCAGTGGCAGACAGATATAAGGTTAGCATATGGGCAATGGATCAGGACAGGCAACAGGCAGAGATGTGGTCAGAAGAGGAGGAGAAGAGAAGAGGAGGATCCAGGCTGCTCTGTGCAAAACCAACTGCACAGAGTAGATAAGTATTGTATGTTTGTTATTTTAATTTTTTTTTAAAACAAGACTTTACAATCACTTTAAATTTGAGATAGAAAATAAGTATTGCTTAACCACTTCAGCCCTGGAAGGATTTACTCACTTCCTGACCAGGCCATTTTTTAGCAATATGGCACTGCATCACTTTAACTGATAATTTCACGGTTGTGCGATGATGTACCCAAACAAAATCGATGTCCTTTTTTCCCACAAATAGAGATTTCTTTTGGTGGTATTTGATCACCACCTTTTTATTTTTTGCGCTATAAACAAAAAAAGAGCGACAATTTTGAAAAAAAATAATAATCATTTTACTTTCTGCTATAAAACATTTCCAAAAAAATGTAAAAAAAACAAATGTATTCATCAGTTTAGGCCCATATGTATTCTGCTACATATTTTTGATAAAAAATCGCAATAAGCGTATATTGATTGGTCTGTGCAAAGGTTATTGCGTCGGCAAAATAGGGGATAGATTTATGGCATTTTTATTTAAAAAAAAAATATTTTTACTAGTAATGGTGGCAATCAGTGATTTATAGCGGGACTGGGACATTGCGACGGACAGATTGGACACCTGTCTGACATTTTTGACACTTTTTTTGTGAACCAGTGGCATTATTACAGTAATCAGTGCTAAACATATGCACTGTTATTGTACTAATGACAGTGGCAGGGGTTAACATCAGGGGTAATCAAGGGGTTAAATGTGTTCCCTGTTTGTGTTTTCTAACTGTATGGGGGATTGTGTGACTAGGAAAACATAGAAAGACAGGATCTGTGTGATCTCGCCTGTCAGAATGGAGATCTGCCTTGTTTACACAGGAAGATCCCTGTTCTGTCACTGCAGCGAACAATTGCGGGTGGCTGGCAGGCATCGAGTCTGCTGGACCTGCTGATTGGCTTCCCTGTTGCACCCAATGGGAGCGTGTGTACCCACAAAAGCGATTTCATTAGCCGATGTACAGCCACAGCGATTCGCGGGATTGTGCCAACCTACCACAGGATAATGATGGCGGCTGGTTGGCAAGCAGTTAATCTTTTTAAAACTTATGGAAGCTCAAAAACACAGAACTTCAATTTTTGCCAGTAAGGAAGAAAATGTGACTATGCTAAGACTTGGTGAACAATCAATCACCCGTGACATAGTAGAAAAACTGGGCCCACTGAAAATTCCATTTTCTACAGTGTGTGTGGAATCCTAAACTATAGGCTTGTAGCAGAACATTACTTACTGCATAATGCCCAGCCAGCCCAGGGGCAGCATACAGCCTGTCACTGACATGAATGGCAGTACAATGCTATATTTGTGAATAGGGCAGTGCTATTGGAAACACAAGTACAGCATACCAGTGTTTGCAAAAAATAGAAAATGTTGTACATTTTTTGCAGTGACATTGTTTTTAATATTTTATTCGATTTTTTAGCCTGTCTGTAGATCTGTTACTTTTTTACTTACTGTAACTAACCAAATTGCCCAGCACTTTGCTACAATGTAAAGTAGTGTGTGAGTGTACAGCTTGTATAACAGTGTAAATTTACTTTACCTTTAAAATAACTCAACACGCAGCCATTAATCTCTAAACTTCTGACAACAAAAGTGAGTATGCCCCTAAGTGAAAATGTCCAAATTGGGCCCAATTAGCCTTTTCCCCTCCCTGTGTCATGTGACCCATTAGTGTTATAAGGTCTCAGATGTGAATGGGGAGCAGGTGTGTTAAATTTGGTGTTATCGCTCTCACACTCTCATACTGGTCACTGGAAGTCCAACATGGCACCTTATGGCAAAGAACTCTCTGAGTATCTGAAAAAAATAATTGTTGCTCTACATAAAGATGGCCTAGGCTATAAAAAGATTGCCAAGACCCTGAAACTGAGCTGCATCATGGTGGCCATACAGCGGTTTGACAGGACAGGTTCCACTCAGAACAGGCCTCGTCATGGTCGACCAAAGGAGTTCAGTGCACATGCTCAACGTCATATCCAGAGGTTATATTTGGGAAATAGTAATGTAATGTATGAGTGCTGACAGCATTGCTGCAGAGTTTGAAGGGGTAGGGGGTCAGCCTGCCAGTGCTTAGATTATATGCCGCACGCTGCATCAAATGGGTCTGCATGGCTATCGTCCCAGAAGGAAGCTTCTTCTAAAGATGATGCACAAGTAAACCTGCAAACAGTTTGCAGAAGACAAGCAGACTAAGGACATGGATTACTGGAACCATGTCCTGTGGTCTGATGAGACCAAGATAAATGTATTTGTGGCGGCAACGTGTGTGGCGGCAACCAGGTTAGGAGTACAATGAAGTGTGTCTTGCCTACAGTCAACCATGGTGGTGGAAATGTCATGGTCTGAGGTTGCATGAGTGCTGCCGCCACTGGGGAGCTACAGTTCATTGAGGGAACCATGAATGCCAACGTGTTCCAGTGACATACTGAAGCAGAGCATGATCCCCTCCCTTCGGAGATTGGGCCAAAGGCAGTATTCTAACATAATAAGGACACCAAACACACCTCCTAGATGACCACTGCCATGCTAAAGAAGCTGAGGGCAAATGTGATGAACTGGCCAAGCATGTCTCCAGACTTTATCTCTATTGAGCATCTGTGAGGCATCCTCAAATGAAAGGTACAAAAGGTATAGAACAAGGTCTCTAACATCCACCAGCTCCTTGATGCTGTCATGGAGGAGTGGAAGAGGACTGCAGTGGCAACCTGTGAAGCTCTGGTGAACTCCATGCCCAAGATGGTTAAGGTATTGCTGGAAAATAATGGTGGCCACACAAAATATTGACACTTTGGGCCCAAATTAGATATTTTCACTTAGGGGTGTACTCACTATTATTTACAGGGGTTTAGACATTAATGGCTGTGTGTTGAGTTATTTTAAAGGGAAAGCAAATTTACACTGTACACTCACTACTTTATATTTTAGCAAAGTGTAATTTCTTCAGTGTTGTCACAAAAAAAGATATAATAAAATATTTACAAAAATGCGAGGGGTGTACTCACTTTTGTGAGATACTGTATTACAGTAGATCTATATAGCAAAAAAAAAAATCTAAAGCTTTTACAAAAACTCAATTAAATGGGTAGTTGAGAGTGAAGGGGAAGTTTGTCTGTAATGACAAGTGCTTGACTATAGCAGGAAAAGATGAGCTGCCCCAGGGAGACATCACCACCCACTTGAGTAAGATCTATGAAGGGTTTATGACCCGTTTGAATCCTGATTGAGCATCACTGTCCTGACCCTCAGGGAGCCAATTGTCTGCCTTGCTTGCGCTGCCTGTCACTGTTATGTGATTAGAATTCCTTTGAAGTCTGAAGAACGGATTGTTTGGATGACACGAGGAGAATCACAAAGATGAAATCAAGAAGTGCTCTGAATCTTTACTTAACACTGGACAGTATCAAACGCAAAGACCTTCTTTTTTTATTTTTTTTCCAGCAAAAGAACAATTTTGCAAACACTCAAGCAGAATTGTTGCCTAACTTAACCACTTCAGCTCCAGAAGTTTTTACCACAAATAGAGATTCTATTGGTGGTATTTGATCACCTCTGCGCTGTTTATTGTTTGCGCTATAAACAAAAAAAGACAGACGATTTAAAAAAAAAAAAAAAAAAAAATATTTCTTACTTTCTGCTATAATACATATCCAAAAAAATTTAAAAAATAAACACATTTCTTCATCAATTTAGGACAATATGTATTTTTCTACATATTTTTGGTAAAAAATCCCAATAAGCATATATTGATTGGTTTGCGCAAAAGTCATAGTGTCTACACACTATGGGATAAATTTAGGGACTTTAATTAATTAATACACGTTTTACTGGTAATGGCAGCAATCTGCGATTTTTAGTGGGACTGCAAGTTTACGGCAGACAAATTTGACACTGAGTGACACTTTTTGGGGACCTGTAACACCAATACAGTGACCAGTGCTATAAAAATGCACTGATTACTGTATAAATGGCACTAGCAGGGATGGGGTTAACACCATGGGTGATCAAAGGGTTAAATGTTCCCTAGGGAGGTGCTTTCTAACTGTGTGGGGCAGTGTCACACTGACAGAAAAGAGAGATCCGCTATTCAGCTTAGCTGAATCCCAAGATCTCTCTTTCCCTTCCTGACAGATCCCCTTTTTGTCTTGTTTACAGATGGCTGATCTGTCTCTCCTGTGAACGTTTGGTGGGTCGCGACCGCTGATTGGCTCTCGCTTTGTCCAATCACAGGCAGGTCTGAACCGCGTGCACAAAATCACGTACAGGTATGTGATTTTGCGCACCCGGCTGCCCTGCCTCAGTAAATTTACGTGGGGCGGTCCGGAAGCAGTTAAAGTATGAAAATGCTTTTTTTATGTGGCAGGCACACTACACCCAAATGTGGAAAGTTTGCATTTAACCACTTGCCTACTGGGCCCCTTCACCCTCTTCCTGCCCAGGCTAACTTTTAGCTTTCAGCATGGTCACCATTTGAATGACAATTGCGCGGTCATACAACACTGTACAAATATGACATTTTTATCATTTTTTCCACACAAATAGAGCTTTCTTTTGGTTGTATTTAATCACCATATCATATTTTTTGCTCAACAAATGAAAAAAAAATAATAAAAAATGTTGGAAAAAAGTTTGTTATAAATTTTTGCAAACAGGTAATTTTTCTCCTTTTACTGATGTACTGATGTACGCTGAGGCTGTACTGATGGGCACTGATAGGTGGCACTGATGGGCACTAATAAGCTTAATAAGTCTGGCAGCATTAGATTTGATTTAATTTAGCAAAGAGCAACTCTGTCACTATATTCAAACAAAGAAACTGCTTGAACAAGAATATTGAACGCTTCACGTATTTGAAATAAACCTTATCAGTAATACAAATGTAAACGAATAATCCAAAATAACGAAGCAAAATTCATCCTGAAATTCTAATTCAAATGCTGATTCTGTATTTTTTGATTTGGTCAAATTTAATTCAATTTGGTCAAATTTAATTAAGTTCAACCAAATTTGGAAAATATAAATGGAATTCAAATGGAATTCGAAACCGAATAAATGAAACTTAACTAATTTACCTAAATGAAATTAGTTAAATAATACATTAAAATATACATTTGCCTTAAACTTCAGGGCTCATAAAATAAAATTACAACTATAGATTAAAACAGAGGTTATATACAGCTATTCTGAGCTATTCAGCATTTTTTTTCAGAAGTAGTGGATTTTTCGTGCTTCTTTCCTAAATACCAATATTCTTTTGAAAATATGTATTACAGATGTGCTTGCCTGTGTGAAATGACCAACCATGGACAGAGGTCATATAATTATATCAAAACTGGCCATCCAATTTTTTACCCAAGATCAGTTGTTATAATGGGTATAGACCTTTGGTTCAGACTATGACAAAAATCTGCCCTCCGTATATGCTGCACATGCATCATGACTTGATTAACCATTACGCCAACCACTTGTGTTCTAGCTGTAATCAATGCACCCTGAGTATAATATTTTAGACACCCTTATGATAGATATTTTTTATAGTATAAGTCAGCCTACTACAAGGCTGCAGGGTCTTGGCAGAGTGAATGTCTACTTTCAAAATATAGATAACCATTTAATCAATACCAACAAGACACAGTGGACACACCAATCCTTTAGAATGGAGTCAGTGAATTCATATTTTGGTAAATATAACATAATAGTCATTAAGTATGACAAGTTAGTCCAATTTTTTTGTATAATGTGAAAGACGATGTTATGCTGAGTAAACAGATACCTAACATGTCATGCTTTAAAAATACGTACACTTGTAGAATGGTGCCAAAGTTTGGAACTTAAAAATCTCCATAGGCGACGCTTTAACATTTTTTACAGGTTACCAGTTTAGAGTTACAGAAGAAGTCTAGTACTAGAATTGTTGCTCTCTCTCTAAGGCCCGTGGTGTTACCTCACATGTGTCATTTAAATTACGTTTACATGTGCGGGCGCGACTTGCGTGTGCATTCGCTTCTGTGTGCGAGCAAATGGGGACAGGGCGCTTACATTTTTAAAAAAAATGTAATTGTTTATTTTACTTACATTTTTTTATTTTTACACTTTCTATTGACATTTTTTTTATCACTTTTATTCCTATTACAAGGAATATAAACATCCCTTGTGATAGAAATAGTGCGTGACGGGTCCTCTTTATGGAGACCCCACATCTCTTCTCCAGGCTGGAAAGATTGAGATAAAAAAATTGACAATCTCTGTCTTTCCAGCTGAGAGCTCGGCTTTGTTTACTATGAAAACAAAAAAGTGTCAAAAGTGTCTGATTTGTCTGCCGCAATGTCGCAGTCCCATTAAAAATCACTGATAACTGCCATCACTTGTCAAAAAATATAATAATAAAATTCCATTTATCTATCCCCTATTGTGTAGACGCTATAACTTTTGTTCAAACCAATCAATATACACTTATTGTGATTTTTTTTTACCAGAAATATGTAGACGAATATATATTGGCCCAAACTGATGAAAAAATTGTTTAAAAAAAAAAAAAAAATGGGCATATTTATTATAGCAGAAAGTAAAAAATATTGTTTTGTTTTTTTCTAAATTGTCAGCATTTTTTTTGTTTATAGTGCAAAAAATAAAAATCGCAGAGGTGATCAAATACCACCAAAAGAAAGCTCAACTTGTGGGAACAAAAGGACATCAATTTTGTTGGGTTACAGTATCCTACAACCACGTAATACATCAGGTGTGATCAATTTTCAGAGATTGGCACCATCGTTTGAAGACTCTATAACTTTCACAAAGACCACATATTATAGACTTATTTTGTAAGCATTAGAATAATATCGTCTGCAAAGAGGCTGATAACATGTTCAGATTTATGGGTATGGAAGCCGGTAATGTTAGGATGCCATCTAATAAGGGTGGCCAAGGGTTCCAATAAGAGATTAAAAATGAAAGGGGAAAGTGGGCACCCCTGACGGGTGCCATTAGTGATTTGGAACGGTTTGGAAAGAATGCCCGATGTGTACACTCGGGCAGACGGTGTAGAGTATAGGGCTAATATTGCCTGCAGCATAAATCCCTGAAAGCCATACCTCCGTAAGACCGTCTCCATATAGCCCCAATGCACCCGGTCGAAGGCCTTCTCTGCGTCCAACGCTAACAGCAGAGAAGGCCTCCCCCCAGCACCAGCCAGGTGAACAATGTTCAACAGTCGCCTGGTGGCGTCCGAAGTCTGACGCCCCCTAGTGAATCCAGTCTGGTCTGGGTTGATTAGAAGCGGCAGAATATCTATCAGATGGTTTGCTATCAATTTGGCGTATAGTTTCAGATCGGTGTTCAATAAAGATATAGGTCGAAAATTTGCAGGTGTATTTGGGTCTTTCCCTGGCTTCGGCAGTGTCACAATTAAGGCTTCGAGCATTTCAGGGGGGAAGGACGAAGAGGCAGCAGCATTATTAAAAATTTTACCCAGATAGGGTGCTAAAATATCTTTGAAAGTTCGGTAATATTCCCCCACAAAGCCGTCCGGTCCTGGGGATTTGTTAAGTGGAAGTGTATCAATCGTCAATAGTAAACGGTGCGTTCAGGGACGCTATGTGTTGTGGCGTCAGTGTAGGTAGCGAGATTTTCAGTAAAAAGTCATTGATCATGTCAGTGGTAGGCTGTGGCGTATCTCTGTCTTCTTTGAGGTTATAAAGGGTGCTGTAATAGTGGCTAAATGCGTCTGCAATGTCTTGAGGGTGTTGCATTTTCAGTTTGGTAGAGGGGTGTAAGAGGAATGGGATTTTGGTTTTACGTCGATGTCCTTTAAGTTGGTGCGCTAACAATTTCCCTGCCCTATTGCCATGTGCGTAGTATTTCATCTTAAGTCTTTTGGTATGTTTCTCAAAATCCTCCAGTAAGAGTGTTCTGAGATCACATCTTAGTTGGGTTAGCAGCTTAGAGTGGGAAGTGGATGGTTGATGCTTATTTTTTGATTCTAGGTCAGAAATTTTAGAAGTGATATCCTGGATCTTGTTTTGCCACTGCCTTCTCGCCCTCGCCCCCATTTGGATGAGAATTCCCCTCATATATGCCTTGTGGGAATTCCACAAGGTGAATTTATTGCACACTGATGGTTCATTTAAAGTAAAGAATTCTTTTAGGAGTTGCTCCATGTGCAGCCTACACTCTGGTTGTTGCATAAGAAAAGAATTAGCTCTCCAGACCGGGGTGTAGCCCACCATGGAGGTGTCTGTCATTGAAAATTTTATAGAGGCGTGATCAGACCACGTAATATCATTAATCTCAGAAGATACGATCCTAGACAGAGTCTTTTGGTCAACCAAGAACAAGTCTATCCTAGAGTAAGTTCGATGAGCCGCTGAAAAAAACGTGTAATCCCTTCCCTCAGGGTGTAGACAGCGCCACACATCAAACAACTCTTCCCCCTGAAGCGTTTCAAGTAAGGATAAACCTACATGAGTCTGCCTTGCCGTGGAATCCACCGTGGGATCAGGCACTACATTAAAGTCCCCACATATTATCAAAAAGCCCCGTTTAATACTATTAATCCGTTTCATGAGCTTAAGGAAAAAACAAGGTTGTCGTGAATTAGGGGCGTATACGTTCACAATAGTATACGTTACTTGATTGATGTCACAGATGAGTACATGGAAACGACCATTGGGGTCCTTATGCTCTTCTTGTAAAATAAAAGCAACCGTGTCCCGAATCGCTGTTAACACCCCTCTGGTTTTTGATGCGGAGTTAGCTGTAAAAACATGTGGATATTGCCTATGGTTGCATGGTGGGGCCGAAGTTGCGCAAAAATGAGTTTCTTGGGCGCACAGGATATCAATCCTGTTTTGTAAGGCCTCAGCCCAGAGAGATTTCCTTTTCACCGGGTGGTTAAGGCCATTAACGTTAATCGACAAAAAATTTATAGCCATAGGGGAAATAGTAAATTGTGAGGATGGTAGCGTAGTTGACTTAGAGCGGGTTGCAGAGCACACATCCAGTGTAAAAATGGTAAAGGCACCTCTGTCATGAGGAAGTCACATTTACTCACTGTGAGTGTAGGTCCAGTCCGAGAAGTAAGGTTCTGTTTCCATCCCATAGCTGTGTAGGATCTTGTAGGAGAGGTATCTCGTGGCAGACAGTGATCAACTGTGACAGTAGACTGCGTGAAAACAAAGAAAGTAAAAAACGAACAAAACAGAAAAAAACATGGAAAATTGAGCAAAAGCAGATGCGTACTTGCTGATGGATGATACCGTAAAAGTGTCGCTGTAGAACAGGGGTCCATCAGTAAAGCGTTACCTAAGCAGTTCCAAGGGGTATATACCCGGGTGCAGCTACACGCTGCTCAAGTAGGCTGGGGGTAAGTTCAAGCCTATTTTTCGGTCCAGGGATCATAGGTGGACCGGTTGAGGTTCCCATGGCCCAAAGTAGGCTAAAGTGGTAGTCAATGGTGGGACCTGGCGTTTCGCTGTGTGACAGTTTTCCAGTCTTGGATATGTTCCAGTTTACTGGAGGAGGCGGCGTTGTTGTCAGCCGGTTCAGGGATGATTTGACATTCTTTAAGCAGCAACAGCCCTTTTTCCAAGGAATCTACCACAAAGAGTTTATCTTGCTTTGTAATAACGAGTTTGGTCGGATATCCCCATTTGTAAAGGATACGGTGGTTCCTCAGTGCTTTCGTGATAGTGTTCAAGTTCCTACGCTTTTGTAGGGTATGTTGGGATAAATCAGCGTAAAATTGTAGGTCTTTGTATTGGGGTAGAAGTTGCTCCCGGTTACGCATTATTGACATTAATTGCTCTTTTATATGAAAAAAGTGCAGGCGCAGGATCACATCTCTGGGAATGTGTTCCGAAAGATGAGAAGGTTTGGGCAGACGGTGTATTCTGTCAATAGTGAACTCTATATCGGGCGTTTCAGGCAGGAGGGAAGCAAACAGGGTTTTGGCGTAGGGTCTCAGGTCTGATGGTGTGACCGATTCGGGGATCCCCGTATTTTGAGGTTGTTCCTTCTGGATCTGTCTTCGATGTCTGCTAATTTACTTTTCACCCATGCCGAATCCCCTTCCCTCTCTTCATTCGCATCCACCAAGTCATTAATGGTGGATGCATATTCTCCCATCTTCCTCTCAATATGATCCACCCTGTGTTCCACCGCTCTCACCTCCCCGCTTAGTTTATGGATACAGTTCATCATGTCTGATTGCAGAGTGCTTCTCAAAGAGACAAGCATGTCCCTGAGGACCGTGTCCAGCACAGGTTGATTCGCTGTGGGAAACTTAGTGATGGATTCTGGAAGTTCCCTAGTGCCCTCCCCTGAGTCTGATGCAGGGCTCATGGCTGGGCTGAATCCAGCGCCATCCATCCTCATCTTAGCCTTAACTGGGCTGCCAGAGGGAGATTGTGGAGGTGGAGAGTGTGAGCAATCTTGCGGTTCATCTAGGGAAGGTGAGTTGTCAGTATTCATCTGAGCGAACCGAGGATTGTGAGAGGGGGTGGATGTGGCGTCAGCGCCATATTGCCTACCTCCATGCCGCGGCCTAGTAAAGTCATCCATCAAGCGTTGTGGCTTGGACGAGACTTTTCGTTAGTTCGGCATGATCCTCAGCGGTGCCCGAGGTGGATCGCCAGGTTTTGGGGCCAAAACGGGGTGATTATCTGTAGATTTGAGCCGTTGAATCCACCGTGTCTCCAGAGCTCCGGACTTATGCTGCCATTCAGCTCCGGTGCAGGCCACGCCCCCTATAGACTTATTTTGGATATTTTTACCAAGTATATGTTACAGTATAATTGTTTTCCAAAATTTATGATGCAAAATTTTATAACAGAAACAAAGAAAAATGCATTTTTTACAACATGTTTCGGTCTTTTTTAATTTATAGAGCACAAAATAAAAAAAACTGTGTTTTTAATTTTTTTTATTTTTTTTTAGGTGTGCTGTGTGTTATTTGCCTGGCCTCCATGTGCTTGAGCTCCCAATAGTGATACTAGATATATTCAGCGTAAATTTAGGAATTAAAAGGGGTGAGTCCGGGGTCTGTTTATATTTAGTCCACTGACCTGTTATCCCGTTTATATACATAAATAATTTGTCAAACTCCAAATGATAGAATTTGACTATTAAGGACTATAATTATATATATTGTATCTTAGGTACTATTATTCAATATCTGCTGTGATAAAATTTACATCAAGTTATCCCCCCTACGGGTGACCCAACACGGCCGCAATTGACCACGGAGTGCAAAATATGTTTGTCGGATGACATTTTTGATTGACTCCCTGTAAGTGCTCACCCCTGGACCTATGTTGAGGTATGGAGTGTTGCAATATAGGTGGGTTGTGCTTTTTTTTTGTGTAAGGGGAGGGATTTTGGATGGGGATGGGAGATTACGTCCGATATGGACGTCCCCGGTGGGGTTTCATGTGGCCACTTCGGATTGATCTAATGCTGTTTATGTTTATGTGTATTCTATTGATTTGTATTTTCTTTCTTTTCTACACACCAAAGATTGGTGTATCTATATTAGAATTTATCTAAAAATTACTTTTGAACAACTTCGTCCATTTTTCCTGATGAAGCCGTTTTTGGCGAAACATGTTGAAGTTTTTGGACGCAGTATTTTAAGTATGGAATTGCAGCATTTAACGGTGTCACTAATAGGGATTCTGTGTATATACCTATGACTCTGATTATATGTCTGTATCCATTTTATTGGAGTGTTGTGTATAAATAAAGAGACTTTTTTTGTATCTTTATAATAACACGTTGTAGCGTATATCTGAAATATGTACCTTTAAAATCCCCTATCCAGTACTCTACTATTTTTCATCACCCATATTGAATGATTAGCAGTGAATGTGGGAAGCAGAACATGCTCTGTGAAGATCCATTGACCGGGAAAGGACAAAAGTTGGCTTTGTTTTATCTTTGACTAATAGAAAACATGGGCTTCCATGAGGATCACCAAGCCAAACCACATCCCGAAAATAATAGAAACAAACTCTGAAACAAGCATATGATAAAAAAAAAACACTTTGTTGAGTTAAAGCGGAGCTCCACTGGATATTTTTTAATTTTTTTGGTACACAGTAAAAACAATGACACATAAACAGTTGCAAACTCACTTTTTGATAGATTTAGATGAATCAGATGAATACCTTCTTTTGATTCAAGCAATTTTATCACTGTTTCACATATTATAGCATATTAATGTTTTATTTTTTTTTGTTTTTAATTAGGGATAGGCAATTCATGGATATTTGTCTATTTTTGCTGCTTAGCTTCTTGAATTAGTGCACTTCCTCACTGTTTCACATAGTATCACATATTACTGCAATTTTTGTTTTGCGTTTTTTGTTTGTTTTTATTGTATATTTATTATTGCTTTTGAGAATGTTTTCTTTTTCATATTAAAAATGTTCTCTTTTATGTTTTGTTAAATGTTTACCCTAATAAAAAAAAACTAAAATGTAATCCAATGTTATGTATTGATTTTATTCAAATATTTGAATGTTTTTAAAAGATCAGTTTTGCCTTATTGCACTATTCAGTGAACTGAGGTACATTTTTTAGGGAAATGATAAAATATATGTCAAAAAAACTAAAAATATTTCAATGAGAGCATTTTTTTTTCAATCACTTTTGCTTAGATTTTGCAATTTTTCTGACAATTCACCTCTCTTCACTTATTAGTGTATAGACCCGATAAAAACCTACACTTGGACAAACAGCAAGAAAAACTAGTGTCAAAGATATTAATGGAAAATTGAGGGATTAAATACAATTTCTGCCACCTAAGTACCGGTGAATCACCAGCATAGGTGTGTAGCCTATTGCATGAGGGTGCGCACCCCAAACATCAAACACACATGCGTGTGTGTGAGATATATATATATTGTGTATACATAGACACACAGACACACACTCTTATGGTAGAGCCGGTACAGTGAAAGAAGTACGGTAGCACTTCATGAATGGCAGAACTGGTCAGAGGGAGATATTTCCCATCTCCCTGCCTTCATACAGAGCAATAATGCTAATGCGCTTGGGATGATTAGGGTGTGCCCAGGCACACCTGGCACACCCCCTGTGCATGCCTATGATAACCAATTAATTGGCAAGAAAAAAGAAGCAAGCAGCTCAAATCTATAATCCCACAATCCGGTGATAGTGAACCCGCTGCTATTAACCTAATCCCTTACTGTACACATGTGAAATGCATTCAATCCAACAATCATGTATAATGATAAACTCTGTGTCAATGCATAAAATAATTAATCTATCATACAAAAATGATATGTTTCTATGAAACAAACCAAAGTTGATCCAGGGAATATCCGATTGCCTCTCGGGGGATCAGGAAGGAATTGTTTCCCACGCTGGAGCAAATTTGATCTTGCTTTGGTGGGTTTATTCACCTTCCTCTGGATCAACTGTGGGTGAAGAATTGTGTATCCCAGATAGCAAGGATAACTTGCCACACATTTGTGGCAGAGTTGAATTGTAAGTCTTGTGAACTTGCTGCACATTTTCACTGCCAATTTGTACACTTGCAGAGCACTTGAAGCACAAGCTCTAGTTGACACTTTTCCAAGTTGTAACAAATTTGCATGGCAAGTCTCTAAAAAGAGCAAAGTTGCAGCGGTGAGTCTACGGCACAAGGCCCGCAAGTTTCCATTTTTGGAACGAAAAAAGAAGCAAGCAGCACAAATCTATTGTCCCTTGTACACACGGTCGGAGATTCCGACGGAATGTGTCCTATCGGACCGTTTTGTCGGATAATCTGACTGTGTGTGGTCTCCATCGGACTGTTTCCAACTTGTCCATAAAATTTTCCGACAAAATGCTCCGATCGGACATACTCCGATCATGTGTAGCCTACTCCAACGGACAAAGTGCCACGCATGCTCAGATCAAATTCCTAGACCAAAGCTATTGGCTGCTAGCCTGAACGTAGTCTCGTCGTATTTTGCAAATGCTGTTAAAGAAAAGTGCAAATGCTGTTAAAGAAAAGTGCAAAAGAAAAAATGGTGTGCTGACAAGGTGAACAAAAAGTGCTTAGAAAGAAAGTGATAATAATAATCTTGGATTCTTAGCCCTTGTACACACGGTCGGACATTCTGACAACCAAATCCGTTGGATTTTGTCCGACAGATTTTGTCCGACGGATTTTGTCCGAAACTGTTGCATACACACGGTCGGACAAAGTTGTCGGAAAATCTGATTGTACATAACGTGATGACGTTATTTCATTACGACGAGACTACGTTCAGGCTAGCAGCCAATAGCTTTGGTCTAGGAATTTGATCTGAGCATGCGTGGCACTTTGTCCGTTGGAGTAGGCTACACATGATCGGAGTATGTCCGATCGGAGCATTTTGACGGAAAATTTTATGGACAAGTTGGAAATAGTCCGATGGAGACCACACACAGTCAGATTATCTGACAAAACGGTCCGATAGGACACATTCCGTCGGAATCTCCGACCGTGTGTACAAGGGACAATAGATTTGTGCTGCTTGCTTCTTTTTTCGTTCCAAAAATGGAAACTTGCGGGCCTTGTGCCGTAGACTCACTGCTGCAACTTTGCTCTTTTTAGAGACTTGCCATGCAAATTTGTTACAACTTGGAAAAGTGTCAACTAGAGCTTGTGCTTCAAGTGCTCTGCAAGTGTACAAATTGGCAGTGAAAATGTGCAGCAAGTTCACAAGACTTACAATTCAACTCTGCCACAAATGTGTGGCAAGTTATCCTTGCTATCTGGGATACACAATTCTTCACCCACAGTTGATCCAGAGGAAGGTGAATAAACCCACCAAAGCAAGATCAAATTTGCTCCAGCGTGGGAAACAATTCCTTCCTGATCCCCCGAGAGGCAATCGGATATTCCCTGGATCAACTTTACCTATAAATGTTAGTATCTAGTTATATTATGTACATTTAGGAATGAATCCAGGCCTTTTTTTAAAGCAATCTTCTGAGCTGGCCAGAACCACCTCTGGATATCTGGGATAGACAATCCCAGGATGGGTGTAAATAATATACAAGGCAATATAGTGAGATGAATACAGTTGTCTGGAGATGGTGGAGGCCAAACTTCCAAGTTGGTGCCAATATGAAATGATATATTTTTTGGCATTCCCAAAAGATTTGGGAGAATGCACCTGGAGAATGGCAACCTCTGAAGCAAACTAGGGGAACTGTTGGGAAAATAACATGTACTTTGGTTGGTGTGAGATACCATCTAGTGAAAAGTTTGATTGCAATATTGTGGACGTTAAGTGATCTTGCGCATTTCTGGAGATTGATTATACTGTCTCTCCAGTCTTCAGGGGAGAGTGAAAGATTACATTCTGTTTTCCATTTCTGCATGTATGGGAGCTTTTCTTGGGGGTCCAAATTCACTAAGTTAATGTAAATTTCTAATATGAGACCCATTCCCCAAGGGGGGGTCAATATTAGATGTTTTAAAGTGTGTGTTGTAGAAATGTTTTATATGAATTGTTCATTATTTGGGATATGATATGTTGCTTGAAGGGATGAGAATGTGTTCAATATGGAGTTTTTAATAAATTTACTAAGCATGTATATACTTCTTAATGTAATACAGGATAATATCCCCTGGGTTGCCTCTCTCTGTGGTGCAGGATGATGACCTACCTGCTCTGGTGCCTGCATCCTGGACTTCTCCATGCCTCATAATGATCTCTAAGGCAAGGCTGCACCATTTTAAGCTTCCCCTGCCGCCGTTTATTTCTTGTTTTTATGGGTCATTTTGAGCTGACTCCATTAGTATGTGGTACCACTGGATTCAATTCAAGAGGATATGCCAAAATCGAATGATACCAAGCTTGTGCTGCTAGACAGCCGAGGAAAGAATCAGTGACAGGATAAATAAAGGGAGCTCCGTGATGCAGCTCTACTCACATGCCTGGTCCGGCCATGTCCCCATGTATTTACTCCAGTGATGGCTGCATTGCACTTCTCAGGGCTGATGATGACAACAGTGGACTGCACCTATGTAATGAAACAGCCACTTGTAGTCGTTTTGGGAAGTCTGTGTTGCAGGGTTATAATGCAGGAACAAAAATTGGAGACAGGGACAAACCATTGTCACCCAATAGCAGTAGGTGCCTGAACAAGGATCTGTATCTGAATCACTGAATATTACTTTATGGAAGGCTGAAGATTTAAACATTTTTGAAAATTAGCTTTTAAAATTACATGAACATGTTAAAAATGATATAAAATGTAAGTACTTGTGTTTTTATATATTTGTGAAACTTAAAATGTCCTTACAACAAAACTCTCAGAAATATTAGAAGGAATGTCAAGCAGAATCCACCTTAAGAAAAGCCAATACCCACTATGATGCATAGTAGTATGTATTAATAAATATATGTCAACAATATATAACTTCATATTGTTACCCTTTTCTTTCAGAAATACATTTGTAAAGGTCAAATAATTTCAAGGTAAAAGAGGAAGCAGCTAGGTACCACGACATATATGAAAACCAAGTTATTGTATAAAAAAGAAATATGGAGGTCTAGCTGTCAAACGTTGGTTATGGTTCCTATTATATGGTACTCTATTCAGTGTCAAAATGAACATGAAGAAGGTCAAATAAATTAACAAAGCAACCCAGATGAGCCTTGTAGAACCCCACGGCAAACAGAACATCAATACTGTTCGCCAAGCGGAGCCGATTCCTTTAATCTCAAAATAACAACTATTTGTCATGCCTCCCGTCTTGAAACTGACAGTAACATAATTAAACTCAAAGATTCCAGTGGCAGACAACATTTTTTCCCCATAGTTGCTGTTCTAGCCTTGAAAAACAAGGCAATGGAACAAAGATAACATGGACAGGAAATCTGACGGTAAATTGTGCATTTACCCTAAGAATGAAGCAATCATGTCACTGCTTTAAACTAATGTGCCATCTTATAATTCCACATTAAATAGCCTGTCCTCATTTGTTGCTGAGTCAAACTAATGGCATTCCGATCTTTGATTGCAATGACCTACTGCATAATAAACTGACTCATCTACGCGACCGCAAAACTAATCAAAAGATCATCTAATCTGCTCCAAGCATGAATTTTAATTTGGAATATTTATAGGGCAGACATCAATAGCAACTTGTTTTTCCTTTGATTTCAAGGACCTCAGCAAACATATCTTTATGTCATTTCAAAATGCAAATTGTAAGGGTTATTTCTGATTAGTAGTATTTGATTTAATTCACAACAAATAAGACAAAGTGGGACTGATATTTATAAAATCTAGGTTTTGAAAATGTTGGGGTGTTTCCTATGTAAGCGATGCAGAAACCTTGTAATCACTCATACCATTTATTGATTAACATAGTGGACCTGAACATAAAACAGGAAGATTGGCCACCTTAAAGGGAACATCTAGGAACATCTAGGAATATCTAATTGTGCCAAAACAATATCCAAAGCCTTATTCCACGAAAATAACCACACAAAGACATTGGACAAAACAAAGCACGGTCTTTACTTGCCATTTTGGGCACAACTTCCACAGTTCAGATTTCTAATTCTCAAAATGTATTCCCCCAACAACAATCGTAAGCTGAGATCACTATAAACCCTAACCTTTTACTATAGCTTTTTCTACTTAAAGTTTCAGTAAACTCTCTTATTTAAAAACATGCTGACAGGTTGGGATTTTATAACATAATGCCATGTACACATGACCGGACTTTCTGGCAGAAAAGGTCAGGTGGTTTTCCCAACGGAGTTCCGACTGACTTCCGACCGAACGGACTTGCCCACACAGGAACAGACCAAAGTTTGTTTGTTTTGAACGTGATGACGTACGATGGGATTAGAAAAGGAAGTTCAATAGCCAGTAGCCAATAGCTGCCCTTGCGTCGTATTTGGTCTGTCGGACCAGCATACAGACGAACAGTTTTCCCGATAGGAATTGTTTCTTTTGGACAGATTTGAAACATGTTCTATTTCTAGGTCCGTCAGAGTTTTTGAAGAAAAAAGTCAGATGAAGTCCACACACGATAGTAATATCCGATGGAATGATTCCATCTGACCTTTTCTGCTGGAAAGTCCGGTCATGTGTACGCGGCATAAGAGACACTAGAAGTCGCTTCTGCCATAAATGTCCCCTCTGCCTGTCAGTGGGTAATGTGAACTGAGCTGTGTATGCATAGTTCAGGCAGCATTTATGGCCCGCTCTGTGTGCCGTCAAAATGCGTCTCCCGTGCACATGCATGGGAGTGACGTCACTGCAGCCTACGCCACCAAGCGGCTGAAGATTCACAATCCGGAAGGAAAACCAGGTTAACATGGATCAGAGGGAGCCATGACTGTCAAGCACTGGAGGACTCCATTTTTAGGTAAGTCTCTTATAATGTACTAGTATGCATGCATACTAGTACATTATGGCTTAAACCTGCAGGGGGACACATTTGTTCAGTTTCTTATAGAGACATTACTACCGCTTTAAACTTGTGAAGAAAATATTGTTGTATTTTATTAGTGGTTTTACTTTCTTGTTTCTCTTTGCCCTTGTACACACGGTCTGAGATTCCGACAACCAAATCCGTCAGATTTTGTCCGACGGATCTTGTCCAAAACTGTTGCATACACACGGTCGGACAAAGTTGTCGGAAAATCCGATCTTTCAGAACGTGATGACGTAATTTCGTTACGATGGGACTACGTTCAGGCTAGTAGCCAATAGCTTTGATGTAGGAATTTGATCTGAGCATGCGTGGCACTTTGTCCGATCGGAATTCTCTACACATGATCGGAGTATGTCTGATCGGAGCATTTTGTCGGAAAATATTTCCGGCAAGTTGGAAAATTTGGTCCGATGGATATTCCGACGGAAACAGTCCGATGCAGACCACACACAGTCGGAATATCCGACAAAACGCTCCGATCGGACACATTCCGTCGGAATCTCCAACCGTGTGTACAGGGGCTTTGTATAATTATGTGGTTTTCAGAACCATTTTCAGGATTGTCTAATAATAGTGGAAAGAATCAAAAAGTTATATCATTAATAACTTAAGTTAGCCTATGTGAATGGGAGTCACATTAGGGTTGCCACCTCATCCCTTTAAAACTGAACACATATGAATTACACAGGTTCTGAGGTTAATTTAATGCACATAAGACACTGAGTTTAATTACCACCTTAATCAGCCACAGAACTTGTGTAATTAATATGTGTATTAATATGTGTTCGGTTTTAAAGGGATGAGGTGGCAACCCTAAGTCACATCACAGCGGCACACAAAGCTTCAAACTCTGAACTCTAACTTTCTGAATTACATCCAATATCTGAGTGTATTTTGTTCCCTGCCCATCCCTCCCAACCTTTAAAAAAAAAAAAAATTAAACTCTAAGACAGTGTTACTAACAAACCCTTACTGTGTTCCTCACTATCACATCTTCAAGTTGTCGGGACCAGTGGTCTAGCACTGCTGTGTGTGCTTATTCTAAATGATCAGCATGCTGCTGCAGTTTTTTGGAGCCTAAAGCCTAGTACACAAAGGCCTATTGTCAGGCAGCATCAGCCAGGTCAATAGAAGCTGGCCATCATTCGGCCCATGGTTGCGTTAGTCGGGCGGCTTCTGTTGAAGGACCATGACAGAAATAGGTCTGCTGATCAGCTCCCGATCAGTGACCTTATCAAATGGCTTAAGAGTGCATTGAATTGAAGGGAATGTAAATACTCATTGTCTGAGAATAGATTTTGTTCAACAGTCCAATCCACTTCCCCCCACCTGGTATACTGTGAGATGGTAGTTTTATAAAGTTAAAGCACTTAACAAGAACAAGTAAATTACAAGAGAGTGGCTATAATATGAGACTAACCTTTGACTAAAGACTTTAGTTAATGTATTCTTTGGCACTAAAGCATCTAAGGCAGGGGTGGTCAACTTGCTTGATAAAGGGGGCCTCAAATGCACCCTCTGCCATTGATAAAGATCACTGCATATTTTTTTTTTTATATATTTTATTTCTTTATTGAAATTTTGAAAAATGACAAAGCAAATAATAAGATAAATTCATGCAATATCAACAGTATGTATAACAAGGGATAAAACAAAGTATTGGGATTCAATGCATTACAACAGGTATAGTGCTTAATGAATCAAGCGTGGTATTACCTACAGGAATATTGTTACTGAGGATCCTAAGGGTGTATAGTAATAGCAAATCAAATTGCCAGGTGGTACCTGGTCTCCTCTAAGCGTGTATAATATATAGTATGATATCTTAGTTGGACTATAGATGAACAGAGGAGAAACAAGGTGATTAAGCACTAAGATTCTTGGGTGCTCATGAGAGGCCTAATCTATTTTTATGAAGGGGATATAGATCTATGATCTTGCAGCCAGGGGGACCAATGCCTGCAAAAAAACACCCTCTTTGTAATGTGCTTTGGCAAAAATAAATTCTTGTAGATCATTATTATTTATCATAGAAATTGCCATTGCTAGGAGAGGGGTTTTTGTTTTTTTCCAGGATTTTGCTATGGATAGTCTGGCTGCAATAAAAGTATGAGTAATGAATGCTTGAAATTGAGTGGCCCAATATTCAATGCCTACACCTAAAAGGGCCAGTTTTGGGTCGGGTGAACAGGTGAAGGGTAACATAGGATATAAGGTTAAATATTTCCAACCAAAAATGAGTTATCTGCGGAAAATGCCGCCAAATATTCTCGCTTCCAAAATTCCATAGTGGAAGTTTTACTTTGTGTCCTCGGTTTTTAGAGCAAGGCGTAGGAAGCACATAGATGAAAGGTAGTTGGTTGTCCAGAAGTTGAAGAAGGTCTCCAGCAATAGCGTCTTTGGTCCACGGGGAAAGAATGTGACAAACTCTTAGGTATCTATAAAAGTCCTTGTGACTTAGATGGTAGGTATGGCATATGTCCTGGAAGGATTTTAAATGAGTATCCAAGAGGAGGTCACTAAGGTGTTGAATGCCATTTGAGTTCCAAGAATTAAGGTGATATCAGGTGAAGAGATAGTAGTGGTATGTACCGTTATGCAGATTGGGGAATACCATTTGAATGTTGCATAACTGAGTTCTAAACTCTGGATGTGGCTATTAAGGTATCGATAGTACGTATGTCGTGATGCTGACCCAGGAGCTAGTGAAGAGGGAGAGCTGAGTATATGGACCTGGAAGTGATTTCATGGAGCTAGTGGCCGACATTATCCAAGCTTTTATGTGAAAAAAATTAAACTCTGGCTAACACATCTCTAGGGATAGAAGCGGGGAGAGGTTTAGGCTTAAAAATTCTTTTCACTCAATCGATGATGAAATCTTGGGGATTATGTTCTGGAAGCAATTTCATGAAGAGCTGCACTATTGGGGATCCATTCAGGGACCCCTCTGAATTTTATATTATTTCTTCTTGATCTGTCCTCAAGGTCAGACATTTTATATTTAATCTGGTGGATTTTCTCTTCTTGCTCCATGTGGGCATCCACTACCTCATTAGGTGCAGATGTCAGAATGTACAGTACAGCTGTGCCCCCCCCCCTGTTTGAAATGGTAAGGGGGTACAATAGTACCCCTACCATTTCACAAAGAAAGTGTAAAAGAATGTTAAAAAAGACAAACACACTTTTGAAAAAGTCCTTTATTAAAATTTTTATTTATTTTTTTTAAATTCCAGCGGTGGTAATACACTTGCTATCTAGCGACGGATGATCATCTCTCCGAGGTCCAACGATGGCTGATCTGATCCAGCGACGGGTGATCTCTCCCTCCAGTCCAGCGCAGTGCAGTCCATCCATCATCTGTCTCCACTGGCTTTTATTTTAATAAAGGACTTTTTCAAAAGTGTGTTTGTCTTTTTTAACATTCTTTTACACTTTCTTTGTGAAATGGTAGGGGTACTTTTGTACCCCCTTACCATTTTAAACAGGGGAGGGGCCGGGATCTTGGGGTCCGCTTGTTAAAGGGGGCTTCCAGATTCTCATAAGCCCCCCCGCCCACAGACCCCCCACAACCACTTGCCAGGGTTATGGGGATGAGGCCCTTGTCCTCATCAACATGGGGATAAGGTGCTTTGAGGGGTCACAGACCCTCAAAGCATCCTCCCAATGTTGAGGGCATGTGGCCTGGTATGGTGCAGGAGCTGGGGCACTCTCTCGTCCCCTCTCTTTTCCTGTGGCCTGCCAGGTTGCGTGCTCGGATAAGGGGTCTGGTATGGATTTTTAGGGGGAACTCCATGCCCTTTTTTTTCTTAATTTGGCGTGGAGTTCACCTTAAAATCCATACCAGACCTGAAGGGTCTGGTATGGATATTTAGGGGGAGCCCCACGTCATTTTTTTTAATTTGACGTGGGGTTGCCCTTAATATCCATACCAGACCTGAAGGGCCTGGTAATTGAATTTGGGGGAACCCCACACTTTTTTTTTTTATCAATGACTTTCAACGACTGTTCTCTGTATTACGCGGAGCCGACAATTCATTATAGCCGCGAGTGATTTTAAATGACTTTTTTTCCTGCAGAAATGACACTTGTGCAGGGACAGTTCTAAGCACGGGAAACATGCGCCCCTTTACAGGCATACTATAGACACCCCCCAGGTACGAAATTTTAAGGAATATTACACTTTTATTGTTTCACTTTAAGCATTATTAAAATCACTGCTCCCGAAGAAACGGCCGTTTTGCATTGATACATGTCCCCTGGGGCAGGACCCGGGTCCCCAAACACTTTTAGGACAATAACTTGCATATTAGCCTTTAAAATTAGCACTTTAGATTTCTCCCATAGGCTTGTACAGGGTGTTTCGCGGCTTTTCGAATCTGACGCTAACACCCCAAATTGTTCACTGTTCGCTGAACAGGCGAACAGGCGAACAGGCAATGTTCGTGTCGAACATGAGTTCGACTCGAACTCGAAGCTAATCCCTAGTCCAGATATTAATTCAGAACTAAATGAACCACACATGTCTAGTATTTAATTCTTATGCAGCTTGCATTAGTCAGTGGATAGGAAGGTATATTATATTTTCTTGTTTTAAACTTTTTCTTTACATTTCTTCAGTTGCATCTTGGCTTCTGGCCTAGGCCAAAATGATGTCCTACATCCCAGGAGTTATCATGAGCCTTTTTTTTTCCTTTCATCTGGATGATGGGGGGTGGGGCTTCCTCAGCTAAGTATACCCTCCAGCCTGCATGTGTGAGCTAAGGGCATACGGATTCCATGAAGTAAATGCTGCATGAATCAACGGCCCTTTCTAAAGATGGCCGCAGCTAGAAATGCTAGCTGGTTGTTTTTCAAAGTGATTTCTCAACAAAATAAAGCATTGAGCCATGGATGGATGGGGAGTTTGAATATTAAAAATTAATTATTTAGCATTTTCAGTTAATGGTGCTCAGATAAAGTTTAGTTTCACCTTAATAGTATGATATGATACATTGTCAAACTTTAAAATGGTTAAATATTATTTTTCCAAAAAAGAACCAATTATTTTAATATTGCGATATGCTTTCAATATGCTTTAACCTCTTTCCACCCGCCCTATAGCCGAATGACGGCTATAGAGCAGGCGCTTTCATCCGGGAGGCCGTCCCTGGATGTCCTGGTGTTTACTTCTGCAATGCGCGCTGCCGCAGGCACGCATCGGGAAGTTCTGTGTTTGCCGTGTCCCCGGAGACAGGCAAACACAGATCGCTGTAAACGGCCAATCACAGCGGCCGTTTACAGCGCGATCGGCGTGTCCAATGTGAGATGATCTCATATGTAAACATATGAGATCATCTCTCAGCACCGCTCTCCCTCCTCACACAGACAGCGTGTGAGAGGGGAGAGATGAACGGCTGCAGCAGCCGTAAGTGGGAAAATAAAAAAATAAATTAAAAAAAGTGCCATCCGCCCCAGTGCCATCCTCCCCCAGTGCCATGCTCCCCCAGTGCCATCCTGCCCCAGTGCCATCCTGCCCCAGTGCCATCCCCCCAGTGCTACCTGTCCCCAGTGCCACCTGTTAGTGCTATATGTCCCCAGTGCCACCTGTTAGTGCTATCTGTCCCCAGTGCCACCTGTTGTCAGTGCCATTTGTCCCCAGTGCCATCTGTCATCAGTGCCACGTATAAGTGCCATCTGTCAGCAGTGCCACGTGTCATCAGTGCCACATAGTGCCATCTGTCATCAGTGCCACATATTAGTGCCATATTAGTGCCATCTGTCATCAGTGCCACGTATCAGTGCCATTTGTCATCAGTGCCACCTGTCAGTGTCACGTGCCATCTGTTGTCAGTGTCACATGTCATCAATGCCACTTATCAGTGCCATCTGTCATCAGTGTCACGCGTCATCGGTGCCACGTATTAGTGCCATCTGTTATTGGTGACACGTATTAGTGCCACGTATTAGTGCCATCTGTCATCAGTGCCACGTATTAGGGCCATCTGTCATCAGTGCCACATATTAGTACCACGTGTCATCAGTGCCACGTATAAGTGCCACGTGTCATCAGTGCCACGTATAAGTGCCATCTGTCATCAGTGCCACGTATTAGTACCACGTGTCATCAGTGCCACGTATAAGTGCCACGTGTCATCAGTGCCACGTATAAGTGCCATCTGTCATCAGTGCCACATATTAGTGCCATCTGTTATTAGTGCCACGTGTCATCAGTGCCACGTATAAGTGTCATCATTGCCACGTATCAGTGCCATCTGTCATCAGTGTCACGTGTCATTGTCCTGGTGCTCCAGGGCCTTCAAAAGTGTAATAGGTAGTCAACAAGTTAGATGTGTAATTTATGCTCCTAGAAGACCTGATGGCGCTCCCTGCATGTTGGGCCTCTCTATGTGGCCAGGCTGTGAAAAAGTTCCACACATGTGGTATTGTAATACTCAGGAGGAGTAGCAAAAAAATGTTGGGGTGTCATTTGCGGTATACACATGCCATGTGAGAGAAATAACATATTACAATGACAATTTTGTGGGAAAAATTTAAAAAATGAAAAATCTTAATTTTGCAAAGAATTGTGGGAAAAAAATGACATCAAAAAGCTCACCATGCCTCTTACTAAATACCTTGGAATGTCTACTTTCCAAAAAGGGGTCATTTGGGGGGTATTTGTACTTTCCTGACTTGTTCGGGTCACAAGAAGTGAGATAGGCCACCAGTACATCAGATGTGATCAATTTTGTGCGATTCGCACCACAGCTTGTAGACTCTCTAAATTTCACAAAGACCAAATAATATCCACTAATTTGGGTTATTTTTACCAAAGATATGTAGCAGTATAAATTGTGGGCAAAATGTATGAAGAAAAATTTATAATTTGCATAATTTTGTCACAGAAACAAAGAAATATGCGTTTTTTTTTTCAAAATTTTCGGTCTTTTTTCATTTATAGCGCAAAAAATATAAACCCCAGAGGTGATCAAATACCACCAAAAGAAAGCTCTATTTGTGGGAAAAAAAGGACAAAAAATTAATTTGGGTACAGTGTTGCATGACTGAGTAATTGTCATTCAAAGTGTGAGAGCACCGAAAGCTGAAAATTGGTCTGGGCAAGAAGGGTGTTTAAGTGCCCAGTAAGTAAGTGGTTAATAATATTCTATATTTATATTATATAACAATTTTCAGTTTATTGTATATTTTATTCAAGAACCCAATTGGGATGGGTAGTCATAAAAAACGTTTAAATTATAGCTTTGGCAATCTTTTATTTTAGTACAAATATACCTCAATATAGGGATCAGCAATAAATACTATAGTTGGAGACAATTTTTTTCCTTTACTTATAGTAAAAAATAAAATATATCTGATTAAACACATAAAACTTATCCAAACAGACATAATGTTTGAATATCATTGTCAATACAACTTCAATAATTTATTTGACGTAACTTGGCTTGGCATCATCTGGAACAGAAGAAGTTGAGGGCTACGACAAAGAGAAAAGCTTTGACCCTTTGTGCTCCAACAAATGGTATATTCCATTTCCAATAGCCAAACAAGCTTTTATCAGGCTCCGTCGACCCATAAACTACACTCCAGGTTAAACATGTAGCAATGTCATCCTTTATATTAGCCAAAAGGTTCAGTAGAGGCTCCCTGTAAAGATATGTGTAGTGAGCTGGCAGTAAAAATAGAAGCTTGACAGTGGGGATAAATGTGGATGTCAGAATAATATTACTCTTGTAGAATGGATGGCAGGAAGAAAAAAATGACACCAACATCCACCAGAGTAATTTTATAGATCTGCCTTTTTGCTAGATGTCAACGTTTATAAACTGCTTCCCTGCGACATGACAGCACACAAACACGTTGACATGCACTTGCACTAAAGTTTCAAACGTAAATTAAAACTCCAATTTAAATTCACAAATTCTCACGGAGTGCTTTTTCTATTTTATTTAGATTTTATGGGAAATGCAACAGGATATACTTTATAATCTAATGAAAAGCTTCAGGAAGCATAAGGCAGTATAGAGTTGGTTCAAAGAAGTCCAAAACAATTTGCAAACCCCCTCCCAATCAAGTTGATCAAGTTTACTTAAGCATTTATGAAAAACGTATCTTTAAATTATTTGATGTTTAAACTTGAGGCACACATTAATACTGCTCTGCTTCAAATTTATTTTATTAACTCTTGACTTGGAACAATGAAAACTTAACACTTTAGCACTAAAAACCGCAGAGAAGCTGGCTATCAAGTTCACAAATGTAAATGACTACTGTGCAATTTTTGGGATTTTTGCAGCATTATAGCCTTCTTCAGATCAGGGTGATCTTCATCTGAACAAAAGTGTGAAAACACCTGGTGTATTATCTTCAGCATTTTATTAAAAGGTAAAAAGATACAAATATACTCACGAATCAGATTAAAATGGTAGCGTATCATAAATTCAGAAACCAGATGCCAGCCCTTAAACCTTGAAGGTCCAGATTAGGGATGGTCCCAATGTTCGAGTCGAATGGAAGTTCAACTCGAACATCGGGTGTTCGCCGAATAGCAAACAATTTGGGAAGTTTGCGGCAAATTCAAAAGCTGCGGAACACCCTTTAAAAGTCTATGGGAGAAATCAAAAGTGCTCATTTTAAAAGCTTATATGCATGGTATTGTCATAAAAAGGGACCTGGATCCTGCACCAGGGGACATGTATCAATGCAAAAAAAAGTTTTAAAAATGCAATTTTTTTGCAGAGCAGTGATTTTAATAATGCTTAAAGTGAAACAATAAAAGTGTTATGTTCCTTTAAATGTCATAACTGGGGGGTGTCTATAGTATGCTTGTAAAGTGGCACATGTTTCTCGTGTTTATAACAGTCTGAGAGCAAAATTACATTTGGAAAAAAAGTAATTTAAACGTGCTCGTGGGTATAATGAATTGTCAAGCTCCCCCGCCTGCAGACCCCCACAACGACCCCATCGGGTCTCCCCATCAACATGGGGACAAGGTGCTTTGGGGGGGCCACTACCCCAAAGCACCCTCCCAATGTTGAGGGCATTTGGCCTGGTATGGTTCAGGAGGGGGGCGCTCTCTCATCCCCCCTCTTTTCCTGTGGCCTGCCAGGTTACGTGCTCGGATATTGGTCTGCTATGAATTTTGAGGGGGGGCCCCCCCCACACATTTTTTTTTAATTTTGGTTCAGGGTTTCCCTGTGGGGGAATCCCATGCCGTTTTTTATCAATGAAGTTTTATGTGTATTGCCGGACCGACAATTCATTATAACCGCAAGTAGTTTTAAATCACCTTTTTTTCCTTTAGAAATGTCATTTTGCTGTTTGACTGTTCTAAACACGGGAAACATGTGCCACTTTACAGTGGGTGCATTTGATGGCACAGTGGCAGCATTCGATGGGCACAGTGGCAGCATTCGATGGGCACAGTGGCAGCATTTGATGGGCACAGAGGGAGCATTTGATGGGCACAGAGGGAGCATTTGATGGGCACAGAGGGAGCATTTGATGGCACAGTGGCTGCATTTGATGGGCACAGTGGCGTTAACTGATGGGCGCAGTGGCAGCATTTGATGGGCACAGCGGCTGCGTTTGATGGCACAGTGGCTGCATTTGATGGCACAGTGAGCCTACAATTGTTTTTTTGTTTTCAGAATTTTTCAGTTTCTTTGCACGCCCAAAAATTTTGAGCACCAGCTGCCACTGGTCCTGGGTCTTCTTTTTGGGCAACTGGTAATGAATGGTCAGGGTGGACACTGATGGTGGCTTGTCTAGTGACTAGTTGTTAATTAGCTTACTGGTAATTAGATCACTGTTAGCTGTTAGTTGCAAGCTGTTGATGATTAGCTTATGCCGCGTACACACAACCAAACTTTCCAGCAGACTAGGTCAGACAGAATCAGTCTGTCAGACAATCCGATCGTGTGTGGGCTAATCCGATCATTTTTCATTAAAAAAATCCGATGGACCTAGAAATAGAACATCTTTCAAATCTGTCCGACGGACTCAATTCCTATCGGGAAAACCGTTCATCTGTATGCTGGTCCAACGAACCAAATATGACGCAAGGGAAGCTATTGGCTACTGGCTATTGCACTTCCTTTTTTAGTCCCGTCTTACCTCATCACGCTTAAAACGAACAGACTTTCGAATGGACATAGTCTAGTCATGTGTGGCCAAGTCAGTTCGTTTGGAAAGTCCATCGGAACTCCACCGAAAGACCGTTGGACCTAGTCTGCCGGAAAGTCTGGTCGTGTGTATGCAGCATTACAGTCTGCATTGTTTAGGATAATAGCTCTTATCTTATTTTGTGTGTGATACATTCTGGGTGAGTTTAGTTCTTGGGTCCAATGCTCAGCTATAATACCTGGTTCCTGGTTCCAGAGTTAACTAATGCAGCTTCCACATTAATGGACTAGTAAGCTACATTATACATTATTTTTCTTTTAGATTTTAGATATGTAAAAAAAGTTAAGCTGAAGTTGAACTTTAAGTTTTGCAGTGACATACACATATGGTACAATTTACCACTAATAGTTACAGTCATTTTTTGCAAATTTGTAGTGAAAAGAATGAATACGAGCTGCATTTGACACATCTATTTATTCAGCTGTTTGCTTTCTTTGTTTGCTAACTAGTGTATTAATAGAGTTAGAGTAGAATCTATACAAATATCCAATATGCATGTTGATGCTTAATGGCTTTAGTTCAGAACTGTAAATGAATTCAGCACCATGGACAGCGTAATGTCTTCTTTGTATTGTACACCCAGAGCATGCTTTACATGGACCTGAACAAAGATGAGACACGTGATTTTCAGGCTTCTGCCTTTTTATATTATAATAAATGTAGGGGGCAGATAGCAATTTAAGATACAAAATTACAGTAGGAAATTGTATTTTTAGGCCTAATTTGAACTTCTGTATGCTACTTAGAAGGGAAAAAAAAGGCAATCAGTAAAATAACACCTCCATTCTGAGCACACACTTGATCATTACATGTTTGTCAAAAGATCCTATTTTTTTGAAAGGTTGGAGCACAATGGTTATGCTAGTAGATGACAGAAGAGCCCAGGGTGGCTTTAATTCAGAATTACAAATGACTTTAGTACCATGAAATGATTTCCAGCCATTAGCTTTCCGCTGCCCCATGAGTCCAGGGATGTCTACAAAGAGCATGCACAAAAAAGGACATTCATAAGATCCCTGGCTAAGAAGCTTCTATGGCAGCCTTTTGCCAGTTTAAAGTAGATGTAAACCCAAACTGGGCAACATTAAAGGGATTGTAAAGCTTTGTTGTTTTTTTTAAAACAACAAACATGTCATACTTACCTCCACTGTGCAGCTCGTTTTGCACAGAATGACCCCAAACATCCTCTTCTGTAGTCCCTCAGCGGCGCTCTTGGCTTCTCCCCGCATAGAGTGTCCACCTTGGAGAAGCTCTCTCTTATGGTGAACACCCATGTGGGCGCACTCCTGAGTTCTGCATCTGTGTCCATTCACTGAATGCAGGACTCGGCCCCACCCCCCAGCGCCACATTATTGGATTTGATTGGCAGCAGTGGGAGCCAATGGCTGCGCTGCTATCAATCTATCCAATCAGGACACTGCTTTGCAGGAACACAGAGTTCATCCGTTCTCCCCTGTCAGAACAGAGATCTGCCTCATTTATATAGGCAGATTTCGGTTCTGTGTGTTTTACTGACACCTGTCCACTGTGCAATGGTGTCAACACATCAAACCTCGTGCTGACGTCAGTGTGCTGTAACGCAGTGGACAGGTGTTCACAAGTCGGCCGACTGTTTTCTTGATGATTCTACTCTGCATTCCTGTAAGTGCAATTTTTAGCCTTAATAAATCCTTCATGGTACATTTTACACTATGGTGAGTCTGTTTACATTTTTGGGTAACGCTTGACCTACTCCCTCGACTGGTCAATGATCGAGTCTCCCTGGTCACCTGGTGCCTAGTTCAAGATTCTTCTCACCAAATATCTGGAGCAGAGATGAGTGACATGTCACACATAGCCATACCCCCCCCCACAGTTAGAAACACACCCCAGGACACACTTAACCCTTACCCTGCCCCCTAGTGGTTAACCCCTTCACTGCCAGTGTCATTTATACAGGAATCAGTGCATTTGTATAGCACTGATTGCTTTATAAAAGACAATGGTCCCAAAAATGTACGATGTATCCGCCATAATGTCACAGTCATGATAAAAATCCCAGATCGCCGCCATTAGTACTAAAATAAAAATTATTAATAAAAATGCCATAAAACTATCCCCTATTTTGTAAACGCTATAACTTTTGCGCAAACCAATCAATAAAAGCTTATTGCGTTTTTTTTTAACCAAAAATATGTAGAAGAGTACGTATCAGCCTAAATTATGTTTTTTTATATACTTTTGGGGGATATTTATTATAGCAAAATGTAAAAAAAAATGCGTTTTGTTCAAAATTGTCGCTCTTTTTTTGTTTATAGCGCAAAAAATAAAAACCGCAGGGGTGATCAAATACCACCAAAAGAAAGCTCTATTTGTGGGAAAAAAAAGGACGTCAATTTTTTTTGGGAGCCACTGTCAGTTAAAGAGACGCAGTGCCAAATCGCAAAAAGTGCTCTGGTCAGAAAGGGGGTACAATCTTCTGGGGCTGAAGCGATTAACCACTTGCTTACTGGGCACTTAAACCCCCCTCCTGCCCAGACCAATTTTCAGCTTTCAGCGCTGATGCAGTTTGAATGACAATTGCGCGGGCATACAACACTGTACCCAAATTAAATTTTTATCATTTTTTTCCCACAAATAGAGCTTTCTTTTGGTGGTATTTAATTACAGCTGGGAGTTTTATTTTTTTGCTCAACAAACAAAAAAAGATGCAAAAAAAAAAAAAAATCATGTTTAATAGTTTATTATAAAATTTTGCAAACGGGTAATTTTTCTCCTTCATTGAAATGCGCTGATGAGGCGGCACTGGTGGGCACTGATAGGCTGCACTGGTGGGCACTGATAGGCACAGTTAAGGCAGCACTAATAGGCACAGATAAGGTGGCACCGATAGGCACAGATAAAGCAGTTCTGATGGGCACGGATAAGGCGGCACTGATGGGCAAAGATGGGCACAGATAAGACGGCACTGATTGGCAAAGATGAGCACAGATAAGATGGCATGGATAGGGTGGCACGGATGGTGGCACGGATGGGTGGCATGGATGGGCACTGATAGGTACCACTGATAGATTAAACTGATGGGCATTGATAGGTGGCACTGATGGGTGGCACTGATGGGCACTGGTAGATGACACTGATGGGCATGGATATGTGGCACTGAGGTGCAGCACTGTTGTTGCGGCAGATTGTGGGCACTGGTAGCTGGCACTGTGGGCACTGATAGGTGGCACTGTGGGCACTGTTGGGTGGCACTATGGGCACTAATGGGTGGCACTGATGAGCGGCACTTTTTCCTACACATAGGTGGCACTGGCAGGGGGCAGGTGGGCACTGATGAGCTGACTCCAGCTCGCCGTGATTGGGACTGAAGTCCCTCTCACGGCCGACAGTGATCAGCTTTTTCTTTCTCCTCGCGCTGTCAGTGCGAGGAGGAAAAATAGCCGATTACCGGCTCTGTTGTGATCACATGTTCAGCTGTCATTGGCTGACAGCTGATCACGTGGTAAGGGGTCGGGATCGACCCCTTGCTCCGATCTGTGATCAGGCGAGTCTCATAGACTCGCTGATCACAGAGCGCGCCGTGCACGCTCCTCGTGCATGGGACGACGTCAATAGACGTCGTCCCGGCAAAGCAGGTCCGCGCTGTAGCCGTCATTCGGCTATAGCGCGGATCTCAAGCGGTTAAGGGAACAGGATCTATTTTCTTTTTTTTTTTTTAGAGTAACAAACCCTTTAAACACATTTAGCTTATGTGGGTAGTTTCATTACCCTGCCACTAGTTTGATAGCAGTTGCTATTGTCAGAGGACAAAGACTGCATCCACAAAATCAACTGCTTAGCCTGATCTGCAAAGATAAAAGTTTCTGATGGCTGCTGTGGACACCAATATGTCCTTGCTTGACTGAAGGTTTTATACAGGAGACAACTTGTTACTCTCCTGATTGATGAACGGTTTCTAAAAAGTTATGTACCATTTCCAGTGTCTTCAGAGCATATTGTTAAAAAAACGTTAATCATTTAAATGCCCGAATACTTGCTTTGTACTGCACAGATCTCTTGGCTTATAGTAAATTAATTTTTGATAAAACTTCAAACCCAGAAGTTTAATCAGAAGTTGACCTAAGCACACGTTGAAGTCTATTGTGAAGTTATCCGGCATATTCCTGCCACTCATCTCTCTTTTAATCTAATGATCTTTCTACTCTGCCCGTACATGCTCATTTACATTCCTTGACACATTTTATCAATTCATACTTTGCCTTTCTATTTCAACTATCCTCCTTTTAATATACTTTCTTGTCAGGAGATTCACAGCTGTCACCACCTCCTTTTCTCTCTTTCTCTCATATTTTAGAGTACATCCAAGATCAAATGTACATTGGTTTAACTTCTTTTTTTTTTTTTTTTTTTTTTTTTAAAGAAGTTTCTGAGTTCAAGTCAGGTCTTTAGTTAAAATGAAAAAAAAAAAATGTTTCAAAAGTGTATTTTTTCCCAACAAGCTGTGTGTGCAATTTTTTTGTGTGTTATTAATTCTGGCTTTTAGCAGCAATGTGAATTTCAAATGTCAGTTGAAAAGGTACATAAATATGTACATATCAAGTACAAAAAGTGAAAACTAGTGAAATTAGAGAGACAGGAGTTTTTTTTTATTTTTTTTATTTCGACTTGTAGATGTGTATTACAAAAAATGCAGAATGGTTTTACATTTTAACCACTTCAGCCCCAGAAGGATTTACCCACTTTCTCACCAGGCCATTTTTTGCTATACGGCATTGCGTCAATTTAACTGACAATTGCGCTGTCGTGCGACACTGTACCGAAAAAAAATGTATGTCCTTTTTTCCCCCACAAATAGAGCTTTCTTTTGTTGGTATTTGATTGACGCTGCGGTTTTTGATTTTTTGCAGTATAAGCAAAAAAAAAGCGACTATTTAAAAAAAAAACACAATATTTTTGCTATAGTAAAAATCCCCAAAAAAGTAAGAAAACTAATTTCTTCATCAGTTTAGGCCAATATGTATTCTTCTACATATTTTTGGTTTTAAAAAATCGCAATAAGCGTATATAGATTGGTTTGCGCAAAAGTTATATTGCTAACAAAATAGGAGATATATTGATGGCATTTTTATTTTTTTTAATAGTAATGGCAGTGATCAGCATTTTTTATTCAGGACTGTGACATTGTGGCAGGCAGATAAGACACTTTTGATACTCTTTGGGACCATTGACATTTATACAGTAATTAGAGCTAAAAATAGCGACTGATTAGTGTATAAAAGACACTAGCAGGGAATGGGGTTAACACTAGTGGGTGATCAAGGGGTTAAGAGTTCCCTAGGGAGGTGTTTCTAAGACACCCTTTCACACTGGGGCGCTTTGCAGGCGCTACATCGCTAAAAATAGTGCCTATAAAGTGCTCTGAAACAGCCGATGCTGTGTCTCTGATGTAAAAGCCCCGAGGGCTTTCACACTGGAGAGGTGCGCTGGCAGGACGGTAAAAAAATCCTGCTAGAAGCAGGTTTGGAGAGGTGAAGGAGTGGTGTATACACCGCTCCTCCACTGCTCCTGCCCATTGAAATCAATGGGGCAATGCAGAGGCTTGTTGCGGTGGTTTTTAACCCTTTCTCAGCCGCTACCGGGGGGTAAAACCGACCTGCTAGTGTCCGAATATCCCCGCAAACCCGATGGTAAAGCTCAGCTAAAAATAGTGGCGCTTTACCGCAGACGCACCTTCCACCCCAGTGTGAAAGGGACCTAACTGTGGGGGAAGTGTAGTGACTGGAGGAGTAAAGAGATCGCTGTTCCTGATCACTAGAAACAGCAGATCTCTCTCTCCTCCCTTGCCAGAATGGGGATCTGTTTGTTTACATACACAGATTCCCATTCTGGCTCTCTACAGAGCGATCGTGAGTGGCCGGTGGACATTGTGGCCGCCGGCCATGTGCATCAGCTCCGGTGTCGTGCCCTCCATACCTCTTAAAATGGCCGACATACACCTATGGAGGTTTGTTCAGCCGTGCCAACCTGCCGCCATATAATGAGGTGGCTGGTCGGCAAGAGGTTAAACAGGGTTGTAAACTTTAAAGGGATAGTTCACCTGTACCACAAAACTGTCTATGCAGATAAGATGGATCTGTATGTAGCACTAACCCTCGAAGGAGCTGCTGGTTAGATTGGGCTTACTGGTACCTTCTTTTTCCCTCACTTCACGTCTAGGGGTGTCCCGTGGTGGATGGCCCAGTAACTTGAGAGACTGACAACAGATCCACTTAAAGGGATTTTATTTGCAAAAACGTAGACAATGAACAGTCTCTTAAAATGGGATCAGAGGGTTGAAAAGGAAGTTCAGGTACTCTTAGTGTCAAAGTCAATATTGAAGAACTTTCTTACTTTGACTGCATCCAGAGAATAGCCATTCACAACTGGATGTTCACTCAAGTTGGATAGTCCCTCTCTGAGCCCACGTACACACGGTCGGAGATTTTGCCAACCAAATCCGTCGGATTTTGCCCGTCGGATTTAGTCCGACGGATTGTGTCCGAAACTGTTGCATACACACGGTCGGGCCAAGTTGGCGAAAAATCCAATCTTTCAGAACGTGATGACGTAATTTCGTTACGATGGGACTACATTCAGGCTAGTAGCCAATAGCTTTGATGTAGGAATTTGATCTGAGCATGCGTGGCACTTGGTCCGATCAAAATGCTCTACACATGATCGGATTAGGTCCTTCCGGCCCAGTTGGTCGGGAAATATTTCCAACATGTTGGAAATTTGGATCGGACGGAGATTCGGACGGAATCAGTCCGATGCATACCACACACAGTCGGATTATCTGACGACGAGGTCCGATAAGATTAATTCCGACAAATTCTCCATGTGTACAAGGGCTCACAAGGCCTAGCATACAGGAAATGTGATTATTCACAGTGGCAAGGAATGGTAATGCATTTTGAAGCTACAGCTTCTTCATCCGACCATCTGATCTGGTCTGATGAAGAAGCTGTAGCTTCGAAATGCATTACCATTCCTTGCCACTGTGAATAATCACATTTCCCGTTCCTGTGAAGTCACGACCAGCTGCTTCTTGTTACCTGCCTCCTGGTTCCCAGCATTCTCTGGATCCCTGTAAGATCACACCAGTGCCCCAGGCTGCAAAGGGAAGACTTTTATGAGACTCCAGGACTGGCGATTTTCACCACATACTGAACTCATCTAATTTAACCTGTTAGTTACTACTTGTTTTTATTAAATATATGATTTATACTGCACTCAGTCTGGCGCCCCTCTGTTCCCATTCATATTCCAGTCAGACTGATGCTGAGGTCCAAATTTAGACAATTGTACCCAAACCAAACTGCAGTTCAGGTGTAACCTTAAATTTGAAAAACACACAGAGGATGCTGGGACTGTGACATCACAATGGGCGGGGACATCATCCGGTGATGTCCCTATATAAGTCGCCGCACGCCGCGTCCCTGTCATTGTAACCGGAGAGAGCGACGAGGCAACATCTCCAGAAGAGAAGAACAGAAGGACAGAAGAGAAGAACAGAAGGCCAGAAGACAGCGGCGACAGAAGACTGGGCCACTGCTTGTAAAAGAGCTAGAAGAAGGCGCGGTGGCCCGGCAAGAAGAACCGAAGAGGGGGGACAAGACCCCCGAGGAGGGGGACAAGACCCCCGAAGTCGGAAGAAGAGGGCGGCGGCGGCGAAGAAGAAATCCGGGCTCCTCCGCTAGTAAAAAAGCTAGCAGAAGATAGCGGAGGAGTCCGGCGAGAAGAGCCCGAAGACGGAAGAAGACCCCCGGAGCTGTGCAATAAAGTATTTTTAACCCTTGTGTGTTGTGTTTTTTTTATACTTTTTTTCACAGGTGAATGGGTAGGGGTACATTGTACCCCATACTCATTCACATGGGGTGGGGGGCAGGTATCAGGGGGCCCCCTTATTATGAGTGATTTTTATTACTGAGGACAATACTACTGTATATTCTATTTATGCTTTTAACATGTAAATGATTTTAATATATGATTTGTTATATTATGTGCCACTATTGCATGTATTGTCTGCCATGTACCTACTCAATCATGGCAAACAAATAAATACTTGTTCATGTTTTACGTTGAGTCTTTGGATTAGCCACAATATACATACCTCATTTAAAGTCCAGACCCTCTTTCTTTATGTACTCATCTAAAGTCCCAAAAGCCCCCTCTGTTGTTTTTCAAAAGAACAACCTCTCTTGCAAACAGGGATGCGACAAGCCAGTTACCACTGACAGATGTGATTACAATGATCAGATTTTTGAAGTTAAAAAAGATAGGCGCCACTTCTACCTCTGTGCTTGCAACCCCAAACAAATATCAAAAGTAAAAAATACTGTATAACATTGAAAATACAGTATTAAAAATACAAGTTAATTTCTATTAGTGTCTAAAAAAAAATTATTTTACCAGTGTCCATACAACTGTAAAATGATGTCCACTTATTTTATTAGACCGTAGAAATTAGATATAAGAACAATTTTGTTTGTGTCCATCCAATAAGTCCATGCACCATGATTTTAAATATCCGTGACTGCTTTTTCACTCCATAATAAAGTGCTCCACCGTGTGTGGTAAGATAAGGCCGCGTACACACGTGCGGACTGTTCGCCCAACCTTGTCCGCTGAACAGTGTTTGAGCGGACAGTCCGCTCGTGTGTGGGGCTTCAGCGGACAGTTTCAGCGGACAGTTGGACGAACAAGGTCTTACGGAAATTCCGAAAAACTGTCCGCTGAAACAAGGTCCGCCCGTGTGTAGGCTTGTTCGGCCAACTAAGTCTCGCGCATGCTCAGAAAGGATTTTCACGCCGAAAGCTATAATGCAGTGTATAGGACGTCGTATTTTTCGTCCCGTCGTACGTGCCGTTCACGTCATCGCGCACGGTTTCAGCAAACTGTTCGTCCGTCGTGTGTGGCCATGTCCGTCCATGCTAAGTTTGAGCGGACTGTTTGCCGAAACTGTTGGACGGACAAAGTTGGGCGAACAGTCCGCGCGTGTGTACGCGGCCTAAACCACTCACCAGAATTAAATGGCCATAAAGACCTGCTCATCCTTTAGATTATATCAACAAGGAAGGTGAAATGGATTCAGCATATAGTATGCATTCCCCTGCAACTTTTCCCCCGCATTTAAATGGAAATCATGGATCCAAAAAGATATAAATGTATCCATTGTATAATACATTTATTAAAATTGAGCAATTAAAAACTTGCTAACCAAACGCATTTACAATTTATATTGTGCTCAAAAGCAGCACTAGCACAAACAGCTTGTATTGTTAGAGCTTAACACCGCCAAAGGAAACCAGCGTGCATCATGCCCGACCCCAACTCAATGCATTTCACCAATAGGCATCCTCAGGAAGTCCTTCCTGGAGAGGATTCCACTTTAATGCTAAGCTGGTCTAAATTTGGATCAAGATCAGAACAATAATTTAAGGACTTGACATATATTTGCAAAGAGGACATGGAAACGAGGCTAAATCCGCGTACACACGATCAGATTTTCTGACGGGAAATTTGTGATGACAGGCTGTTGGTGGTTTTTGCATGCTCCATCAGACAATTGTTGTTGGATTTTCCATGGACAAATGTTGGATGGCAGGCTTTAAAAAAAATTCCACGGACAAATGTCTGTTGTCAGATTTTACACAAGTCCATTGAACAAAAGTCAAAAGTACAAACACGCATGCTCGGAAGCAAGGATGAGCCAGAAGTGTTTGGTCTTGTAAACAGGCGTTCGTAATGGAGAATTAACATTCGTGATGCGGCAAATTATGAAAACTTGATATGCAGCGCACATTCCCTTCTTCTTTAATCTCTTGTAGCCATCATTCAGCTATAGCGCGGACCTGCTTTGCCGGGACTACGTCTATTGATGTCGTCCCGTGCACGAGCGGCCTGCGCGCCACCTGAGGGGCGCACGCAGCGCGCTCTGTGATCGGTGAGTCTATGAGACTCGCCTGATCACGGATCCGAGCAAGGGGTCGATTTCCGACCCCTTACCACGTGATCAGCTGTCAGCCAATGACAGCTGATCATGTGACAAAACAGAGCCGGTAATCGGCTATTTTTCCTCCTCGCGCTGACAGCGTGAAGAGAGAAAAAAAAGCAAGCCGATCACCAGCGGCCGTGATCGGGACATCAGTCCCGATTGCGGCCAGCGTATCAGTGCCCATCTGCCCCCTGCCAGTAACCTCCAGATATTAAAAAAGTGCCACCCAGCAGTGCCACCCATCAGTGCCCACAGTGCCACTCAGCAGTGCCATACATCAGTGCCCACAGTGCCATACATCAGTGCCCACAGTGCCATACATCAGTACCCACAGTGCCACCTATCAGTGCCCACAATATGCCTCAACAACATTGCTGCACCTCAGTGCCACATATCCATGCCCATCAGTGTCATCTACCAGTGCCCATCAGTGCCCATCAGTGCCGCCCATCAGTGCCCAGCAGTGCCACCTATCAGAGCCACCTATCAGTGCCACCTATCAGTGCCCATCAGTCCCATCTATCAGTGGTACCTATCAGTGCCCCTTAGTGCCACCCATCCGTGCCACCCATCAGTGCCACCTATCAGTGCCCATCTTTGCCCATCAGGGCCGCCTTATCTGTGCCCATCAGTACTGCCTTATCTGTGCCTATCGGTGCCACCTTATCTGTGCCTATTAGTGTCGCCTTAACTGTGCCTATCAGTGCCCACCAGTGCCGCCTATCAGTGCCGCCTCATCAGCGCATTTCAATGAAGGAGAAAAATGACCTGTTTGCAAAATTATATAACAAACTATTAAACATGATTTTTTATTTTTTTTATTTTGCATCTTCGTTTGTTTAGCAAAAAATAAAACTCCCAGCTGTAATTAAATACCACCAAAAGAAAGCTCTATTTGTGGGGAAAAAAATGATAAAAATTTAATTTGGGTACGGTGTTGTATGGTCGCGCAATTGTCATTCAAAGTGCATTAGCGCTGAAAGCTGAAAATTGGTCTGGGCAGGAGGGGGGTTTAAGTGCCCAGTAAGCAAGTGGTTAATGGGATAATAAGGAAGCTGCTTTGCTGGTGATACTGATGGAGTTATGGCAAACACATTTTCAAAGCCTTTTTTTTCCTAGTGATATCAAGAATAATATTATTATGCTTGTTATTTTTATTTTTTTGGTGCAAGTTACCACAACACCATTATCCCGTTGTTTTTAAGATAAAAGATACAACTATGTTGGTGTCCCTTGTTAATTTTACATTGTATTTTTTAAAATGTAACTACCTACTTCCAAACTGTCATTTGAAGTTAAACACATAGCCAAGTATTATTCTACACAATCTATCTGCCAATAGAACTTAACCAAAAAGAGCATTCTATGCATCCAAAATTCTAGAAAATATCAAAAATCAAATCATTATTCAACCAAAAAATAAAATAAAAGTCTCATGCATGTGTCCTTATTTTTAATATAGGGGGTCAACAATGCCAGGAGTTGGTGAAAGCAGGGGTCCGTCATTCAGGATTATTCTCATGGAGCTCCTGCAGCAAAGGCATATGACATAATTGGTCACGATTAATAAAGCAACCAATTTTTGGTCCAAGAAATCCTCTTCCTCTTGTTCCTGGACTGGACTTGGGTCACAGCAATAACTCCAAGGCCAATAAAAAATAACACGTTATCTCCGATTATGCAACATGGCTGGTTGACAAACGGCCATTCAGAAACAAACTGAAAAATACAAAATGAAAAGTGTTAATCAACACTCAAACTTCTACTAACATGAAATTAGCAGAGGGAGCCCAAAGGGTGGTGCTAAAGAGCTGAAAAACCATGTAGTAAGTCACTACATTCGTGTTTGTTGGCCGATAATTTCTTTCCGTTTGTATGCAAGACAAGTTCCTGGCCAATGCCCTTCGGACAAAAGTCTGAGGTTTTGTCTGCGGAAAATCCAATCATGTACAAGGCTTTAGTGACACAACTATGCAGGAAAAAATAGGAACTGGAGTTCAGAAAATGGCAGCAGGTGCTCTGTACTGATGAGTCAATATCTTAAATATTTTGGCAATAGCAGGAGGTAGTTTGTTTGTGGAGGGCTGGAAAGCGATACAGTTATAAGTGTCTGCCGGCAACACTGAAGCAGTGCGGAGGTTCCTTGCAAGTTTGGGGCTACATTTCTGCAAGTGGAGTTGGAGATTTGATCAGGATCAATTATGTTCTTAATGCTGAGAATTACAGGCAGATACCTATCCATCATGTCATACCATCAGGGAGGCATGTGATTCGCCCCAATTTATTTCTGCAGCAGAACAACAACCCAAAACATGCAGCCAATGTTATCAAGAACTATCTTCAGTGTAAAGAAGAACAAGGAGTCCTGGAAGTGATAGTTTGGCCCTCACAGAACCCTGATCGCAACCTCATGGAGTTTGTCTGGGATTTCATGAAGCGACAGAAGGATTTGAGGCCACCTTCATTCACAGAAGATCTATGCTTAGTTCTTCAAGGTTTTTGGAACATCCTACCTGCCAAGTTCCTTCAAAAGCTGTGTGCAAGTGTACCTAGAAGAACTGATGCTGTTTTGAAGGCAAAGGGTGGTCACACCAAATATTGATTTAATTTGGATTTCTCTTCTGTTCATTCGCTTTCCATTTTGTTAATTGATCAAAATAAACAATTAACACTTTTATTTCTATCTGAAAGCACTCTTCGTTTACAGTATTTTTTTCACACCTGCCTAAAACTTTTGCACAGTTTACTGTGTATATGTGTTTTTTTTTTCTATAGAGGGCGGTATGCTACAGACAATAGAAAATATAGCTATAGTGAAACTATGTACCTTATATACCATCAACGCCTGTGATAAGCCTCCCCCACTCTGTATGTCTTGTTTGAAATCTTAAATAAAGATCATGAAAAAAAAAACATATTCTGTTCACTTTCATATCAAGCTCTATCTTTTTATCAGTTACTAGTAGAATCCCATCTATATGTTATATGATACTATTAAATTATGTTTGATTAACATTTTTTATTTATTGTAGGTTACTTTTTATTATAATATTTAATATTTTACATTAGCATCATTGTGTTCGCAGAGGATTTTTTTTATGTATATATCTTTTATGTATATATACTTTTTTAGTCTTAGAAGCAGCACAGTAGGAAGTATACATTCAGGCTAACTTTGTGAGACTTCATAGGGGAGTGCTATGATTATTAGTATTCATTTGGGGTTCAGTGGTGTCTTGCAGAGCCACTACTGTATCCCCATAGGCATGAACCTGATTCTGAATGCATTAGTCCTATTGACTTCAAATAAGCACCCTCCAATATGCAAGTCTACAGAGCTGGGGATTTCAGGAAAAATACACTAAAAATCAATGTGTGATGTTGCGCTCTAGGTATTGACTTAATAGATATAACATACAACATATGTGAAATAAAATCCTCAGTAGTATTCATAGAATGCCGAAGGGCAGCTATTGTAAAGTGCGGGTGCTATAAGTAATAGTGGAAAAAAACTTTGTGTAGACTAATATTGCAATAATAACAAAACACATAGGTAATTCATTATACAAAATAAATTAAAGTGCTCGATAATATATAAAGTCCATGTAGCAATGAACTAAAACAGTGACATGCTATGCCAAATAGCAGTTGGTGCAAATCCAAAGCAAATTATTGGTGACTGGGTGATAAAATTCTTCAGTGTAGATTACACCTCTGTGCAAGGTGGTCCCTTATCTCACCGCCGTAAGGTAACGGCGTGAAAAAGTGCAAAGATTACAAGGATAATCGGAATTCCTGCCACAGGCCAGTAGGGTTTTTCTTTGAATATCTCAGTGATAGGTATGAGAAAAAAATAGGGAAGGAACTCCACGTCCAATGTGATATATAAGAAGGAGAGAAAATGGAGGTCCAGATCGTGAAGTATGTTAAGAATAAGTATGTTTTATTAAAACAAAGAGCCGAATGTACTCACATTAAGAACAAGGAAACAAAGCACAGCACCGCGAGCGGCGAGCTCGCACCTGACGTCACTTCCGATGCCTGTCTGTTGAGACGTGTAGTGTCACAATCACCTGACTTTATCAGGGATCCCTGATGAAGTCAGGTGATCATGACGCTACGCGTCGTAACTTTTGTGTACAATAAGGATTGATGCTATATTTTTAATTGATGTTTATTTAATATTGAGGGTATATACAAAGTCCCATTTCTCTGTTTTTTGTTTGTGGATTATACTTTTAGGGATGATGCCTCGTGTGGTAAAAGATTTATTTAAATTAAGGTTGCTACATATGTGTTTTTTCTTGTAAAATTATATCATACATCCCAGTGATTCTGCATGAGTACTTTTTCCTTTATCTGGAGAAGGGGAGGAGGGGTTTTCTCAGCTAAGCACACCCTCCTGTCTGCATGTCTGAGCTAAGGATAGATGGATTCCAGAAAGAACATGCTGCATGAATCATGTGTCCTTACTCAAGATGGCCACAGATATAAATGCTGGGGGGGGGGGGTTCAAAGTGACTTCTCAACAAAATAAAGCATGGAGACAACAGGGATGGATGGAGACAACATGGATGGGTGAGTTTGCTTTGAATATACAAAATCTATTAAATAGTGTTTTCAGTTTGTAGTCCTCAGGTACAGTTTAGTTCCACTTTAAGTAAATATGTTTTGGAACCCATTTACTACTAGTGTAAATCCCACACAACTAGTGAAAAAAGTAGGACTAACCAACTGGTATAGCCTATTGCAATACACATAGATTTCAACAAAGGAAATTAGAAAATTTAAAGCAGATTTAAACCAATCACAAAAATCTCATATAAGCTTTGACCATTATACTGCCAGGTAAAAGTTCCGGACGTGCGTCCGCTCTTCTCTCCTTCTTGATGACTCGGAAGTGACGTGTAAAATGCCACCTCAGGGTCCCTGTGTCAGTTGTTTCCCCAGCCATACAGGAAACAAATGCAGTGTGATATTTTAGTTCCCTATGAGATGAAAAAAAAAAGTTAAGTAAAAAAAAATATAAGTAAAAAAAATAAGAAAAATGTAAGTTAAACCCAAGCACATAAAATCCCCCCCCCCCCAAAAAGATTTGTTTGAGGTATACCCCCCCCATGAAAACCTTGATTACAATATACATGTTACATATCACCACTCTCGCTGGAATGAGAGCAGTAATTTTAGTACCTGAGCTGCTGAGTAACTCTAAACCAATGACCAATTATGGCTTTTAAAGCATTGCCTATAGAAAATATAGGGTACTGAAGTTATTTGCCATCTCACAGGTGCACATAATTTTAGGGTTTTACATGTTGGGTATCTAATTACTCAGCATAACCTCATATTTTATCCATTAATCAAAAGTTATGTCATTTATTGAGTTTATGTGCCTTAAAATTAAAGAGGAAGTAAACCCTGATGAGTTTACTTCCTCTTTCATTCCCTGCAAAGGTAAAGCATAATGGACTACTATGCATCGCATAGTAGCCCATTATGTGTCACTTACCTGACACAGGAGCCAGCGAAGTCACCGCTGTCCCCTGTAGTCCGGCGCATCCATCTTTTCGGTGGGGTCTCGCAGCTCCGCCGCTGTCATTCGGCGGAGCCGCGATGACATCACTCCCGCACATGCGCATGGGAGCCGACACGCGCGGCAGCTCCGTTGTTGGAAATGCCGCGCTCAGAGCGCCTGCGCACCGCTGTCTACGGCGCATGCGCCGTAGACAGAGGTGCCTGTCTTCGGGCAAATATCTCCTAAACCGTATAGGTTTAGGAGATATTTCTTGGACCTACAGGTAAGCCTTAATCTAGGCTTACCTGTAGGTCAAAGTGGTTTGTAAGGGTTTACAACCACTTTAACTACTTATTAAATACTGCAGCTGCTGACTTTTAATAAGGACACTTACCTGTCCAGGGTGCCCGCAATGTCGGCAGCAGATGACGAGTAATCGCTTGTCTCTCGGCTGCCCCCGCCGCCATCCTCAGTCAGGGAATCAGGAAGTGAAGCGTTGCAGCTTCACTGCCCGGTTCCCTACTGCGCATGTGCGAGTCGTGCTGCACGTCTTCACTGGTCCCGGTTGTGTTCTGGGAACTGTGTGTTTCTCACAACATAACGGGGGGGGGGGCGGTCTTCTGTGGTTAGCTGTGGCTAACTATAATATGCTAGGCTACGGTGCAGATACCTGCATTATCCAGGTATCTGCACCCCCCTCCCCCCTGAAAGGTTCCAATTGTGGCACCGGAGGGGGGGGAGGAAACCGACGAGTGGAAGTTCCACTTTAGGGTGGAACTCCGCTTTAAGAAATATATAATGTTTTGGGAGTTTTATGCAATCTTCAGGGCTAAAAATGTTTTTAAACGTGTGGAAAAAAAAACTCATAACCAGCTCTAGCAGTAAAAGGGTTAAAGTAGAGCTTGCATAGAGGTTTGAACCCCACTATTCCACACCCCCCCCATCTTACTGAAACGGTAGGAAAAAATATCAAAAAAAAAAAAAATGTGTGATGTCACCATACTTTGGTGATCCAGGAGAGTACTCCATCCAATGTGGAAAAAAAGCTGTAGCAAACTGCTGGGGGCGCTTTCTTTATGAAATATTTTTACTGTTACGGTGGACTGCATGACTGTGTGGCTCACTAACCATGATAATGCACAAGGAAGATCTTCCTGTTTTTTTTTTATTCTTGGCTTCAACTGAGCTTTAATGCTTTTAGAGTTATAAATGAAAGAAATGCCGGAACAAAGACTATCATGTCAGGGTCATCAAATATTAATGAAACCCGCACATGAAAATTTGGGGAAATTACTTATGAAACTGCATTACCATCTTAACATGGACCTTGTACCTATAATGAAAGGTCTGCTGTTTAAGTTTGTCAATCCTTTAGCACAGAGGATATTGCGGTTACTTTGAAAATCTAAAGAAACATAATGGAATAAAAAATAGATACAGTATATGGTGAAGAGCTGCAAGAGTGCCAGCATCCCGAAATTTGAGAAAGAACAAGAATACCCTCCAAGGTGTGGGGGATTATAATAGGCACAACAGACAATGTAGACACTTAAGCACAAATAGTGTAAACCGGTATTTTATTACATATAAAAAAAGTTAAAAAGTACAATCATAAAATAACTAGCAGCTTGTAAATGATACAAAATTCAAAACTCAGATATTTTTTAGACATGTGCACTGTTTTCGTTTCATTCGTTTTTGTTTTTCTTCGGGTCATTCGTTATGATCGCAATTAGTAAATTCGTCCATTCGTACATTCATACATTTGTGAAATTCATGAATTCATAATTTCGTAAATTTGTAAATTTATAAATTCATACATTTGTATATTTGTAGATTAGAAAATGTGTATATTCGTAAATTTGTACATTTGTAAATTAGAAAATTCAGAAATTTGGAAATTCGAAATGAGAAAATCCGAAAATTTTAAAATTTAATAGTAACTAACTATTAAATTATAGGTATTGTAATTTCCTTTCAAATTTGTCTGTTAGTGAACATAATGAATACGAATTTATCCGAAGTTACGAATTATCCAAAATAATGAATGCCACATCTAAACAAATGGAACGGAACAAATTAATAATAAATAATAATAATATGTTTTTATTATTATTAATATTGTTATTTATTATTATTAATTTATTATTAATGCATTAAGTTCCATTCATTTGGATACAACATTCATTATTTCAAATAATTTGTAACTTCAGATAAATTTGTATTTGTTACGTTCATTAACAGACAAATTTGAAAGGAAATTCCAATACATATAATGTAATAGTTAAGTTATTATTAGTTAATTATTATTTCTGATTTCCGAATTTACAAATTTACTAATTTACGAATGTACAAATTTCCGAATGTGCAAATATACGAATTTACGAATGTACGAATTTACAAATTTTCGAACATTCGAATTTACGAATATTCTGAAAAATTAGTTAAATTGGTGTTCGTTAATTCAAATATTTTAGAATTAACAAATTTGACGAAATTGAATTGGAACGAAATGAATGCACATGGCTGATATTTTTTATTTTACCATACCAGTGAATACAGAGACAGTGGCAACGTGCTTCGGCGGTAGGCCTTGTTCACAGCACACATGTGAATTTAAAAAAAAAATATATATATATATATATACAAAAATGTCAAATAGTTACCACTCCTCCCTCAATTAGTAACTTATTCAACTGAACAAATAAATGGTTGATCACAGAGTGTCAGCAGGTGTGATGATGAAGGAGAATAGGAAATAGTACCTTTACACAACACCTATTAGAAAAACAGCAAACCTAATAAATATGTAATAGAAATAAGCTATATCCATATGTACAAAAATATGTTCTAAACTAGCATATATATCACACAAAAATAAAGAATAGATAGATGAGGACTATTTAAGAACTAGATCTACATCATAGCGGTGATTCATTCCCAGAGGTACTCTCGTTTGGAGATTAAATATCCACCAAAACGTCACATAAAAGGAGTCTGTGGTGGATATCCCCACCGTGGGAAGACTGTTTAACCCTTTCCAATCCTAAGAAGGAGAAATATAACATATTTCCACCCTCTTCATGCTTAGGCCCCGGTTCACACCGCTGCGGGGGAGACCCGGATGTGATTCGCACAGCAAATCACATCCGATCTCCGTAGCGATGCGAGTTCAGCCATACAGATAGTATGGCTGAATTTGCAGCGCTACCGCAGCAAACTCGCACGGGACCCTTTTTTGGGTCCGCAACAGAATCGGATCGCATGGGGGTTCACACCATGCGATCCGATTCCTGTGCGAGTCGGCAGATCGCACTGCGATATGCCGACGGATCTGGGGGTGTCATTAACATAACATTGACACTCCCAGCCGTCCGCATAGGGCAGTGTGAACTGCCGGCGGGAGGTGTGCGATGCGGGTAAACGCCGCGGATTCGCGGCGTTCCCGCATCGCTATAGTGTGAACCCGGCCTAAAGTGCTTAGATACATTTTTATATCGCTATCATAAGATGCCCCATGGAAATGTTCACTCACTCTTATTCTCAATGGTCTAGAGGTACATCCTACATATTGGTTATTGCACTTCTGTACTCCACAGCATAGACAAACATTGCTTGTGCCACAATTAATGTAATCACGGATGGAAAATTCCCGTTCAGTGGCACACGAGACAACTGTCCTGTACTAACTGGAATGCATGATACAAAAGCGACATGTATTAGTATCGCAAATGTATGACCTCATAGCACTCAGCCAAGTTTTATGATGTCTATGAGACTCAAATAGACTAGGGGACAAGATATTGCCTAGTGTTTTGGCACGACGGCTAGAAAATCTACAGCCTGCCATAAATATTGGTGCCAAATCACTATCCATGGAAAGTATAGGTAAATGCTTGTATATAATATATTTTATTTTATTGAATTCCAAAGAGAAGTCAGTGACAAATGTAACTGGACTCTTCTCCCTGTTACTCACACAAGTTTTGCTAATTTTACCTCTCCTACGGGCAGCATTCTCCAAAAGAGTTGGTCTATTTTTCTCCATGGCCAGACGAGCTGCTCTAGCAATATTCCATTTATCATACTGTCGCTACTCAAGCCTTGAAGCAATAATATTGCATTCCCTATTGAAATAGTATTGGTTGCCAAAAACCTTGAACATAAAGCACAAAACTTTAAGACATCTGACTCGTTTCAAACATGGGGATTTGACTTCTTCCTCATGGCTGCTCAAAAGACAGGTAAAAGAATATTCTACAATATAAGGACAACAGTAAATATCACATATCTACATACATATGATAATACTTATGTTGCAAAAAAATGGATGCTGCTACTGACCAAACTGTGTTTGAATATTTCAATGTACTCAGCAGCAGGAGATTAAACCACATATAGTGGGAGGCCTTCTGACGATCGTGGGCCATCCGAGCCCGGCGAGCTTCTCAGCGGTTCCCCACCGTCCATCGGGGTTGCCGCTAGTGTGGGGCACAGTCCGATGCCCGTATCGTCCTCGGCACCCACCGCAAACGCCGTCCTCCGGGCCGTTGCTGGCCGCCACCCGGGGACGCGGCGCCGCCATCTTGGGGCCTACTAAAATCCGGAAGCCTAACGCCGGCCCGCGGCGTTCCACGGGCCCCCCTGCTTCTCCCGAAGGTCAGTCGAGGACCCCCCTCACAGCGGTCCCCCGAGAGCCACGTATCCAGGAGCGGAGGATCCAACGAACGGGCCCAGAGAACACAGGACAGGTGAGGAACACGGCGGCCATATTGGTACACCTCAGGCCCACTCTACTCTAGGCCTGTGTGGACTCTCCCTCTCCCCTATCATTTGGATACAGCCAAGCTGCCCCTGTTATCCTCACCCTGACTAACTAACTTTTCTGCTAAGTAAACCTCAGCTGCTCTGAAGCTCCCAGGCCCGAGCTCTGTTTGATATTTACCTGGGGGCCATCTTGCTTCACCCTCCCCCAGTACTGTTACACCTTACTGCTCTTTAAACGACCAGTTTGTGCTGCCCCCACCTGAAGTGTGTTTTGAGTTCCGCACCTACTATACCCCTGCATCTGGGCTATTAAAGGAGTCGCAGTTTGGTGCAGCTACACCCTCTCCTCCCCTTCACAGTTTTGAAGAAGCTTGACACCCCCCTCAGATCTACACGCCTCCCCCCAATAGCAAGATATTACAGTCCCGGCCAGTCACACAAGGCTTACAGATGTGATGGACTATTAGAGACGGGACCTGGACCCCCTGTCCTCTCTCCGTGACTCCCATCTTACGCTTATGTGATCTTTACTGACAGGGTGTCTCCTTATTGACTCATTTCAATCGGCCACGCACCCCATGGACAAAATTGGGGATCAACGTCGCACCTATTCCTCTGCTATTAAATCGCAGCCCCCTGTAGCGATGGACCGCTATCTGAACAAACCCCCACAAGCTACTCCAAGGGTTTCTGACAGCTCCCAGATCCCACCGGAACAGCCTGACATTTGCACCAACATGCTCTTCAATGATACCTCCACACTCTCATCCTCCCCATCTCCCCCCCTAACGGCGGAGCTACTGGACACTAAATTACACTCCCTACTACAAGCAATCACTCATACCATTGCACAAGAGGTAGGGAAAGTGGCCAAGGAATTGAGAGGGGAGATTGATCAGCTAGGTGAACGCACAGACTCTTTGGAATATAAATTTGATGAAATGGTGCAATATGTCCAGGTTCTCGAGGACGACAACGCCACTATGAAAAACACCGTGACCCAATTACAGGCCCAGCAGGAGGATTTGGAAAACAGGGAACGTAGACAAAACCTTCGATTCAGGGGTATTCCTGAAACGGTGGAAGACAAAGACCTGCGTACCTACCTCCTAAGCCTTTTCAACTTTGTAGCCCCGAATATCCCAGACATAGATTGGCGCCTGGACAGAGCACATCGGTCACTGGCTCCAAAACCCCCTCTAGGGGCCAATCCGAGAGATGTGATTGTGCGTTTTCACTATTATGACAGCAAGGAAGCCCTGACTCTTGCATCTCGTAATCAGTCCAGAGTTGAATTTAAAGGCTCTAAGCTACAAATCTTCAGTGACCTGTCACCTATTACCCTGACAAGGAGGAGAACCCTCCGTCCACTAACTTTGCACTTACAGTCTCACAAGGTGGCCTACCGGTGGGGTTTCCCTTTCCGCCTATCCGTTTCCAAGGACGGCACCCAATATTCCCTACGCGATCTGCAAGAAAGTGACACCTTCCTGCGCAACTTGGGTCTCCCACCTCTTCCAGAAGAAGATTCACAGCCTCTTCCAGCAACGCCCAAGCCTCCGCTGGCTCCAAGCCGCATCTGGACCCCGGTGCGACAGAAGACGTCCAGATCCCACTTTACACCCCAGAAAAGTCGTGCCTCCAGACTCCCGACCTGAACTGCTTTCTCCGGATTTCCTCTGGGTGCCTTATTTACCTTGACACCCCGCTGATGTTATGGGTAGTCAACACCCCATAGTGGGTTTACTTACCCCCTGGCCCGGGGGGTGGGTGGCCGAACGTATCTGACGTTGCCTCCAGTTTAACCCCAAAAATGTTATTCTTCTCCCCTTAACAGGTTGTGAACTATTCATTTTTTTTTATTTTTTTATTTTTTCTCTGACAGAGGTTATAATGCTAAAGGTTATTTGCCTGTGTGTACGTGTCTGTGGATATGTACATAAGTCTACATAGCTCCCCCTTCCCCCCCCCCCCCTTTTTTTTTTTTATTTATTTTTTTTATTTTTATTTTTCACGACCGGGGTCTACTGTTTACCCTGGGGGCAACCTGCTCACTTTGGAGAGAGGCTGGGGATCCTCCCACTCCCCTCCGACTTTTATTTTTTCAAGTTTTTCAAATTTTTCTATTTTTGCATGTTTTGGAGATGTACAATTCTCCACTTCAGACCCATGGCTTAGACCTGGGTTCCCTGGTGGCGCTTAGCTATCCAGGTTTTTGTTGGGTGGTCGTTAAACCCCGACCCCTTATTCCACCCCCATCCCTCCCCTCTTTCCTTTTTCTTTTTTGGTACATTTTTACCATTGTGGATGAGTCACTGGGATTAATCCCGATTTTCCACCGAACCCGCTTGCTTTTGGTACAGATTTTGTTATACGATTATATTGTTATTTGTGTCATGCACATTGCTTTATTATGTAAGGTATATTTGTTTTGGGTCCACTGTTATATTCTGCTTGTTACATATGTGAGGTTTTCTGTCATGTTCTGGCCCCTATCTGACCTATCATGGCATTGAAACTCCTGACCTATAACGTTAAGGGGTTGAATTCCATTCAGAAGAGATGGCTTGCTCTGAAGGAGTTTAGGGCTTCCGGGGCGGACGTGATAATGGTCCAAGAGACCCACTTCCGTGCTGGAGGCTCTTTTAATTTTGCTAGCAAACAGTTCCCGACCTCCTTTCTAGCGTCTGACCCGTCGGGTAAGGCAGGGGTAGCTATATTGATTGGTCGGCATTGCCCGTTACGGGTCACTTCGTCCCATTTAGACCCTCATGGAAGATTTATTATTCTGAAATGTTCCCTATTTGCTAAATCTCTCACCTTAGTTAATATCTATGCTCCCAACTGGGGTCAGCTTACCTTTTTGTCCTCAGTCTTTGACGTTCTAGACCGCTTTGCTCAACCGTTTATGATTTTAGGAGGTGATTTTAATATGACAATGTCGTCAGACAAAGATAGACACACTCTCTTCCCCTCGGCTTCCCCACCCCGAGCCACTCAATTGTCTAAATCATTTCGCAAGCTGATCAGGTCTAGAGGCTTGCTAGACATCTGGAGGATAAAACACCCTACTCACAAACAGTACACTTTTTTTTCTCATCCTCACAAGCTTTATTCAAGGCTAGATCACTTCTTTATCTCCTCGCCCTTGTTAACATCAGCAGTCTCCTCTGAAATCAACCCTATGACGTGGTCCGACCACTCTTCAGTCCACTTAGACGTCCACCTTTCATCTTCGTTTCCTAAGACCTGTCACTGGAGACTGAATGAGACATTTCTTCACTCTCCAGAAACGAAAAGTCTTTTGACAGATGGACTCACAGAATACTTCCAACTTAACACGGGCTCGGTCACGGGTCCCTCCACCCTGTGGGAGGCCCACAAGGCTGTTTTTCGCGGTCGGTGCATAGCGCTGGGATCCCGTCTTAAAAAGGACGCGGCATCCCAGCGCTTTGCCATTATGACCGATTTGCGCTTAGCAGAGAGACTGCTGTTGGCCTCCCCCACGGTGGACAGACTCCGAAAAGTCATTTCCCTGCGTAATCGGCTCAAATCCCTAGCAATGAGCAAAATAGACAAATCTCTTTTGTGGTCCAAACAGAAGTTTTATGAATTCTCAAACAAACCTCATAAGCTGCTGGTAAATAGGTTGAAACCACGTCCTTTTCAACCCTCTCCCGACTTTTTACGACAACCTGATGGTACACCTACTTATTGCCCCCTGACTATGTCACGGATCTTCGGAGACTTCTACCATAATTTATATAACTGTCTACAGAAAGACCCAAATTATGACTTTTCACAAGGGAGATTTGATCTCTTTTTTGAACACTTGAAATTGCCTAAACTCCTCCCCGACCATCTTGCAACCCTGAATTCGGCCATTTCACCCGACGAACTTGAAGCAGTAATTACACAACTCCCCAGCCAAAAAGCCCCGGGCCCCGACGGGTTACCCTATTCCTATTACAAAACTTTCCTACCTGTCCTGAGTCCCCACATGATCTCGCTCTATACTTCCCTACTTAAAGGTTCCACTCCACACGCCCAATTCCTACACGCTCATGTTTCGGTCATACCAAAACCTGGTAAAGATCCCTCCTTACCTGACAATTATAGGCCTATAGCGCTATTAAACTCAGACTATAAAATTTTTACAAAGATCCTGGCTAATAGGCTGACCCATATAATCCCTACACTCATCCATAGAGATCAAGTTGGCTTTGTACGCACTCGTCACGCAGGTGATAATACCAGACGCACAATAGACCTGATTGATTTATTGAACAAAACCTCCCGTCCAGCCCTTATTCTTAGTCTAGATGCTCAGAAGGCCTTCGACAGGCTTAGCTGGCCGTATATGTTTGCCACTCTTGCAAGATATGGTTTCACAGGCCCTTTTGTTTCAGCTCTTGAAGCCCTCTACTCCTGCCCCTCTTCCCAGGTCAAATTGGCATCCTACCTATCGTCTTCATTCCCTTTGAGCAATGGCACGAGACAGGGTTGCCCCCTGTCGCCTCTTCTTTTTATCCTCTGCCTCGAACCCCTGGCGGAGGCCATCCGCGTTCACCCAGACATTAGAGGGATATGCCTACGCCACAGGGAATATAAAATGTCCCTATTTGCAGACGACATCCTCCTGACATTGACCAATCCCCATATCTCACTTCCGAACTTGTTGTCCTTGCTGAAAGATTTTAGCTCCATATCAGGGTACAAGATTAACACCAGTAAAACTGAAGCTTTACCTTTACACATTCACTCTTCCGCTCTCACAATACTGCAAGACAACTATTCCTTTCACTGGTGCACAGACTCCATTAAGTACCTGGGGATTAACATTACTCCCTCCTATTCGACCTTATACTCGGCTAACTACCCCCCACTTTTTCGTGACATTGCTAGGCTTTTGAAGCAATGGGATTCGCTTCCCCTCTCACTTTTGGGTCGTATCAATGTCCTAAAAATGTCAGTGATGCCTAGACTCCTCTACCTTTTTGATACTCTTCCAATCCCAATCCCTATGTCCCAACTTAAGGCTGTCCAAAGAGCTTTTCTTAACTTCATTTGGCATTATCGAGCGCATAGGGTTGCAGGTTCGGTGATGTTGGCTCCTAAATGGCGTGGAGGTCTGGGAGCCCCAGATCTGATCAAATATTACTATGCTACACACCTTAAACCAGTTATTACCTGGTCATCCCGGAAAGCCCCCACAGTATGGGCTGAAATTGAGATGAGCATCACCAGGCCTGCACACATCTGTGCCATGCTTTGGGCAGACCTTAAAACCTCCATGGGTCCACTTCGTAGCATCTGTCTGGCCCCGATGCTGTTCTCCTTGGAAATCTGGAGGAAATGCCTAAAGTTGTTTCCTCTGGCTTCCCAATGCCCTCCTTTGCTAAACATACTGTTTAATCCAGATATCCCAGACAGCCTAGCATATGATAGAGTGATTCCTTGGTCTGAAGCTGGTTTGTTTCAACTCCGCAATATAGTGCATCCGCTCACCAGGAGGCTTCTATCATTCGCGGACTTGCAGAAACAGCACCAAATTCCCAAACAACTCTTCCACTCCTATCTGCAAATCAGACACTACTTTGCTTCTAAATCCCCCACTCTCTGTCTTGATAAGCCAACTCCATTTGAATTTTTATGTGCTCAGGGCCCATACCAGGCCCATTTAATCACTGACATTTATAGAATACTCCATGAATCGGTGCCCCTTACGGAATCTTCTCATTCATATATGCGTAAGTGGTCGCAAGTGTTAGAACATCCCATCCTACTCCCACAATGGCAGAGAATCTGGGAGGCCGTCTCTAAGACATCCCGCTGTGTGGAACAGAAGGAAACGGCTTACAAGATTCTGCTCTTTTGGTATAGAACGCCTGAAATTTTAAATAAATATGATCCCAAGACTCCTGCGATGTGCTGGAGATGTCGGGGAGATATAGGTTCCCATTTCCATATCTTCTGGGCATGCCCATTGATCCGTCCATTTTGGATTACAATACAATCCTTCGTCCAAGACTTGTTGGAGATTTCCCTCCCATTAGACCCTCTGTATTTCTTACTAGGGTTGCCGATTCCTGGACTCTCTAGACATGCTCAGAAGCTTGCCACCTTTATTTTGTTAGCAGCTAAGAGAGCTATCCCTACACGGTGGCTATCACGTTCCCCGCCCACTCTCCCCCAGGTCTTGCAGAACCTAGAACATATCGGCCGTATGGAAAAGCTTACAGCCATAGTCCATGACACTATGCCTAAGTTCTCAATGATTTGGGATCTGTGGTATCGCTCTAAACTATATACTGCTACTTAATATAGTTTTCTGAGTTTGGACCTCCTACGCTAAGTTTAAGGCTCAAATTGCACGTTCACACTGTTCTATGCCCTTCTAAAGGAATGAAGTTTCCACATTTCCTGCTCACTGTCCTATGCCTATTTGATTGTGACGATTGCTGTTTTGTACCACAAATAATTGTTAATTAATGTGAGGATATACAGAATGTGCTGAAATATCCTACCCCCCCCCCCCCTCCTCTTTCTTCCCTCCCCTCTCCTCCCTCCCCTCGCTGTTTCTGATTTGTTTTATTTGATGGACTTACTGTTTACCTGTGCATTTATGCCAACACTTTGTTATTGTTATCTTTATATTTTCAATAAAAATACAATTTAAAAAAAAAAAACCACATATAGTGGGAGTATATTGTCTCTTCCCAAGAAAACCCAGCAAGTGGATAGGACCGTCACACAGTTGTTAACAGCACAGAATTTCCCCTCTACTCCTCTTAGGTAACAAATAAAAATTTGGATTTCCCCTCACTTTATGTTTGGCACCAATGGTCACCAGGACACAAAATGATGACAAAATGATGACATATCTCTCCAGCTTACCAAACACACAAGAGCATTGCTCATGTGGAGAAGCATATCCACTGGGGGCCTCCCTGTGCCTCTCCATGTGAGCATTGCTCTTATGTGTTTGGCAAGTCCTCTGTGACCACCTGATGTCCACCACCTGACTATAATTACATTGTCTTTTGCTTTTTGGTTGTATAATGATGTGTATATATATATATATATATATATATATATATATATATATATATATATATATATATATATACAGTATTACCAGTTATAGCTTGCTTTTATAATGTATGCATAATACATTTTTATAGATTTATTTTCTGCTCCTCGTGTCCTACTGAGGAAGTAGCTTTCGCTGTGAAACATGTTAAACTACATTTGTAATAAATACAGATTTTTGTAATGTATCTATGACTTTGTCTATACATTAGGCACTGAGAAAGTCCTGATATTTGGTCCCTCCTTTCTAATTTATGTGGGTTTTTGCATACGTAACTATAAAATGTGGTGTCCCCATTTTTCATTTTACTTTTGGCATGGCTTTTGATACAAGGCTAGAGATCAGCTTTAAATATGATTTCCATTTAGATGGAGATTATTCTTCAGAAAATGTAAAAGCTACTTTGAATAAATGTATTTTATAATTATTTATTATTATTATTAATAATAATAATAATAATAATAATACATACACACATACAGTGGTGTGAAAAAGTGTTTGCCCCTTCCTCATTTCCTGTTCCTTTGCATGTTTGTCACACTTAAGTGTTTCGGAACATCAAACCAATTTAAACAATAGTCAAGGACAACACAAGTAAACACAAAATGCAATTTGTAAATGAAGGTGTTTATTATTAAAGGTGAAAAAAAATCCAAACCATCATGGCCCTGTGTGAAAAAGTGATTGCCCCCTAAACCTAATAACTGGTTGGGCCACCCTTAGCAGCAACAACTGCAACCAAGCGTTTGCGATAACGTGCAATGAGGCTTTTACAGCGTCCTGGAGGAATTTTGGCCCACTCATCTTTGCAGAATTGTCCTAATTCAGTTACATTAGAGGGTTTTCGAGCATGAACGGCCTTTTTAAGGTCATACCACAACATCTCAATAGGATTCAGGTCAGGACTTTGGCTAGGCCACTTCAAAGTCTTCATTTTGTTTTTCTTCAGCCATTCGGTGGTGGACTTGCTGGTGTGTTTAGGATCATTGTCCTGCTGCAGAACCCAAGTTCGTTTCAGCTTGAGTACACGAACAGATGGTCGGACATTCTCCTTCAGGATCTCTTGGTAGACAGCAGAATTCATAGTTCCTTTTATCACGGCAAGTCTTCCAGGTCCTGAAGCAGCAAAACAGCCCCAGACCATCACACTACCACCACCATATTTTACTGTTGGTATAATGTTCTTTTTATGAAATGCAGTGTTCCTTCTACGCCAGATATACTTGGACACACACCTTCCAAAGAGTTCCACTTTTGTCTCATCGGTCCACAGAATGTTGTCCCAAAAGTCTTGGGGATCATCAAGATGTGTTGTGGAGAAATTGAGACGAGCTTTGATGTTCTTTTTGTTCAGCAGTGGTTTTCTCCTTGGAACTCTGCCATGCAGGCCATTTTTGCCCAGTCTTTTCCTGATGGTGGAGGCATGAACGCTGACCTTAACTGAGGCAAGTGAAGCCTGCAGTTCCTTGGACGTTGTTGTGGGGTCTTTTGTGACCGATTGGATGAGTCGTCGCTGCGCTCTTGGGGTAATTTTGGGCGGCCGGCCACTCCTGGGAAGGTTCACCACTGTTCCATGTCTAAGCCATTTGTGGATAATGTCTCTCACTGTGGTTCGCTGGATTCCCAAAGCTTTGGAAATGGCTTTATAACCCTTTCCAGACTGATAGATCTCAATTACTTTCTTTCTCAATTGTTCCTGAATTTCTTTGGGTCTCGGCATGATGTGTAGCTTTTAAGGATATTCTGGTGGACCTTACTGTGTCAAGCAGCTCCTATTTAAGTGATGCCTTGATTGTGAACAGGTGTGGCAATAATCAGGCCTGGGTGTGGCTAGAGAAATTTAACTCAGGTGTGGACAACCACAGTTATAGTATGTTTTAACAAGGGGAGGCAATCACTTTTTCACACAGGACCATGATGGTTTGGATTTTTTTTCACCTTTAATAATAAACACCTTCATTTACAAATTGCATTTTGTGTTTACTTGTGTTGTCCTTGACTATTGTTTAAATTGGTTTGATGTTCTGAAACACTTAAAGCGGTTCTTCACCCTAAAGGGGAAGTTCCTCTAGTATTATCCCTCCCCCCTCCGGTGCTACAATCGGCACCTTTCGGGGGGGAGGGGGGTGCAGTTACCTGGATAATCCAGGTATCTGCACCCACTTCCGGCCAGACCGCCGCATGGCTCCGCCCACCCCCACATGGCTCCGCCCCCCCCCCCCCCCGTTGTGTTCTGGGAAACACACAGTTCCCAGAGACACAGCGGGGGACCATAAGAGAAGCGCAGCGCAACTCGCGCATGCGCAGTAGGGAACCGGGCAGTGAAGCCCTCATGCTTCACTTCCCGATTCCCTGACAGAGGATGGCGGCGGTGGCTGCAGCGAGACGAGCGATCGCTCGTTATCTGCCGCCGACATCGCTGGAACCTGGGACAGGTAAGTGTGATATTATTAAAAGTCAGCAGCTGCAATATTAGTAGCTGCTGGCTTTTAATATTTTTTTTTTAGGTGCAGCTCCTCTTTAAGTGTGACAAACATGCAAAGGAACAGGAAATGAGGAAGGGGGCAAACACTTTTTCACACCACTGTACATACTTTTTGCTATTGAAAACCATAGCATAAGCTCAATCAATCATCATTGAAAGAAATATGCAATTGTATCTAGGACAGTATACAGTAGCTCTGTGTGAAATCCATTTCAAAGACTTCCCATTTACCTCCTCTACTGATACAAACTATCCACATGTTTCCACACAATATGTCATCCAGGTTTGCACGGTAAATGATGGCTGATTAATTAGTGCAGAGACATGCAGTCAAATCAATACGCATTTCCAAAGGGCCCCATGCTACAGTACTATGCCTAATAATGTTTAATTGTATCCAAAATCTATATATTTCCAATTAAAAGAGATTCTGCTTTATTGTGAACCATCATCTTTTATTGAATAACAGTTCATATTTTATGTAACACATTTTAGAGTGTGACATTTATTTCCATCTCACACCATATAAAACACACATCTTTTTTATTCAAAAACAACAAAAACTTACGTCTTCAATGCTATAGGTGTACTAAAATAAAAAAATAATTTAAAAAGAATGTAGCTTTATAATAAAAATGTAAAGTAAATTTTAAATTGATCTTTATACCTGTGTACCCAGAAACTTGCAGAATTAAAAATATGATTTTAATTCTAGAGTTCCCTTAAAGTGCAAAATCAGAATTACATTCATAATACAATCTGTGAATACACATTACTAAGGCCATTTTCTTTTTTTTATTCTGAAATAAGACTTTACCATAGCCTTATTACATGTTGACCCTTCTAGTAGATCTGCTATTTATCAAGATCATGTAATAGGATGACATGGCAACAACAGCATTGTCACCATGTGGACAGAGCAGCCTTAGATAGCCACACACGTGCCAAAACTTGTCCTGTTCCATGGAAACTGGCCAAATGTTGGTCAATATGTACCCCTGTCTATTCAATAACCAATGGCTGCAGTGCTGGTCAGTGTATACTGAAGGGGACAATGGGGGGGGGGGGGGGGGGTAGGGGATCTGTCAAAATACAATAACATAATTGTGGATATACCTGAATCCGTTGTGTGGATGGGGAGATCTGTCAGGTTTTATTCATTTCACCTGTTGGTTAACTGAAAAAAAAAACTGTGCATGTACTGTAACTTGCTTACCAGGAATGGAATGATATCTTTTCCCTATTGGAAGATTTTCATGTTTATTGTTCTGATGGCAACTCAGAATTTTTAATTTACCATCACTTTCATTCCTGGCCCATGTGCCACTTTATAGGCATAATATAGGGGCATGATATTTAAAAGAATATTTCATTTTTATTGTTTCACTTTAAGCATTAAAAAAATCACTTCTCCTGAAAAAAAACTTTGTTTTATAAAACTTTTTTTTGCATTGATACATGTCCCCTGGGGCAGGACCCAGGCCCCCAAACACTTTTTTCACAATAACTTACATATAATTCCTTTATATTTAGCACTTTAGATTTTTCATGTTCGTGTCCCATAGACTTAACGTTGTGCGTGCATTCTTCCAAATTTTTTGCCTGTTCAGTATATATCTAGTGCAAACCGATACCTGGGGGGTGTCTATAGTATGCCTGTGAAGGGGCACATGTTTCCCATGCTTAGAACTGTCCCTGCACAAAGTGTCATTTCTGCAGAAAAAAATTTCATTTAAAATCACTCGCGGCTATAATGAATTGTCGGCTCTGTAATACAGAGAACACTCAATGAGTGTTCTCTGTATTACAGGAGCCGACAATTCATTCATTGATAAAAAAAAAAGCGTGGGGTTTCCCAAATTCAATTACCAGGCCCTTCAGGTCTGGTATGGATATTAAGGGGAACCCACGTCAAATTTAAAAAAAAAATTGACGTGGGGTTCCCCCTAAATATCCATAGCAGACCCTTCAGGTCTGGTATGGATATTAAGGGGAACCCCGCGTCAAATTAAAAAAAAAATCCACGTGGGGTCCCCCTAAAAATCCATACCAGACCCTTTATCCAAGCACGCAACCTGGCAGGCCGCAGGAAAAGGGGGGGAGAGAGCGCCCCCCCTCCCTCCTGAACCGTACCAGGCCACATGCCCTCAACATTGGGAGGATGCTGTGACCATAACCATGTTGATGGGGACAAGGGCCTCATCCCCACAACCCTGGCCGGTGGTTGTGGGGGTCTGCAGGTGGGGGCTTATCAGAATCTGGAAGCCCCCTTTAACAAGGGGACCCCCAGATCCCAGAACCCCCTGTTTGAAATGGTAAGGGGGTACAAAAGTACCCCTACCATTTCACAAAGAAAGTGTAAAAAATGGTTAAATAAGACAAACACACCTTTTGAAAAATTCCTTTATTAAAAAAAAAAAAAAAGACTCCAGTGGTGGTAATCCACTCTTGCTATCCAGCGATGGATGATCATCTCTCCGGGGTCCTGTGATGGCTGATCTGATCTAGCGACGGGTGATTTCAGTTCAGCGCAGTCCATCCATGCATCCGTCTTCTGTCTCCACTGAGGAGACACTGCGGGGATCCCGGCGCCTGGCGTTTTTTATATTAGGAGGGCGGGGCCACCTGTCACCTGACCCCGCCCCCTCTGACGCTGACTGAATATCGAGTAAACACTGAATATATAGTCTATGCTGAATGCAGAATATATATATATATATATATATATATATATATATATATATATATATATATCAAATACACTGCCACTAACTGAATAACCTGCCTGCTTAATTAAAATCAAGCTATCTCTCTGTCCACCCCAACAACACTACACACGGCCGCCGTGGAAGCAGCCTTATATAGTGTGGGGCGTGGACTTAGTCCCCCTGAGCCATGATTGGCCATAGGCATCCTGCCTTTGCCCAATTATGGCTCTCTCAGCAGAGCGCGCTGTGATTGGCCAAAGCATGCAGGTCAGGTGCATGCTTTGGCCAGTCATCATACAGTAATTCATTGCGATCTCGCAGTGCAATATGGGGTGTTCCCGTGGTGCTCACATTTTCCGTGAATGCCCCATAATGTTTGCTGCTCAGCGAACGGGTCGAACACCCGATGTTCAAATCGAACTTATGTTTGACCCAAACATCAAGCTCATCCCTAATTCAAATATACCAATTTTCATATCCCTGTACAGTTTAATACAGTTGCTTTCTCCCTGTCACTGGTGACCAACTGGTGAAGTTAATCATTTTCAAAATCAAAACATCAAACATCACAACAAAGAATCTAAATATGTGTTTTAGACAGTTCTAACACCTGCTGGTTGTGTACATTGGAAGGCTTCAGTCTGCCAAAATCTGTTCTTAATTTTAAAAAGATTTCACTGCCTGCGTGTTAGATTTGGACACTTTTCAACACAGTGTAAATAGTGATGAGTATAACTTCCCCTTTAGCAGCCCCATTTACATTTAAAACAAGCAAGTCTAATGCCAGGTACCCACGGTCAGACATTCCGACGTCAAAATCCATCTGATTTTTTCCAGCGGATTTTGGCCCAAACTTGTCTTGCATACATACAGTCGCACAAAGTTGTCAGAAAATCCGATCGTTCAGAACGTGGCGACGTACTACAACACGTACGACGGGACTATACAGAGGGCAGTAGCCAATAGCTTTTGTCTCGTAATTTATTCTGAGCATGTGTGGCACTTTGTCCCTTGGAATTGTCTACACACGATCGGAATTTAAATGATCGGATTTTGTTATCAGAAAATTTTAAACTTTGTGTGTCGGAAATTCCTTAATGCTTGGAACCTTCTTTTGCACAAATTAAATGACCATTTTATTTATTATTTCTTACGATTTATAGGAAACTATGAAAAAACTGTTTCCCTTTAATCCTGTCAAAAATGCTAGGACAGTATGAACTCCCCCTAAAATGGCCCCCATTTTGGAAAACAGATGCCCAAATGTTATTTCATTATTTTGTCACAATTTTTGGAAAATTAGAAGAAGAACATGAAGCTTGGTAAAAAAACATACATTTTGAGGAATGAAGAGAATAATATGCATATGTGCAGGATAAAGGCAATGAAGAGTTAATATACTGGTCACATGGGGAATTAGAAGTTTAGATTTGCCTAGATCTCTGGTTACATCAGGAACTCTGTGCCTATGAGTGCCGCTATCCCTGAAAGGCTCAGTTTATCAGCATCAATTAGTTTGTAGGCACTAGGCAGGTTGGCCAGGGCCGTTTTTAAGGCAGGGCAAAAAGGGCAGCTGGGCCTTGTCATTGTTGTGGGACCCAAAACAGCTGCCTTATACTTGCCAACTATCCTGGTTTAAATTCCCTCATCCCTTGAGGTTTTAGTCCTGCCCTGTGTCCCAATATCTCAGTGGGAAGTGCTGCTACTAATGCTGCCCAGCCCTGCTCTATTGTTGTGTACAGATGAATCACCTGCAGACCATGTGTTTACATGTAAATTACCGGCATTCATATGTAAATAAGAAAAGTTTTGCCCAGGGTTCAATCAATATTAAAGATGGTCCTGAGGTTGGCTATGGTTGTATAGCTAGACAGAGGCTGATCCAGGCTGGGAAGGGGTTAAGGCTGTGCTTTGCTGCTCCTGGGCTTGTTTGAGCCCAGCCTATCCACCCAGTTTTATAAAAAGGTGTAAAGGCTGAGGTCCAGAGCCCAGTTTTGTTCCTGCTCTACAGAATGATGTGATTGCCGCAGTGGATGACTGGTGTGCCATGCAGTCCATTGAAGGCACAATCTACCAATTATGGAATGTGCTTTACTAGGACTGCATTGTGGAGGTATGCATGGGCAGTCTGGTAGAGTTAGGGACATTCTAATGTTGTTGTTCATGTTGGACTGAACAGCATGCAGATAATTTAAGTAAAGTTGCGTCAACTCTTCTAAGCCTGGTTTGAAGTAATTTAAAGGGGTACATGATGGTTCCTGGCATATGAAAGTACTAGCATCAGTAAAGCATATATGGGGTATGAAGCTACTACATAGGTCTACTTGGAAAGTCAAGCAAGAATATGAATTCAACTGCTATAGATTGCCAGAAACTAGTGCAAGGTTTATCGCTGCCAGTCATGAAGCGTGGTACCTGGTGTAGGTGACGGATCCTTCAATAGCAAGGGAGTCAGTGATCTGGCTCTCTCCCGAGAGGTCAGTTCAGCAAATGGGACCAAATCCACATTATGAAGGGCCATACCCTGACCACATGGTACAGGAAGGAAGGAGTTAAAATGTGGCAGAGGTACACTGGACTGCCATGGCACCACCTCAGTAGTGTCCCTTCTAAATGCAATATACTGAAGAGAAGTGTGTGTAGTGACACAGAACAGCATTTTCAGGAGAACTTTTATTGCTACACACAGTGTAAAATTTACTAGACCTAGAGAGTGCAAAATCTGTCAAAGCTCTGCATAGAAACCAATCAGCTTCAAGGTGTTTTTGTCAGAGCCTAATTGAACAAGCTGGAGTTGGAAGCTGATTGGCTGCCCTTCACAGCTGCACCAAATTTTACACTCTCCAGTTTTAGTAAATCAACCCCACAGTGGCTCAGCTCATCTCCAAGTTGGGAAACTGCCTTAATGTTTAACTCTCACGTAACTGCAGTCCCTTGGTCCCAGGCATTGATGACTGTGCACACGTGTGAAAGGTACTCCTACGTGCAAGGCGATTGGCCCTGCCCACAGGTGCACTTGACACCCTAGGCCTATTTCAGGAGTGGCATTGATAAACATCTCTCCAGAAACAGACGTCCAATTTATCACAATTTTTTGGTTACAATAGGGCAGAAGAGAGGTGGTTAACTAATGAGCCCAGTGTTGGTTACAAGGGAGTCGAAATGGTCAATTAGCACTATGATGAGTATGACTGAAAGTTGTAACACTATTACAAAAACATTTTTGGTAATGAAATCAATAAAGAAAAAAAAAGGCATAATTCATAATGTTTTATAACAAACCAGATCATCTTAAAATTCAGCCTTAAGTAGGAACTTTGTATCAACATTTGTTCAATCATAAATCACTTTTACACCTACTTCTGATCAACCTAAAAATTTGTTGATCGTATTTTAGGTTGTAAAGCATATGTCTTAACAGCTTACATTAAACTTCACATTTTTGTTTCAGGCAGAAAATAATCCTATTTTTTTGACATCACATTTCAAGCTTACTGTACGTATAATAATATTATGCCTCGAGGAGCTTTGGAATTACATCTTAATGCTTTAGACAATCAGATTTGTTCATTACTCCCAGGAACACAGTGGGGTAATTCATCAATGTCTGTTCAACCTACTCCGGATGTAAATTCTGCCCCCAGTCAGAATTTACAATACATCTTGGAAAAATGTTGAGTTGTTGGATAACATATTAACAATGTAAAGAAAATCTCTAGAAACTTTGCTAAAGTATAACAGTGTTTTCATAGTGAGATTTCGTGGAAGAATTCAAGCTTTTCCATAGTGTGTTACTCAAAATGGTTAGCCTAGGAAGAGTATTGTTACAGCAATGAGTGGAAAATGGTAGGCAGGGGGACTTTATGCTTTCTTAAACTTGAGCTCTGGGCACAATAAATTATAGTTAAAGTGCAAATAAAGACACTGTTTACCATTGTCACTGTTTACTATTTGCCCTGTTTACAATTGTCATTGAAAGTGAAAGTAAAAGAAAATCCCAAATTTTGGGTTGTCTCCAGACAAGTAATAGAGGTAAAGTATTCCAATGGGGTCACTAATTTTGGTAAGGAATTCCCTTAACATGCATTGCCTCTCACTTCCTGTTTTGGCTTTGGGACAGGAAGTAAAGGGAAATCCCCTTAATGGGTCATAGGTGGCAACAAACAAAAACCCATAGGGGTTATGACCCTCCCTAAAGCTTTGTACACATGATCAGATTTTCGGACGACAGTTTGTCAAATTTTTGCTGCATGCTAGTCTCATGTCGAAAGTGACCATATGAAAACTTATACGACAGAATACATCTTTTGAAGTGACGTAATGTGTTGAATTGTTTTGTATGTATTCTTTCGTTTCTGAGCATGGGTAGTCTACCGTACTAATTAAAGGAAAATCGGACGTTGAGTTCACATACGACAAAAATTTAATAGTCTGCACATCCAGCTTTTGTCAGACGAAAAACCGGGATAGGCTGTTGAAAGCACCATACTAACAATCAGAAAATCGGCAGATCGTTCGTCAGACAAATTCCGATTTGCATATCGTTTGTATGGGCCTTCACTCCATCAAAAATGAAAAGAAATGTTTGCCTAGAGTTCTGCCTGACAGACTTCACACTTTTGAATGGGATGGTTTGCATGACTCAGCTTACATGACCAATTACATACAAATGGCCATCAATAGCGGCAGGCTCTGTCAGGTTTCCATTGCTTTCAATGGGGCTTCTCGTCTTCAGCTAATCACAGGGAATGCCACTGAGTCCGATGTAGATAATTGCAAACAGCCCCATTTGCAAGTGTACATGGGGACTAAAGCTGCAGACTAGGCAGATATAAAAGTCACAAATAATGTAGCTCTGTAATCAATAATTTTCTATCAAATTTGAAATTTAAAAAAAAAGCAGCGTAAGTACATGCATTTGACCAGGTATAAGTCTCTTGCAGCCCAGGAATGTGAGAGGAAGAAGCAGCACAAGGAGCCAATTGGTTCATAATAGATAGGTTGTGATAGGAGGAGAGCACAGAGTGACAGCAAGCTCACCACTATTCTGCTTCTCCTTTCACTGTCCAGTTACAGGCTGGGGCTGAGGATGGGTCGCTCAGAGGAAGTGGGTTGAATGATGCTGCTCATAAGATTGAGGACATCTAGAAAAGAAAGTACTTTTTCTTTAAATGAGCTATTATTATTTTTCTATATTATTTATATTTTGCTTAAAAAAACACCTAGCATGGAGCTCCTCCCCTGTACTCAAGGTTTAAAGTGGTTATACAGTCAAAAGTTTTGACTGAGACCAGCAGGAGCCAATAGCTCAGGGCTGAGTTGAACCATGCTGTGTGTGTCTATGGATTCACACAGTCTGACCCTGGAGCGCACCTGCATGTGTGCCACCATAGGAAGCAGCTACCTATAGTGGCACATGGAAAAGAGGTGGGGCTGAGAGCGCTGGTGGGAGACCCCAGAAGAGTAGGTTTGGGGCTGCTTTGTACAATACCCTTGCACTGAGAAGGTAAGTATAGCTTCTTTTTTATTTTAGTAAATGCTTTAATAGCTCATTTTATCCAGTGGACAATTTATAATGTGATGCATTTACCTTTTTCTTAACAAACCTAGCAGATTTGACTCATGCAGATATCAGAGGAATGAGGAAGCTGACAGAAATTACATTTCATGCTCTGGATTGTGAAGAGCACAGACTTTAAAATCACTACAACCAGTTTTCGCCTGGCTAATGTAGATAAAAGGCCAAGCAGATGCTCTCTAGTGCCAGTTCCTCTAAAGTCCCCCCAGAACGCCCAGAATTGTGGATTACTGATCAGGGTACCAGGCCATTGTGAGTGGCCCTGGTACCAAGTGATCGCTGTGACCAATCACAATGACTACAGTTACTTTATTAAGCAAGACTGCCATTCATGATGCCTTGCTTGCTACTTTGTGATCTCTGCGATTGGTCACAGTGATCACATAGTACCAGGGCCAATTACAGTGACTCTGTACCATCTCTGTAACCAGCATCACAGTAGTGGTAAACAAGGTTTCATAAATTAAACCTTTAAACAGCGTTACAGATTGCTTATTACAGTGATCAATACTGTAATAAGCAATCAGGGTGTAAAAAAATCCCTTATCACCCCCCCAGAGGAGTATGGTGTCACTATGTTAACGCTGTACTGCTTTGGTGACAATATGTTACAAAAAAAAAAATTGTAAAAGAAAATGTGCACTTTCACTGCCACATTGTATCTCTGAGTGGTGATCATGTACAATGGCTGGCAGTTCTGATATCATTGTCTCTGATCACCCCCACAGCAGTACAGTGTCATCATACCAGTGCTGCCAGTCAGTATCCCTAACCATCACTGTCCACTCAGTGTCCCTAATCACCGCCACCCACTCACAGTGTTCCTAATCACCGCCACTCACTCACAGTGTCATTGATCACTGCCACCCACTTACAGTGTCCCTAATCACAGCCACACCAGTCATATTGACCTTGATCACTACCACACCAGTCATCTTGTCCCTTTTCACTGCGACATTGGTTAGTGTCCCTGATCACCACCCACAAGTTACTGTATTCCTGATAACCACCACACCAGCCATATTGTCCTTAATCACTGACACACCAGTCATATTGTCCCCGATCACCACCACACTATTTACAGTGTCACTGATTAACGCCACAACAGTAACAGTGTCCCTGATCACCGCCATACCATTTACAGTGTCCCTGGCGGTTTAGACATTAATGGCTTTGAGTTATTTTGAGGGGACAGAAAATTTACACTGTTATACAAGCTGTACTCTCACTACTTTACATTGTAGCAAAGTGTAATTTCTACAGTGTTGTCACATGAAAAGATATAATAAAATATTTTAAAAAATGTGAGGGGTGTACTCACTTTTGTGAGCTACCGTATATATATATATATATATATATATATATATATATATATATATACGTCATTGGGGAATTCTGCCTTCCCCAATGATGTGTGGGTGACCCCTCCCCCTCTGATGTAATGGAAACCTGCGTTATATCAGAGGGGGGTGGGGTCACCCACACGTCATTGGGGAAGTCAGGCTTCCCCATTTGCGTCAAAGGGGGCGGGGTCAGGTGACGGGTGGCCCCGCCCTCCTCATATAAGAAATGTCAGGCTGCCAGGATCCCGCAGCATCTCCACCAGTGGAGACAGAGGAAGGATGGATGGACCTCGCTGCGCTGGACGGAGAGATCACTCATCGCTGTATCAGATCAGCCATCGCTGGACCCCGGAGAGATGAACATCCGTCGCTGGATAGCAAGAGTGGACTACCACTTTTTTTTTTTATAAAGGACTTTTTCAAAAGTGTGTGTCTTTTTTAACATTTTTTTACACTTTCTTTGTGAAATGGTAGGGGTACTTTTGTACTCCCTTACCATTTAAAACGGGGGACCAGGATCTGGGGGTCCCCTTGTTAAAGGGGGCTACCAGATTCTGATAAGCCCCCCGCCCGCAGACCCACACAACCATCGGCCAGGGTTGTGGGGATGAGGCCCTTGTCCTCATCAACATGGGGACAAGGTGCTTTGAGGCGTCTGTGGCCCTCAAAGTATCCTCCCAATGTTGAGGGCATGTGGCCTGGTATGGTTCAGGAGGGGGGCGCTCTCTCATCCCCCCTCTTTTCCTGCGGCCCGCCAGGTTGCGCGCTCAGATAAAGGGTCTGGTATGGATTTTTAGGGGGAACTCCATGCCATTTTTTTTTTATTTGGCATGGAGTTCCCCTTAAAATCCATACCAGACCTGTAGGGTCTGGTATGGATACATACCAGACTTGAAGGGTTTGGTATGGATATTTAGGGGGAACCCCACGTAATTTTTTTTTTAAATTTGACGCAGGGTTTTAATTAATTCTTTGGACTTGGTGAAATTATATTATTGACTTTATGATCAAGTTTTTCTAATCTTGCCCTGCTAAAGCTTTCTCTATTTTAGTGGATAAAGCATATTGTATTGTCATTACTCAGATCTATTCACATAAATATCTAGGTCTACACATTGGCCAATATGTGGGGTTCCCACCCTACACACTTAATTTTTCATTTATTTTAAATCATGGAGTTTGAAATGGGATATTCAAACACACAAATGTGGGCAAACACACTTGGAACATACAGTGGCACAATTCAAAATATACAAGAGGCCACTACAGCCCACCAGGTTCCACTTATAACTAAAATATCCCTTTTGCGTGGACTGATATTAATTAATTTCTTCCTTTGACTTGGAGTTGCTCTTTATTGCACCAATAGATATGGCATAGACTTGCCTGGTGGTCAATGAGGTGAGAGTTCAGAATAAGTTCTAGCACCAAGAGGAAGGTAATTAGGGCTCCAGCATAATTTGAGCCCTGCATCAAAGTTTATTCACTTCTCCTAGAAATTATTTTGAAAAAAACATGGTTATAGATTAGGAGGAGAAAGTACGGTCAAGCCTAAAAGAGCTTTCCAAAAATGCCCTTCTTGTTAACAACTTTCCAAAAACATGCTAGATTTCTAAATGAACTTGGACAGGGATTTTTAATCCTTTTGGCTGCACAGCACCTAAACCTTGCATAATATAACTAATGACACAATGCATATACTTGAAAGAAAATGAATTTTACATTTATGCTTGAATACCTTACAGAGGAGATAAATGTGTCAAGGTAATGAAACAAGAAGCAACTTTTGTCCCCCTGAAAATTTGTCTCCCTTTGAAAATTTGCCAGTCTTTCTATAAATCCTGGTTTGAACTTTTGTCCTACGATGTATACATAATGGAAATTAGCTATGCTCAACAATTCCAAGTGAGCAGCAGTATACTCAATTTTCATTCAGTAAAATCCATCCAGATAGTCTAGACCAGTAGTTTTGAACCTTAAAGCGGGGTTCCACTCCCTAAATCGTTTTTTTTTTTTTTTGTTACAATGACATAGATTAAGTTATTTATAATTATTACTCACTTGTTATTACTCACTTGTTCCAGTTTGTAAGTCTTTAAGATGTACATTCTCTCATAACAAACAAAGTTATATCTCGTCTTTTTTGGGGTTCTCATCTTGCCTGTGGGCATGTGAAGCTCACAGGCATCCTCTTCCGGGATACAGTGTCCCTGATGTACCATGTACCATCAGTGTCGCTGTATCTCTGATCTCGCGCATGCGCAGTAACTTCAATTCGGAGCGCCGTCCACAGCTCAGGTTGCCATCGCAACAGGTGGCGTCGTCGGAAGTCCCGCCCCGTTGAGATGGCAACCTAGCTGCGCGATAACTCGCTCCAGGCCACCGCAGAGACTCCTGGGAACAATCACCAAAGCTCCCAGGAGACACTGCGGATAGAGGAAATGATGAAATATCCACACTATCCCCGCCCATATCCGCAATCTCCACATCCAGGAAATAGACAGAATGATAACAACAAAAAAGGTACAGTAGAAAGAAAAAAAAAAGGTTCCATTTTGACATTAGAGCATATATTTAATCATCTTGAGCTACTGTTTTAAAATCGGATGGAGCTCCGCTTTAATCAGACCAGGGCTCTTCTAAAACCTTTCATGTCCCAACAGTTAAAAAGAAAATGTATGCTAACAATAAAATTATCAGAATACGAAATATGAAATTATGGCAGCCTCTGGATGGGGGTTTGGGGACTCTGAGGTAGACTTTGTGGCTCTGTAGGGAATCCTAGAGAGCATTGGCGGCAACTATGAGAGATGGGGTCTCTGGGGGACTGTGGGTCTCTTCAGGAGACTGGAGGCTTTCCAACAGCAATGTGGTAGACTTTTATGTATTGTAGGGATGGGGGCAGAACTGTGGGACACTGTTGGAAGTTCTACAGCAGGAGGCTCTACAGCAAACTAGGGTGCACTGCTGGGTGCTGGGGGGTACTGTGGGATGTTAGGGGCACAGTGGACTTCTGTGGGTGATTAGTATGGAGGCTGGGAGGCACTGTGGGAGACCAGCAGGTGGGTGAAGGCCTAGGAAGAAGAAGGTCACAGGCTCTCTCCCTACTGTACATCCGATCTCCTGAAGCCACTTCATTTTTCTGCTTGACCAGTCACAGCTTGCCAGGGTTATCACATACAGTGCAGTACTAGTGGTTCTTCTTTGTACATGAGGATGAGGATATCAAGGACCTGTTCATATAGAGAGTGCCAGTTGATAAGTTTTCCTGAAACCAAGAGCAAAAAGGTGACAGGGGAGGAGCTCCAGCACATAGCCTGTGATCGACAGTCTTAGCTCTGTTTCTATGTGCTGTGTGAGGGGGTGTATCCCTTTTCCTCAGCTCTGACTGACCTCCATAGCATGTAACTGCAGCTCCCCGCCCCCTGCTTTCTGGAAGCTCAAACAAGCTCCAAAAATTTTGCATTTTGAGCAAGTGTAGAGGAGAGAAGACTGCAGATTAATGGGTACAACTTATGTAGGAGGATTTGTTTCATCTGTGTATCACCTGAAGTTAATCACTTCATTGGATATATGTAAGGGTTGAAAACCACTTTAAATTTTATATTTGTTTAAAAATGTTTACGGGGGAACAAAGCGTAATACTCAGAGCGCGACAGGCTTCAAAACCTGGTTGTGCGTGAAATTCCTTCCCGAGGCCTTAATGGCCAGTTGATGTTCCCCTTGTCCATCATGTTTCTTTAATTAAGTGCTCATTAATTTTATTATGTACAACAGAAAATAAACATTCCATCTCTATGCCAGATGAGAATTCCATTACACTGCAAGGCATGAAATTAGTTTTGTTAATGTCAATACATGCTACATCAACATTAATGCACATTAATGGCTTTACTAATAAAACTACTGTGATTTCTTAATTTCCCAAAAAAGTGACTGACATTTATTGTCTGTTGTCTGTAACTCAAAAGATTTGAGGCAAGCATGAATATTCAGAATTGGAACAAGCTTTTTTTTTTTTTAAATCTTGCAACATGATACACGGTTGATTGAAGACATAAGTCTTTTTAAAGTACCAGCTGTGCGAAAGTATTAGCAGCTCAGCAACCAAGTATTGACCCATGTGGAGCGGTTCCAAAAAATTAGCTTTACTTTTAAATGTCACTGCCACTGTCTGAATATGATTTCCATAGCATTATATTTTTTTATGAAAAACAACTGTTATTGTGCTGGCTAATTCCAATGACCTCTCCTTGCACAATATTTTTACTTTATTAAGTGAACTGGTTAACTGGGGGGGCTAATCCTCCTAAGGAAAAATGAAAGAAGGAAAAGTTATATTTTGTTAGGTGCCCATTGTTTTCTGAAACGAAAAATTGTTTTGTTTTTAGAAAGCAGGATGTAGGCAGATGTTGTTCAGCCTCCCTGCAAGGGTGGCGCTGTTTGGCGGACACTGTGCAGGGAGGATGGAGGACAAAGGAGAAACCACATTCCTCCAAGGCCTTCGTAGGCAACATCAGGAGAGCAGTTGTCTGCCCTGATGGATCTTTGATGTGTGCAGTGCTTATATAAATATATATATATATATATATATATTTTTTTTTTTTTTGGGTTGTTGCACATTCTTTGTAGTAGGTAGGTCAGAGACAGATCTCCCACTAGAGACTGTCACTGTGTCTTGAGCACTAACCTTCATGGTTTAGGGAGCCCATTGCTGGTCTACATTACAGCTGCCTCCACTGTCCAATGCTGTCAGGTGTCTAGAGTGAATACCTCCCAACTTTTTGAGATAGGATGGAGGGATACTGATTAGCAAAAGTATGTAGGCATAGGACACACCCCCTGCTACACCCCCTTAACCACTTACGGAATGACCACCGTCATTATACACCGGCTGTTTGAAGAGGGATATTGTTGTTATGGCAGCAGCTAGCTGCCATAACTCCAGTATACTCTTCTTCAGTGGGCGGTCCGGTTTGAGATAAAAGTGGTCTCTGCGGCGGATTCGGCACTAGATCACTTTTATCCATGGCAGGAGAGGGCATCCCCTTTACCGCCATGTTCAGGTGCCCTCTGCCGCTTTGCAGAGCCGCCGGCAGAGGCGATCATGTCCACTCCCCTGTGTGGTATGGAGATAAGTGCAGGGAAGATGGCCCCAGCCCGGCTCCATGCCATTGCAGGGCGGAAGTGACATCAAAACCTCACTTCTGCTCATGGCTCTTAAAGAGACTTTTTTTTGTTTTGTTTTTCAAACTAAATTTTAAAAAAAAATGTGTATTGCATTTTAGTGTAAATATGAGATCTGAGGTCTTTTTGACCCCAGATCTCATATTTAAGTGGTCCTGTCATGCTTTTTTTATTTTATTACAAGAGATGTTTACATTTCATGTAATAGAAATAAAAGTGACACATTTAAAAAAAAAAAAAAAACAGTGTAAAAACAATAAGATAAAAGGTAAAATAAATTAGAAAAAAAAAGAATTTAAATGCACCCTGCCATGGCGAGGTACGTCACTTTCGTGTTTTTTTTGTGCGCTCAGCCTTCCCCCATTCCCTTCTGGGACCTGTGTGTGTTCCAGAAGACAACGGGACCATTCTGTAAGCGCAGTAAGGATGCCGGCACCTGCACCCGGAGCTGATGGACGGGTCAGCTTTGGATGCTGACATCGCGGGCTCCCTGGACAGGTAAGTATCCTTATATTAAATTAATTCAATTATATTATATTTGTAGATGCTGACGTTTTTTTTTTTTTCACCCGGGCTGAAACTCCACTTTAAAGTGATTGTAAAGGCTCATTTTTTATTTTTTAAATAACAAACATGTTATACTTACTTCCTCTGTGCAGTGGTTTTGCACAGAGCAGCCTGGATCCTCTTCTTCTCGGGTCCCACTTCGCTGATCCAAGCCCCTCCCTCCTTTGAGTGCCCCTCAGCCAACAGGTAGCTACAGGGGGCACCCAAGCCGAGTCAGAGCTCCGTGTACCAATTCAGCCACGGAACCCCGACCTGGCCCCTCTCCCCCGATTGGCTGACTGACTTTGATTAACAGCCGTGGGAGCCAATGGCGCTGCTGCTCTGTCTCAGCCAACCAGGAGGAGTGATGTCCAGTGTCCAGTGGACATCACTGGAGAGAGAGGGAGCTCAGGTAGGTAATTGGGGGGTGCTGCTACACACAGAAGGTTTTTTTATCTTAATCCATAGTATGCATTAAGATAAAAAAAACTTCTGCTTTTACAACTCCTTAAAACCCACGAGTGTTTTTTTTTTTACCACTACTATTTCTTTGGCTTTTGAAATTACTGGCAGCAATTCAGAAATTGGATGAAAGGTTTAGCACTGTGTAACACTTTTTGAAAGATAAATGATGCATTTTATATACAACTATTTAGATCAGACTAAAATGAGGGACAGATGAGGAGGGAAAGAGGGACAGAGGGACTTTGTCCCAAATCATGGACAGTTGGATATTATGCTGGAGTGTGAACTGTTACTCCTTGCCTGGTTTATTGTAAGTGTCCTGCTCCATTTCTTTAGAGTTTGCTGTTCTGCCTCAACATTACCATGTTAATATACACTATATTAACAAAAGTATTGGGACACCTGCCTTTACATGCAGATGAACTTTAATGGCATCCCAGTCTTAGTCCGTAGGGTCCAATATTGAGTTGGCCCACCCTTTGCAGCTATAACAGCTTCAACTCTTATGGGAAGGTTGTCCACAAGGTTTAGGAGTGTGTCTATGGGAATGTTTGACCATTCTTCCAGAAGTACATTTTTGAGGTTAGGCATTGATGTGGATGTTAAGGCCTGGCTCGCAGTCTCCGCTTTAATTCTTCCCAAAGGTGTTCTATTGGGTTTAGGTCGGGACTCTGTGCAGGCCAGTCAAGTTTCTCCACCCCAAACTCACTCATCCATGTCTTTATGAACCTTGCTTAGTGTACTGGTCCAAATCATTTGGTGGAGGCAGGGGCGGCACGTCCATTAAGGGAGAATGGGCACCGCCCCCTTTGTCACAGCACCTTTTTGTGTAGTATGGATACATGCAGTGCATGAATCTATCTATCCATGGTCGCCGCTACCACCCCCTAATCAGATGTCCAGCCCTTTTTAGAAGCCAGGCACCTGAATTCCAGCATCAAGGGTGTTTTTTTTAAAACACCTAAATAGAGCCATAGGCTTTAATTGGCTTAAGAAAAGGTGGACTTGGAGCACTCGCAGGACACCAAGATGTGTTAGAAAAGCAAATGAATATTTGCTTTTTTAACCACTTCAATACCAGGCACTTAAACACCTTTCTGCCCAGACCAATTTTGAGCTTTCAGCGCTGTCGCACTTTGAATGACAATTGCGTGGTCATGCTACACTGTACCCAAATGAAATTTTTATCATTTTTTTCCCACAAATAGAGCTTTCTTTTGGTGGTATTTGATCACCTCTGTGTTTTTTTTTTTTGCTAAACAAATAAAAAAATACCGAAAATTTTGAAAAGAAAAATGTTTTTTTTTTGTTTCAGTTTTAAAACTTTGCAAATAAGTAAGTTTTCTCCTTCACTGATGGGCACTGATGGGGTTACACTGATGGGCAATGATAAGGCGGCACTGATGGGCACCGATGAGGTGGCACCAATGAAGTGGCACTGATGAGGTGGCATTGATGGACACCGATATGTGGCACTGATAGGCGGCACTGATGGGTGGCACTGATGGGCACTGATAGGTGGCACAAATTGGCACTGATAGCTGGCACAGATTGGCATGGATGGGCATGGATAGGTGGCACAGGTGGGCATGGGTTAGTCGCCACAGGTGGGCATGGGTAGGCGACACAGGTGGGCATGGGTAGGCGGCACAGGTGGGCATGGGTAGGCGGCACAGGTGGGCATGGGTAGGCACTGATAGGCGGCACAGATGGGAACTGATAGGTGGCATTGTATTATAATATATTGTACTAATGGATACCAATCAGTGCCAATCAATAATGCATGCCAATCAATGATGCCCATTGTGGGCACTGATTGGCATCCATTATGGGCACTGATTGGCATCCATTGTGGCACTGACTGGAATCCCTGGTGGTCTAGGGTGGCATACCTTGTCCTTGGCATCCCTGGTGGTCTGGTGGCGTCCCTGGTGGTCCAGTGTGGACATCCTCGGGGGGGCTGTGCTGATAATCGATCAGCACAGACCCCCCCTGTCAGAGGAGCAGCCGATTGGCTCTCCTCTACTCGTGTCTGACAGACGCGAGTGAGGAAAAGCCGATCACCGCCTTTTTCTATTTACACTGTGATCAGCCGTGATTGGACACGGCTGATCACGTGGTAAAGAGTCTCTGTCGAGATCGGAGTTGCCGGGTGTCAGACTGACACCCCGCAACAACGATCGCCGCGATGCGCGCCCCCGGGGGCACGCAGCAGCTCATAATCCTGATCACGTCATATGACGTCCGGTCAGGATTATGCAACCACTTTGCCACCGTCTATTTGCTATAGGGCGGGCGGCAAGTGGTTAACATTGAGCCACCTCTCCTCTCCTGATTGGCTGAAGGCACAGGCGCTCCGATTGGATGCCTATCAGAATGGAAGAACAGAGGAGAGGGAAGCATGAAGGACACAGGAGCCATCCCACAGCTCACCCGTCACCCACTGCCTGACCCGCCATTAAGATGGGGTAAGTGGCAGCAGACAGCGGGCGGGTGGGGGTCACAGTGGCAGCATATGATGGGCACAGGTGGTTGCATATTATGGGCACAAGTGGCTGCATTTGATGGGCACAAGTGGCTACATATGATAGGCACAAATGGTGGCATATGATGGACACAAGAGGTTGCATATGATAGGCACAAGTGGTGGCATATGATGGCACAAGTGGCTGCAAATGATGGGCAAAAGTGGCTGCATATGATGGGCACAAGTGGCTGCATATGTTGGCACAAGTGGCTGCATTTGATGGGGGGGGGGGGTGTTCTGCATTTTTCAGTTTTTTTAAACCCCCTCTGAAAATTTTGAGCACCAGCCACCACTGAGGACAAGATATTTTGGACAATTTTATGCTCCCAACTTTGTGGGAACAGTTTGAGGATGGCCCCTTCCTGTTCCAACATGACAGCGCACATGTGAAGAGTGCAGACACACTCCTAAACCTTGTGGACAGCCTTCCCAGAAGATTTGAAGCTGTTATAGCTGAAAAGGGTGAGCCAACTCAGTATTGAACCCTACGGACTAAGACTGGGATGCCATTAAAGTTAATGTGCAGAGAGACCACCATTATCGTTAACCGAACTGCCGCCTGAATAGATGGATACCTCGGTTGTGGCAGCAACTGCTGCCATTACTGAGACATCCCTCTTCAAAGTCAGAACTTATATAGTCATGCGGCGGTCAGTGGCTAGAGGCAGACAGTGGGGGAAAACAAGCCAAAAAAAAATTGCAGTTTTGAGACCTGATGTGGCCCCCCTTTGGCCCTGCTGTCCTAGGTACTGGCCCACTTGTGCCATTATGATAAATACAGATCTGCCTGGAGGTTCAATTGAAAGTATAACTAAAGGCAAATGTTTTATTTTTTTTATTTTATTTTTTTTGGATAGAGGGGAGAGGGATTAGAACCCCTGACAGTTTTTATTGCTGTCTGTCCCCCCATCAGGGTCATTAGGGAGATTGACTCTCCCTATTTGTCCTGTTTACCATTATCATTGAAAGTGAAAGTAAAAGAAAATCCCAAATTTGGGGTTGTTCATGGAAATGTAATAGAGGGGAAAATATTCAAATGGGAACACTAGTTCTGGTAACCTGGTGCTCCCCAAGGGATTATCTTAATTTGCAGGGATTTCTTGTCACTTCCTTTTTTGGCTCTGGGACAGGAAGTGAAGGGAAATCTCCCCCAATGGGACACAGATGCCAAAAATTGAAATAACAAGGGCTATAACCCTCCCTTATTCAATCCAATATGAAAAAAAAAGTTGTGCCTATAGTTCTATTTTAAAGTGGAGCTCCACCCAAGAGTGGAAGCTCACCTTCTCTGCCTCCCCCCCCCCCTCTGGTGACACATTTGGCATCTTGTGGGGGGGGGGAGCTGCTCCGACTTCCTTCTGAGTTTGCCTGGGTGAAAGTTTATTCCTCGGCATAGCCTACCTATTGAGAAAGTGCAGAGCGATTCTGCATGCATAGTAGGAAACTGGCTGTGAAGCCGCAAGGCTTCACTGCCGGTTTATATACAAAATGTGAAACGCTTATTAATATAAGTGACAAAAAAATATATAAGGTCTTATGTATACTTATAAACATGCAATCAATTTCTCAAGCACGTTATACAAATGGCACAACATAAAAAATGTATGTACATAGATGAAATCAAGTCCAAAACGTGCAAAGAAAAAAGGCAGTGACTTTCCTAAATGGGTTTTTCAAAAGAATGAACAGACACATGCATAAAGAGAACCAGCTTCTGAAATCCTCCGTGGATAAAACCAGTCAGTGAAGGGTGGCTGCTTGGTGTCTTACAAACCAAAGGAATGCCCAAAAATGCCTCAGGGATTGTCTCACAAAACCATCCGCATGGATCATGGTGATCCCGGAGCCTTCCACTTCACGGTTCTATTCCCGGTATCAAGAGGCATGTGAAACACAAATACAGCGTAATACTGAATGGTAACTGTGACGAAACGTTGCACACTCCGCTTGAGTGCTTCCATCATATACCACTTCCACCCAGGCTGAATATAGATATCAGATATTCCAAGCGCTCACAAGCACAAAACAAGATGAGACTTGTTTAGCTGCTGACATGCACTGTTTTATTAGAATTAAAATTACAAGTCTTTATATACCATTAAAGAGGAGGTTCCCTCTCCTGCTCATATTACTCTAACAATATAATTGTATCCAGAAACCTAATTAACATGAGCTAGTTTACTAAATCATTTACCCAGACTAGGTGACTCAGAGACATGATCTTTAGGACAGACTTGTGGTCACCGAGCTTCACACAGTAGTATAAACACAATAGCAGGAGCTAATTACAATTAACAATGCAAACCGTGATCTCGCCCCCTCCTCAACCTAGTAGGCAACAAGCTATAGTAGGAGTAGACTGTCTGGCTCCTACCCAGTTCTACAGGCCAATGTGATCAGCTCTGTCAACTAACATTCAGAGTTCAGAGTCAAGCAATCCAACACATACCCTCCCAGTCACCATTTCCAATATGGCATACACAGGGTTCCTAGAGTCTGTGTGTCCTGGGGGACAAGGACTCGAATCCAAAGTAACACCACCCCAAGGGTCCCCAGGCATGCAGCTCACAAAGCGCACCGTTCCCCCAAATGCCCTGGTCCATAATCGATATGCAAGAGGCTGGCATTCAGTCCCCTCCAAAAGCCTCTGAACTGGGTGAGTCTGTCACAGTAACTTTTTATTTAACAGCATGAAGTGCACTCACATTTTTAAAGATAAAAGCAGGCATAACTATAGGTAAGATATGCGTGGTGAAGTCGCATCTGGAATCAACCAACGCATTTCATCATACATTTGACATCATAAATTTCACTGCCGGTTTCCCTTATCCAAAATGACAATGCCAGCACCCGAGTCCCTGGACAGATAAGTGCCCTAATAGTAAAATTCAGCAGCTACAATATTTGTATCTGCAGAATTTTTATTTTTTAGTGGAGGGGCTGGAGTTCCGCTTTAGGTCTTATGTTATAAAGACATCTTCTTCATAGCAGTGGCTTAATACATTCCTGATTGTTTTTACTTTTAGTCAAACCAATGGAAGTTAAAATACTTTCTTTTATCAAATCCTGCCAGTACAGAAACACGAATGCCTGGGAGACGTCTAGGTAAGGGTTTAAACTTTGGAAATAATTTGTGACAGCTGGTAGTGTACACATCATAGCACACGACAAGGAGAGCAGATGAAAACAATTCAGTGGGTTTTTTCCCTATAAGTAAACAATCTCTCCAGAATAGAATAGAGATGTACTTTTTATATATAAAAAAAAAACGTAATGTAATTTCATTATGACTTAATCCTCTTTACAGTTGCCCTAAAGAGTCAGCAGATGACTGAGTTTTAAGAGTAAAACTTTTGAAGGTAATAAGTACCATCAATGGTATGTAAGGGAATCTTTAATTAAGAAAGGTATTTAAATAAATAAGAGCTGCCTACGTGATTATAAAACTTAAGGCTGCATTAGAACTTCAGCTCTGCTTTCTTTCTTTTTTTTTTTTTTTTTTTTTGAGGCTTTTTTTTAGCATCTATACAGGTGTTTTTATTTTATTACTTTAGACAATGGAAAGTTAATTGCCAGGGGGGCAAAAAAAAACAAATGGTCACAAATAAACCATGCAGAAGCTATGATTTACTAGAGGCAGAGTACCAATTCATAAAGCTTTTTGCATGTGTGGGATATTTTCTGCTTTGATGTTGGACAAGAAGGCCTGGTTCATAGTCTCGGCTCTAATTTATCCCAAAGGTGTTCTATCTGGTTGAGGCCAGTCAAGTTCCTCCACCCCAATCTTGCTCATTCATGTCTTTATGGACCTTGCTTTGTGCACTGGTTTAAATCATTTGGTGGAGGGGGGCATTATGGTGAGGGCTTGTTTTTCATGGGTTGGACTTGGCCCCTTAGTTCCAGTGAATGGAACCCTTAAGGCATCAGCATACCAAGAAACATTGGACAAGTTTATGCTCCCAATATTGTGGGAACAGTTTGGGGATGGCCCCTTCCTGTTCCAACATGACTGTGCACCAGTGTCCTGACCTCAACCCAACAGAACACCTTTGGTATGAACTAGAGCTGAGACTGTGAGCCAGGGCTTCTCGTCCAACATCAGTGCCTGACCTCACAAATGCGCTTCTGGAAGAATGGTGAAACATTCCCATAAATATCCCTGATGACGTCAGTTGTGACGAAACGGTCATAGGGTTGTCACGTATACATGCACTGCGCATGTGCAATCTGTTTTTATAGATACTTGCAGAGCTTTTATATTCTTATCCTTGCAAGGAATGCTTCTATGTATCTGGACTTTTTTGATACTTTAAATAAACCAGCAAAGGAATCTCTGCACTATTGGAGTTTCTTTTTCCTCCTTCCTTTTGGTAAATTCACTGAGCGCTGTGGAAGTATTTATCTATCGGTGTACAGTGTCTGTCTCCTATGAGTGTGCCATGGAAGGTGCTCTTCATTGATGTCAGCCGATCATCTGGGAGGGGAAGTCCGGGAGATCCTAACAGTGTTCCTGTTGTTTTTCTACTAAGCCTGATTTGACCCCTCTGAATAAGGGCGGTCACAGGCTTTCTGCTAAGCCTCCATTATTTACTGAAAGGTGACGGGCAGCACAAGTGGTGGAAAACATAGACCCAGGGTCTTGCACTGGAAATTTTTTCTTTTGGATATTTTTACTTATGAACTTTTATTGTCACATTTTGTGTTTTAAATGCATGTATTTTTGTTAATACAGCAATCACATATGGACTATTTTTCACCGGATGGTTTGTGCACTTGAATATGTTCACTAATGATATATTGTAGACCTATTGTATACATTGTAATCACACTCATTATATACACTTGTATTATTGTTTTTTTTATCCAGTGCTGCACTCCTATTTTTATTTATCTTTCCTGTGCCCTATATCGGGGTTATAGTGCTTAGCTGCAGGATATCCTTCACTGTCCTTTTTTTCAACTATATTTTTTATATTTATCACGCACCTAGCACAATTCTTTCTTTTTTTAATTTGCCAAACATTCCCATAGACACACTCCTAAACCTTGTGGACAGCCTTCCCAGAAGAGTTGAAGCTGTTATAGCTGCAAAGGGTGGGCCAACTCAATATTGAACCCTACGGACTAAGACTGGGATGCCATTAAAGTTCATGTGTGTGTAAAGGCAGGCGTCCCAATACTTTTGGTAATATAGTGTATGTGGCCGCTGTGTGGCTCTGGATCTGGCACCTAATAATCTGCTGCTATTTTATAGGTTGTAGCACCACTTCTTGCCCCTCCGGTGACAAACACAAAGGGGCAGGGATGCTGGTGACAAGGTCACTGACATAATATGCAGCCTTATTAGGTAAACAATTTCACAAGCATCCCTGCCCCTTTCTATACATGGAACTGCAGAGCAGGTAATCTCCCACCTGCAGCTCATTGGCCCAGCCCTCACGCGGCGGGTGGACGGGCAGTCGGTGGGCCCCCTGAAGTGGCAGAGAACTACAGGGCCCAGTTGCACCTGCGACTGTTGCGACCTTGATAATTCCGTCACTGGTGAGAGCTTATTTCTGGATTTTGACAGAACCCAAGTTAATCCCTAGTACTTAGTAAAAGGAAAAGCAGTATACTGATGAGCTTGCCACTCTGCTCTCTCCTCCTATCAGCATTCATCTTGCATTAAATTATATATCAAGTAATAGTGCGCTGCAATCAACTTTCTATATGACCACTTCCCACCCGGCCAATGCACATATACGGCCGGGTGGGAGCCGTCTACTTCTGATAGGATGTTCAGGAACGTCCTTCAGAAGGAGAGGGATCGCGCGTGCCCGCGCAGCAGCGCGATCACGATGTGCTTGTGTCACCCGGACACGGCGCATCTCAGATCGGCAGGAGGGCTCTGTGATTGGCCCTCCTGATCACATGACGGCCGTGTCCAATCACGGCCGCCATGTGATGTAAACAAACAGTCGGTTGCTAGGCAATCGGCTCCTCCTCTCCTCACACAGAAGTCATCGATGAGGAGAGGAGAGCAGATCGCTGCAGCCGGCTGATGATTAGTGAGTATGAGCTGTTTTTTACAGCTTTTTACTCACTGATCACCAGTCTAGTGTACACACAAATCACCACACAGTATAAACGCAATGTCCCCACATATGTCCCCAAAACATACATGTCCCCAAATAATAAAAACACATGTCCCTAATAATAAAAACATGTCCCCCACATATGTCCCACTAAAATCACATGTCCCAATGATTATCTGCACACATATGTACATGATTATTTGCGTACATATGTCCGTGATCACACAAACCAATTATTATACACGTAACAGAATTTTTTTTACCAAAAACATGTAGCAGAATACATTTTGGCTTAAATTTATGACAAAATTTGATTTTATTGGATTTCTTTTAAAATAGAAAAAAGAAAATATTGTTTTTTTTTTCAAATTTCCGCTTTTTACTTTCAAAAGTTTTATTTGTTTCAAAGAAAAATAAAATCCATACAATAGACAGCGACAACATGTCGTCTTACCAATATATGAAGAACGTGGTGAACATGTCAAATAGTACAGGCATACAGCATAAACCGGAGAGGACACATTGCGAATTGTAAGGCATCTGTATTATTAAAAGTAAATGAAGATGACAGGGGGAGGAGCTCGCTGTGTCTGGTATGGATTGACATAACAATCGAGTGATATAAAAAATATAGACGGTATGCTACCTAGCACCCTCGACACCCCAAGTGGGATCACGCTGTGAAATTTCCGCTTTTTTTGCGCTTATATCGCAAAAAATAAAAAACGGAGTTGTGAATAAATAACACCAAAATAAAGCTCTATTTGTGTGAACAAAATGATAAAAATTTCATTTGGGTACAGTGTAGCATGACCGCGTAATTGTCAATGAAAACGCTAGAGCGATGAAAGCTGAAAATTGGGCTGGGAAGGAAGGGGGCGAAAGTGCCCTGTATTGAAGTGGTTAAATAAAGTGCAATATAAAAGGTGCTAAAGTGTGTTATATCAAATATTAATTATAAAGTGCTTAAATATAAAGTGCTCAGTTCTGAATCATAATCGTACTGTAATAAAACCTCAAGCACCAACCAATAATATATAATCAAAATACACCCACATACACCTTCACAAGCAGAAAACAATGAGTGAACATAAAATGAAGAAAAAATGAAGAAAAAATAATAATTGATAGGAATTAATATCCTTGAATGTACGAATAACACTTCATGCACCTTCACAAAGAACCATATGGGAATAAAGGGTTAACAGCACAATCCATTCATTGTAAAAAGTCCATAGAAGCACTTCCATATGGGTCATAAATCAATCATGAAACTTTTCCATAATGCTTCAGGCACTCATGCTCACTGCTCCCCTGAAATTCTCCTTTAATGCCAGATTTCTTCCAAATTACATCAAGTTCATAAAAAACTAAGAAAATCAATCAATGTGCAAGGATCATTGTACACAGGTCACCAGACATACGCCGATCCACTCACGTGTGTGTAACCAAAACAGAGCTTGTAACAATCAGCCGCTCTGAGTAATCCTCACACAGTGTCCGCTGTGTTGTGACGAGACACCTCGGATGACGTCACTGGCTCCTCCCGACGCGTTGCGTCACATGTTATGTGACTTTATCATCTTGCATAGCACCACAACTAAATGGATGTTTGTGTATCTACTGCTTCACCAGTCTAAGCTCTGCTGTAAAGAGGCCTATACCAAGCCAGTTTTTAAGGTAATACAAAGCTACATTAATTTGTGCCTTTTTAGCTGCCTGGAGTTCAGCTTCAAAGTGCATACAATACTCTTCACCTCTGCAATCCTGCTGTCACCCCCTGTCAAAGCTTCCCCCCCTCCATATAGATGGCTGGAGGAGTTTGAATGCCCTCTCTGCCCCAATTACGTTACAAGACGTTACAATATAACCCTCAAAGGAGTAAGCAACATATAGAAGTCCAAAAAATTCACATGAGAATTTTTTTCTCTAACCCCCTCAATGGCCTTATATAAATCAACATTCTAAACTGCTAAACCTCCGCTCTTTCCATTTTTCTTACCACTGGCCAGGAAGTGATTTTAATGGATTTTACAGTCAAAGCTCCGTAAAATTTGCTACTGTAGCCATGCAGCCAAGCTAATAACACAGATAATAGAAATAAACATTATAATAGCATAAATGCTAATGTAAATTGGATTATTTCTGCTCAAAACTGTATGCATCTTTGAAAAAAAAAAAAAAAACAACGTGAAATAATCAATGTTAGAAAATAATAAAAAGTGAATATCTCGTCTTCTTAACTATATTTAAGTCGGAATCACATAGATATATCTGTCCTCCCGTAGAGGTGCAAGGTTCCAGTATTGATTACTTGACAAGTCAGTGGTATCCTCAAGGCTATCATCGATTTGATGTCAAAAAACAAATACACCATTACCCTTCTTTAAAACTAATTAATAGGAGCGGGAGCAGTTTTCAGAAATTTTAAGGAGCCATCATTAAAAAATAATCATCAAGTTGTTATAATAAGACAAATCATTTATGAGCTATCTATAAAATGTTTTAAATAACTATAAAAAAAAAACATACTCTATAAAGCTGTTTTTTTTTTTTTTAAGAATAGGTTATGAAAGGAAAGTGGAATTTAAAGATGGTTCTTTCTGTAATAAAGTACACTCCAACAATATAAGCATATATATATATATATATATATATATATATATATATATATATATATATATATATATATATATCTATATCTATATATATATATATATATATATCTATATATCTATATATATATATATATATATATATATATATATATATATATATATATATATATATATATATATATATATATATATCTATATATATATATCTATATATATATATATGTGTGTGTGTGTGTGTGTGTGTGTGTGTGTGTATATATATATATATATATATATAGATAGATATATAGATAGATATATCTATCTATCTATCTATCTATCTATCTATCTATCTATCTATCTATCTATCTATATATATATATATATATATATATATATATATATATATATATATATATATATGCCCAGGAAGTAAGCTCCAGAAATACCATTTACTGATGGTTCAAATCCATTTCCAGCTATTATGTAGATTTGGATAGAGAAGATGAAAGGTCCTCTATGGAATCAAAACCTTGGCAGATGTTATCAGCTAGTAGTACACGTTGTGCCAAGTGGTGCATGAGAAATGTCAAAAACTGAAAAAAGTATATTTATAATTAAACAATAGTACTAAACCTGTGCACCGGGCAGCCAATAAAAATGTTCCAGTTTTGTACTCACTGAGAAAACAATTAAAGTGGAACTTTACCCATAATAACTTCATACAAATAATAAACTTTAGCAAGGAACATACATTCCACATTAATAATTATGTCGCCAAAACTAAGTATGTTCTGTAAATTGCCTCCAGCATTGTTCCTATTTCTTTCTTGATAGAGGCTGCCATTTTGCTGAAGCCCAGAGCCCCCGAGCAGCAGTAAATCTTTAGGCTGTATGCAGATCGGTCTTTACAAATTTGGCACAGTGCCTAAAAATGGAGAGCAGCTAAGCATGTGCGGAGCAGGGGGAAGGAGCGTATTACTAGATTTTGAACAGTATAGACACTTATTTTTAATGTTTTACATAGTAAACGGGGCCAGTCTGAAGTGATCTAGCAGGACTTAACGTGGAGGTCCACCCTGAAAAAAAAAAAAAGACATACAAATGCAACAAAAAAATAGACAAAATAAAATTAAAAAAATATCACCAGAAATGCTGGTTGCTAGGCAGATCTGCCACTTCCTATTCCACGAAGATCTTCAGTCTTCTCCTTGCGTTGATTTCTGGGAAATTTGGGCGCGGAGTCTTCTGGGACCTGTGTGTGTCACAGAAGACAGCCTCCCATTCAGAAATCGCGGGGGGACTCGCGCATGCGCAGTAGTGAGGATGGTGGCGCTGGCACACGATACGAGGGACGGATCGCCCGACATCACGGGCGCCCTGGACAGGTGAGTGTCCTTATTAAAAGTCAGCAGCTACAGTGTTTGTAGCTGCTGACTTTTAAAAAAAAAATTTTTTACGGCTGGAACACCGCTTTAATTTCCTGACTAAAGTTCCACTTTAATGTCTCTTTACATACAGTGCAACTAGAATAAGGATCAGAATTTGTCTTGATATCAGCACCCTGTAATTCTCTGCACAGAGCAGCATTAGGACAGACAGAAAATGGATGACACATAGGGGTTGATTTACTAAAGGCAAATCCACTTTGCACTACAAGTGCACTTGTAAGTGCAGTCGCTGTAGATCGCTGTAGATCTGAGGGGAAGCTCTGCTGATTTTATCATCCAATCACGTGCAAGCTAAAATGCTGTTTTTTATTTCCCTTGCATGTCACCCTCAGATCTACAGCGACTTTACTTCCAATTGCACTTGTAGTGCAAAGGGGATTTGCCTTTAGTAAATAACCCCCATAGACTGCAGTTGCTCCAGTGGTTAGTAAATGAGCAGAAGCTTTGGTGACTTCCATCATCCAATCATGTGCAAGCAAAAATTCATTTTTTTTATTTTCCTTGCATTTGATTGGGTATTCTTTGCAAAGTGAAGCTTCACCTCATTTACTAAGCTCTGGAGCAACTGCCTTTGCATAGGGGCAGGGGAAAAAAAACAGGGGAAAATTGTGTGTGCATGTTATACGCCGATTCCTGCTGTCTCTGAGTGGAAGGAGGTGGCGGGCACCACCGGATTACACAGAACGGCGATCTCCTGTGTACCCAGCACTCAGTCACACACAGTTCCGCCTTCTGGCCCAGGATTGGACCACTGCTCTGTCTATCACAGCAGGCAGCCCAGGAGGCAGGACTGTGTGACTGATCGCTGGGTACACAGTAGATCGCAGCTCTGTGTAATCTGGCACTGGTGAGGCTGCAGATGAGAAGGCTGCACTAATCTGCAATGGTGAGGCTGCATTAATGGGCTGCATTATTTGGCAATGGAGAGGCTGCTGATGTGCACTGTGAAGGCTGCTTTAATTTGCAATGCTGAGGCTGCAGATGGGCAATGGAACGACTGCATTAATGGGCTGCATTCATTTGCAATGGTGAGGCTGCAGATGGGCAATGTGCAGGCTGCATTAATTGGCAATGGTGAGGTTGCAAATGGGCAATGGAGAGGCTGCTAATATGCACCGTGCAGGCTGCATTAATTTGCAATGGTGAGGCTGCTGATTGGCAATGTGTGGGTTGAATTAATTTGCAATGGTAAGGCTGCATTAATGGGCAATGGAGAGGCTGCCAATGAGCACTGTGGAGGCTGCATTGATGGGTACTGGTGAGGTTGCAGATGGGCACTGATCAGGCTGCATTGATGTACTGTGACCCTTATTTTGCTTTGAAGATCTATATTGAAAATTGAATTGAATTCCCCCTTAAAATGAAGGTGCGTGTTATACACCTGTGTGTATTATATGCCAATAAATACAGTAATTCATTGGGGGACAATGCCAAAAAAGCTCCTTATGCTAGCCAATGAGATTAATGCAAACTGTACATTGGAGGTCAGAATTCCACCCTTACAGACAGCTAAAAAGATAATTGGTGTCATGCTTCTGGGTCTGCCAAGTGGGTTTAGCTCTGGAATTATGCAGGCACCACCAAATAGGAGATCAATTAGCCATAGCTCAAAGAACCCTTAGCAGCCTCCAGAGGAACCTCCATTTTTGGTTACCTTGGTTATAAACCAAGTTAATTGGTTTATTTGCACATTTCTGTCAGTTAACAGTCTGAAAATGTATATAGGATGAAAGAACAGAGTGGTCACTTCCATAGTGTTCTGGTTCTCTTACTTTCTCCAAAGTGGAGGCAAGTCCAGGGTGGAGGTAAGTTTGTATTCCTTAACACCAGTAGAGGAAAGGGAGTGCACTGGCTGGACCATATCGTCTGATAAAGATGCCTGGATCACAAGAAAGAATGGACATAATTACAGATCCTTTGTCAAGTAAATATATCCATTTGCCTGCAGTAGCCATGAAAGGTGTTTGATACCATCAGTAAAAAAAAATGATAGCTGGATTCTAGTAATTTGATATAAACAGGTCAGGCCCTATTAATAAAAAAAAAAAAAACAGCTTCATTTGTTTTTTATGGAGTTTTTCAATTCATGAAAACGAAATTAACAAAAATTTCCACTTTTTTCAAAATGTATTTTAATGACAATGTACAAAAATCGATATCAGTAGCCAAAGACTTGTTGAGGGACTTATAGAAGCGAGAAGAAACACTGCACATATAATAACCATGAATTTTATTCTAACATTAGACAAAATCCAAAAGTCACAGTTCAAAGGACGAACATAAAATATCAGATTTTAGGGTTCACACGATTGTTTGGATCCAATATAATCCACATGTAGACTCAAAGTGTTTCAAATGAATGATCTTCCTCAGGAGTACGTGTGAATGGAAAATGTAACATATACAATTGTGAATATATTGGAATTAAAAGCAAACACATCATCATACAAGCAATTTCAAAGGGATTTTTTTTTCGTACCACAATTCTCTTATTCAAGAGACAGAGGTTCTTATATAATCCATACCTTGCACTATATAAGAACTGCCACAACCACCCCCCATGCCATGGGAGAAAGATATTTTTACAAATGGTGGATTCCAGTATATCTTTGTTTTTATTAGGAGAATTGTGGCTTTCACCATACTGGTATAACCAATAATACTTTTGAAATTGTGTGCATGATGATGTGCTTGTTTTTAATTTCAATATGTTCATAATATATGTGTTGTATTTTTCAAAGTTCATTCACATGTGCACCTGCTCATTTGAAACATATTGAGTCTATGTGGATTACATTCGATCCAAACAGTTGAGTGACCACCAAAATCTGATATTTTATTGTGTGTTGTTTGAACTGTAACTTTTGGAATCAATCTGTTGTTAAATGGTTTCTATGTATGCAGTGTGCCTTCTTGCTTCTACATGTCCCTCAAAAATTCCTTGGCTACAGACAATGGCATCGCTAGGGGGTGGCTTTTGGGGCTATAGCCCCAAATCTGGGGCCTGTAGCCCCGAATCTCTGCAGGGGTCCCCAAGGGGAGGGGAGGCTCTCTGGGGACCCTGATGTAAATGGGGGGCTCTCTGGGGACCCTGATGCAGGGAGAGGCTCTCTGGGGACCCTGATTTAAGGGGGAGGATCTCTGGGACCCTGATTTAAGGGGAAGGCTCTCTGGGAACCCTGATGTAAGGGGGGGCTCTCTGAGGACCCTCATGTAAGGGGGGACTCCCTGTGGATATATACACGCACAAACACATATATTATATAATACATGTGTATGCCCGTCCAAGCGTATGACTTTCTTTACTACCCTGCTATGGGCTCTAGCCCCAGATCTTTTGTAGACCTAGCAACGCCCCTGGCTATGGATATAGATGTTTGTACATACTGAATGAGGGTATATAGCACACAGTATATTGGACATCCTACTTATGTACAAATGCGCAATCCAATGCAATAAATGCCAATACAATCTGTGCTAAACAAGTTGCTGGCCAGTACCTATAAGTGATTCAAAACGTATTATAATAGAGTATAATTCAAAATGGTGTAGCGCAATTCTCCTAAAAAATCAACAGAAATACCTTATATCAATAGTGTACAGATTCATTTTTAGAATGATCTTCTCTATATATCCTATGTAACACATCTGAAGATATTAAAAATATAATCCAGTAAATGTCCAAATGTGAAAAATATTGAAAAAAATGGTATGTAATATCCAGTAAGTAGAGGGAATCCACCACCCATACAGAACAGCCGCTCACCTCACTGACATGACCCCTGCTTTACCAGTAGGTCACCCCATGCCGTTTTCCCTCTCTAGGGATGAAGCAAAAGCAGCTACTCCTTCCGAGTCTTCACTGCTTCCTAATCACATAAGTGAAAGGATGGCTGAATGGATCTCTAATCACAGCAATGTAAATGCAGAAAGAGAAAGCATGCAACCCTAGTGTTCTCCTTTTAGAATTCACATTTTTATTGAAATAATAAATATTGCCCCTACAGAAAACAGCACTCTAGGCAGTGCTAGCCAAATGTCACTCGTCTTTGGCAATCACTAATGAGACAGCTTGGAGATGGCCATGGGATGACGTCATGTATGGCGTTCATCGTCCTATACGTACGTTACATCCAATAGTCAGGTCTTCCTCGTAGGGGCCTCGTAATTCTGCCACCTATAAAAAAGAAAAACCCTATGTCCATTTTTTGAAGCCCACCTTAGATTTTTTTTTGGAACCTGAGAATAAATTGGTGCTATATAAATACTTGCAATAAATGCATAGCTCCCAACTGTCCCTGATTTCGAGGGACTGTCCCTGACTTGGAGCAATGTCCCTCATTCCTCCTCATTTGTCCCTCATTTTGGTCTGATCTATATAGATGTATATAAAATGCACTTTTTACCTATTAAAAAGTGTTTTCCAGTGCTAAACTTTTCATCTGATTTCTAAATTGCTGCATTTGTAAATTCCAAAAGCCAATATAAAGGAATAGTAGTGGTAAAAAAGCACTTGTGGGTTTAACCAATCTTGTTTTTTTGTACAATTCTCCTTTAAAGAGGAAGTAAACCCCGATGGGTTTACTTCCTCTTTGTCTCCCTGCAAAGGTAAAGCATAATGATGCATAGTAGCCCATTATGTGTCACTTACCTGACACAGGAGCCAGCGATGTCAGAGCTGCCCCTTGTAGCATAGAGCGTCCATCTTCTTCCGGGTGAGTTGTGAGTGACCGGAGCAGCGATGATGTCACTCCTGCGCATGCGGGTGGGAGCCGCCACTAACGGAATATCGCTGTTAGCAGCGGCATGCCCAGTGCGCCTGCGTGCCGCTGTCTACGGTGCATGCGTCGCAGACAGCGGTGCCTGTCTTTTTGTAAATATCTCCTAAACCGTGTAGGTTTAGGAGATATTTTTTGGACCTACAGGTAAGCCTTAATCTAGGCTTTCCTGTAGGTCAAAGTGGTTTGTAAGGGTTTGTAAGGTTTACAACCACTTTAAGGGGGGCGTGGCAAGGGGTGTGTCCTATACCTACATACTTTTACTGATAGGTGTACCTCATTCTCATCTCAAAAAGTTGTGAGGTATGTAAATGACAGATTTCAGCTATGCATATTCTTAGCAATGAAGGACACAACCCTGATCGGTTGTTGGTAATACAGAAATATATTTTTTCCATACCCCTGCACAACATGACTATAGCTTCCCTGGCTTTAAATCAAGGCTAATTGTGAACATTTGTTTTCACTATCACAAGCCACCAAAAGTCAATTTTTCCACTGAAAATTTAATAAACAGGATTAGCCTGAAACAAAAACAGAGTCCATAAACAAAATACGTTATAAAAAGAATCGTAAATTGTACAAGTAAACAAGGTTTAAAACAAATCCCCAGAAAGTGTAATCTGTATAAATGACATTACAATGAATCAATAAGACATGCACTGGGCTTGTAGCTATAGGATCTTTGATTTAATTCCTGTCTCAGGGCCCCGGGTGGGGATGCGACAGGAATCCCCTCCTGCAAGCAGTCATATATATCGAAGGAGCATACCCATCACAGTATGGATTACCATTATCCTCAGTAGTAATAAATGAAAGCTACCCTTCAAATAATAACATAACAATTTTCACATTTACACAAACTATATTTGCTTTTCTATAACCAGATATCTGTTTTAAGAAAATACAACAATGTGAAATTCTCGGCGGATGGCTAAATACTCAAGCAAAATGCATATACTGTAAGCAAGCATTCGAGAAAGTGCGAAACTATAGGCCTCATAGACGTATATACTGTATATTAAAAAAATAGTGTCCTATCCCTTAAAATGAAGTGCTTAATTGTGCATAAACAGACAGCTGTGGCCGCTCTACAGGCTTAACAGTTGAAGCTGTCCGCACACAACTGGGCTCCCACCAATTTTCTGCAAGATACTTTGCCACGCCACAGCCGATTTGACCATGCGAGTTAGATAAAGCATCCAACTGTATTAATAAATCATTTGTACAGAGGGGCAATATGAAATTGTATCCCATTTATACATTCCCCTTTACTAGATATAATTAGCAAGAAACCTTTTTTTTTTGTAATTGTGCTTTTAATAAAAGTTTCATCCATGTACAAATCAATAAATTAATGCAGAGCACACAAACCCTCTAAAACTGTCTCTGCTACTCATATTATTACTTATTCCATTTTATGGGACATTTATTGCATAGATAAGTTAGGACATTTCATACTTGTAGGAGAGACATTTCTCTTTAAGCTCAGTAATTTACCCTTACACAGTATTTTGTCTATAGATTGTTTTTTATTTCTTTTGCAAAATGAAAAAAATAAAAAATAAATACAACTTAAAATCTATTTAATTAGCCCATTTATTTTACTTTGCCATATAAAATGTTCTGTTGTAGCTACAAATGTTTAACTAAATCTATTTGAAATCTCTGTATACAATATGGAAGCTCTGTGCTATTAAGCAACATTAGTCTTAAAACTGAACATAAATGGGCACAGTTTTTGCACTTAAGTTGGCATTTGTTATTTATTCATACTTTAGTTAAAGTCAACATGCAGAGGATAATACCACAAAGACCTACAGCCCCATTCACTTACTGTTATTTAATTCTTATCCAAAAAGGTTAAAGCGAAGTTCCAGCCTCTTAAAAAAAAAAATTAAAGTCAGCAGCTACAAATACCTGTCTAGAGATGTCGGTCCCCCGAAGCCATTGGCACGGGTGCAGGCACCGGCATTGCAACTAAGCCTTCAGGCTTTACAGACAGTTTCCTACTGCTTATGCACGAGTCGTGCTGTGCTTTCTGAATGGCCCTATCCTCTTTTGGGGGACACACAGGTCCCACAAAGCAGCGGGGGAGGCAGGAGAAGGGGCCGATGCAAATATGGAGATGACGTAACTCACCACGGCAGCGTAGGACGAAAGCCCTGCTGGAAACCCCCCAAAAAATGTATAGAATCCCCAAAAAAGGGGTGGAGTGGGGTGCTCGATTGGATTACACCTACTTTGATTTTAGCCTTGAACTCTACTTTAAGGAGATTTCCTCGTCTGGATTGCAAAGTTAACAATGCTTCCATTCAGCCTTTCTGATGGTCAAAGTAAGATATACTTTGAAGTTTGTACAATCTGAAGCTCAGGATCCCATGCCCTCTTTCACATGTGCATCAATGGGGCCACTCTACAACTGGGCTTGGCTTGCCATTGCTGCACATTAATTCCATTGAAAATCGGCATGAAAAAAAAAAAACAACAACAAAAAAGAATCCACTGCAGATCATTTTTCAGAAAAAAATGATTTAAGAAAGTATCATTAGAGTCCTTATTTTGTATCATCTCTATGAATATAAGAGAGCAAAGGTATCACAGAGACTTAAGATAGCTCCATCTCCAAAAAATACTTACAATACAATAATGCCACATACGCACGATCTGAATTTTGGTCGGAAAAAGCTCTGATGGTTTTCCCAATTGAATTCCGACAGCAGTCAGGCTTTGGGGCCACAACCTCTGCAGTGCGCTCCTAGTCACTTGGCTCGGCTGGTGACCTGACACATAACAAACACAGTAAAAATTGATCTATATGTCTGATGTCTTCTATGAAACAATACAGAGGCAGAACCAGGGACGTTGCTAGGTGGGAAAAAGACCATGGCCTTAAGCCCAAAGGTAAATTTGATCCCACGAAGATCATCGCTGGGGAGCTTTGCCCTACACTGGATTAAAGGTGAGTTTAGCAGCAATTATAGCATTTTGATGGGGCAACACTTATTGACTCCTTTATATTACACAGCCCCTACCCCTCTGGACACAAGGCCCCACCCCACACCTCTGGACCCCTTTACATTACACAGCATTCCCCCCATACCTCTGGACCCCTTTACATAACACAGAGCCCCATCCCAAATCTCTGGACCTCTTTACATTACATAGGGCCCCCCCCCACACCACTGCACCTCTTTATATTACACAGTGTTCCCGTCCACATCTCTGGACCCCTTTACATTACAAAGCCCTAACACACCTCCTTTGCATTACACAGGGCCCCCCCACAAGGTCCAGGAGTGCATTATGTATAAAGTGCAAGATTCAGGTGTGCGGTAAGTACAGAGTACAAGGTTCAGGCATACATTTTGTAAAGAGTGCAAAGTTCAGGAGTGCGTTACATACAGGGTGCAAGGTTCAAGAGTGTGTTACGTACAGAGTGCAACATTCAGGAGTGCATTACGTACAGAGTGCAAGGTTCAGGAGTGTGGTATGTACAGAGTACAAGGTTCAGGAGTACGTTGCGTACAGAGTGCAAGGTACAGGAGTGTGTTACATACAGAGTGCAACATTCAGGAGTGCGTTACATACAGAGTGCAAGGTTCAGGAGTGCGTTACATACAGGGTACAAGGTTCAGGAGTGCATTATGTACAGGGTGCAAGGTTCAGGAATGCGTTGTACAGAGTGCAAGGTTCTGGAGTGCGTTATACAGAGTGCAAGGTTCACAAGTGCGTTGTACAGGATGCAAGGTTCAGGAGTGCGTTGTACAGGGTGCACGGTTCAGGAGTGCGTTGTACGGGATGCAAGGTTCAGGAGTGCGTTGTACAGGGTGCATGGTTCAGGAGTTAGTTAAACTGCAATACACACCAGCTATTTGTCTATGCATGGGACAAAGAGCCGGAGCTCCGAATATCGGCCCCATTCTCACTCTCATTACGGGCGTATGCCCCTGGCTTGCCCACCAATCCCTGACTGTGCTGGATAGATGTTTACACTGCCTAGGTATGTTGCCCTGAGTTCCCGGCCAACCCCAGGCCTTGGGACTAGGGGCTAGTAATTCTAAATAAGACATCCGGGCCCACTCAGGGCTATAGCCTCGGTCAGCCCCCCCCCCCAGTGCTACTGCAGAACCATGGCAGAACTTTGTGAAGGCATGTAAAAGAAATTAAAAAAGTCACGGCCATACTTTAAAAAAGAAACTGTTAATAAAAATAAATAAAAATGTTTTTCTCTGTAGCTATAAGGCGTTAACCCAATGCCTGTTCTTCATTACATATTTATCTGCTCTTGGATAACATGAGGAACTGGAAAACAAAACTAATCTCAGCACTATTGTTTCTTTTTATCTGTAAAAGCAGCCATGGAGTCATTCCGCTGTGCGTCAAGCTGTCTCCCCTCGCCCTGAAGGGAATATTATAAGATTAAATGCACAAATAGTATTCCTTCAGCAAGGTGAATGCTTCTCGTTACACACATCCGAGGCTGATCTCCTTAATATAACTCCCCTATAATAATATGAGTCTTCTGAATTATTTATACCTTCATATTAGATCAAGAATATAATTTCAAGAAATAAATGTATTGTCATCAGTAGCATATTATGTGAGGATTGGTGATATCAGATGGAATGAGGGGAAGCAGATGTCACTGAATTGTAACACTGGTAACTCTTCAATGAATGTGAATTTCCTTTACCTATAGCCTCATTGAAATTCTGCTCACTTAAGTGTAAATATGCCTTTGCACCTCAGAAAATGGAATAAATCATAGATACATCATAGGGGCTGGTAAATTACATTTACATATATGTCTAAAGGGTCAGTACACTTAAAGCAGTGTTTATTGATGGCTTAGATTGGTGTATTGAGTAAACTTGTGGACCCCTGACAATAAACTATCACTACTCTGTCATTCACCTTTTGGGTGAGGTTCCACTTGTTTGCATCCTTCCCCCATTCATTGCCACATTTGGCACTTTTTTGGGGGGTAGGGTGGATACCTGGTTTTGACAGGTACCACTCCCACTTCCAGTTAGATGTGCCACAATGATCTGAGCTAGAATTTACCCCTTCCCCTCTTTCCCCCGCAGCCTTCTGGGACACATTACAAGTCCCTGAACACCACGGGACCATTCACGAAGTACAGCACGCTTTGCACATGTGCAGTAGGGAACTGGCTGCAATGGCTTTACTGCCAGTTTCCCTTACTTAAAGAGGAAGTAATCCCTGATGGGTTTTACTTCCTCTTCTGATCGCTGCATTATGTGCCACTTACTTATGAAAAAGAATCCAACAAAGTCCCCTGTGTAGGTAGCGTCCATCTTCTGGCCCCTCTTGCTTCCAGGCCATGGACTCTGTGATTTGCCGGAGCCGCGTGAAGTCACTCCCGCGTATGCGCACGGGAGCCGCGATTAACGGCACAGGCACTTCGTTTTGTTTCTTCCCCGCGCATGCGCTGCTGGAATTTTTGGTGGACTACAAGTGAAATATTTCCACTACCTATAGGGAAGCCTTATTCTAGGCTTACCTATAGGTAGAAGTCCAAAAAGTGGGTTTACAACCACTTTAAAGTTGAGTTTGTCTACCCCCTGCTGCCGCATTTGGCACCTTTTGAGGCGGGAGTGGGTACCTGCCTGGGTTTTGCCAAAAGTTCACCCCCCTTCCCCTGCAGCCTTCTGGGACACTTCTTTGGTCCCAGAAGATTGTGGCCCATTCACAAAGTAAAAGTACTTATTTACCTTCACTTTTCATATTACTGAGACAGCTGTATTTCTTAAAGTAGTTGTAATTAGGGATGAGCCGAACACTCCCCGATTCGGTTCACACCAGAACTTGCAAACAGGAAAAAAAACGTGAACACCATTAAAGTCTATGGGGAACGAACATGAAAAATCAAAAATGCTAATTTTAAAAGCATATATGCAAGTTGCAAGCCGTAAAAAGTGTTTGGGGACTGAGGTCCTGCCCCAGGGGACATGTGTCAATGAAAAAAAAAGTTTTAAAAACAAAAGTTTTTTCAGGAGCAGTGATTTTAATAATGCTTAAAGTGAAAAAATAAAAATGAAATATTCTTTTAAATATGGTGCCTGGGGGATGTCCTCACTATGCCTGTAAAGTAGCGCACAGCAAAATGACATTTCCAAAGGGAAAAAAAAAAAATCATTTAAAACTACTTGTGGCTGTAGTGTATTGTCGGGTCCGGGCAATATAGATGAAAATCATTAAAAAAATGGCATGGGTTCCCCCCCAGTCCATTACCGGGCCCTTTGGGTCTGGTATGGATATTAAGGGAAACCCTGCACCAGAATTTAAAAAGAAATTTTAAAAGGATCCCCCCAAAATCCATATCAGGCTCTTCAGGTCTGGTATGGATTTTAAGGGGAACCCTGAGCCAAAAAAGAGTAGGGGCCCCCCCAAAATCTGAGCATGCAATCTGGCAGGCTGCAGGAAAAGGGGGGCAGGAGAGCCCTCTCTGTTATTTTTTTTTAGAAATGTAATTTTTGCTGCAGCATGTTCAGGGGCCCCTGACAACTGACAACATCATTGATGATGAAACGCGTAGGGTGAAAATGGAGACATGTAATGCGTATTCTGGGACGCAGTGGCCATTTTGTGGGTTTGAAACGCCAGATGTTTCGTATAAATATGAGTTTGTCTGTCTGCAAATGTGAGTGCAATCATTTGGTTTTAATGTAACTACTTCAATACCAGGCATTTTCACCAACCCACCCCCCCCCCCCCCCCCTCCTGCCCAGACCAATTTTCAGCTTTCAGTGCTGTAACATTTTGAATGACAATTGCGTGGTCATGCAAGACTGTACCCAAATTGTTTGCGCTATAAACAAAAAAAGCGACAAGTTTGAGAAAAACGCAATGGGGGTTATTTACGAAAGGCAAATCCACTTTGCACTACAAGTGCAAACTACAAATGCAAAGTGCATTTTAAATTGCACTGAAAGTGCACTTGGAAGTGCAGTTGCTGTAAATCCGAGGGGTAGATCTGATATGAGTGGAAGCTCTGCTGATTTTATCATCCAATCATGTGCAAGCTAAAATGCTGTTTTTTTTATTTTCCTTGCATGTCTCCCTCGGATCTACAGCAGCTGCACTTCTAAGTGCACTTTCAGTGCAATTTCAAGTGAACTTTGCACTTGTAGTGCAAAGTGGATTTGCCTTTCGTAAATAACCCCCAATAGGTTTTACGTTTTGCTATAATAAATATCCCAATTTAAAAAACAAAAAACTTTTTTTTTCCTCAGTTTAGGCCGATATGTATTCTCCTACATATTTTTGGTAAAAAAAATATATTAATAAGCGTATACTGATTGGTTTGCACAAGAGTTATAGCGTCTTCAAAATAGGAGAAAGATTTATGGCATTTTTGTTATTGTTATTTTTTTATGCCCCATACACACGATCAGAAATACCATCAGAAAAAACTTGGATGGTTTTTCCGACGGAATTCCACTCAAGCTTGCCATACACATGGTCACACAAAAGTTCTCTGGACTTTCCACCATCAAGAACGTGGTGAAATACAACACTACGATGAGCCGAGTAAATGAAGATAAATGCTTCTGAGCATGCGGCGAATTGTTTCCGAGCATGTGTGATTTTTTGCTCGTCCGAATTGCATACAAACGCATTTTCGAATAGGAACTTTTTCCGACCGAAAAATAGAGAACCTGCTTTCAATCTTTTGCTGGCTGGAATTCTGCCAGCAAAAGTCAGATGGAGCTACACACGGTCGGAATTTCTGACCATAAGCTCACATCCGACTTTTGCTGGCAGATTTTCTGATGGTGTGTATGGGGCATAACTAGTAATGGCTGCAAGCTATGATTTTTATTGTGACTGTGACATTGTGGTGGACAGATCGGACACTTTTGACACTATTTTGGGACCACTGACATTCGTACAGCAATCAGTGCCATAAATAATCACTGATTACTGTATAAATAACACTGAGGAAAGAAGTTAACACTAGAGTGCTGTCAAGTGGTTAACTGTGTTACCTAGGGAGTGATTCTAACTGTGGGGGGATGGGTCTGATTTGGGGAGGAGACCGATCTGTGTTCCTATGTACTAGGAACACATGATATGTCTCTTCTCTCCCCTGACAGGACATGGATTTCTGTGTTTACACACAGATCCACGTTCCTGCTCTGTGACAAGCAATAGCGGGTGGCCGGCAGACATCATGGCCACCGGGCACGCGCAGCGGCTCCCGAGTGATGAGGTGGCACGCGCATGTGCCTCCGGCAGCACGTGCACGTGCCTGCGGCAGCATGTGCCTCCGGCAGCATGATGGTGTCCCCTATACTGCCGGGAAGCCGAGGACGTCATATCCCTTTTTAACTGAGATTTCGGGTGATGCGGTGAAGTTCCTGATTATATCCCCTTGCTGCTGGATCTGTCATCTGGTTGATACCTATGCTTACAACAGTTTCTCTGAGGGTAAGAGGCAGTGTGTTTGGGTGATGGTGGTGGTCTCTCAGACCCCTTTCACACTGGGGCGCTTTGCAGGCACTACAGCGCTAAAAATAGTGCCTGCAAAGCGCCCTGAAAGAGACGCTGTTGTGTCTCAAGTGTGAAAGCCCTGAGGGCTTTCACACTGGAATGGTGTGCTGGCAGGACGGTCAAAAAAGTCCTGCAAGCCGCATCTTTGGAGCGGTGTATACACTGCTCCAGCCCATTGAAATCAATGGGGCAGCGCGGCTATACCTACGGCATATCATAGTGGTTTTAACCCCTTCTCACCCGCTAGCGGAGGGTAAAAACACCCCGCTAGCGGCCGAATAGTGCCGCAAAATTGCCCGGCGTTTTAACGCCAACGCCGCCCCAGTGTGAAAGGGGCCTTAACACCTGTGACATCTGATTTCAACTCCAGCAATCATTTATCTGGTCAATTTATGGACTTTATTTATGGATCCATTTGATCTATTTAGTTAGCGCCTCACCTTCTTCTCTATAACATTTTTAAATAACAATTACATTGACAACACAAAATAGAGGCCTGATCATTCTGCTGCACAGGAAAGAATATTATAACCAAATCAAAATACCAAGAGGACATTTTTTCCTTTCAATTCTGTTTTCTTTCAGAAGGAAAAGCAGGAAATGCGCTTTTTAAATAATCCTATTCTCTTAGGTGCTTTGTTTCATTTGTATGCAAATGATGCATCAGAAGGAACACAGTTTCCTAATCTTCTGTAAACATTGACTCACATTTTAATAGCTTCCTGATAATTCAAATTGCCTTAAAAGAAACAAACATGCCAGGCAGCTGTATTTGAATTCTGTGTTTTTAGGTGCTCATTATCTTTTTCAGTTCACGAGGACCAGATCATTAAAAAAAATAAAAATAACTATAGAAAATAATATATTTTCGTAGATAGTGGTTAAGCGATTAAAGTAAAATATTACTGAGAATGATGATGTAAGGCATGGCATAAATGACCCTGTAAATACAATTCATTTGGGTATAGTATTCAGTGACAGACTCAATCAAACTATTATGCCCCGTACACACGATTGGAAATTCCACCAGCAAAAGTCCGATGTGAGCCTTTGGTCGAAAATTGTGTGCATGCTCAAACGGAATTTTGCTGGCGGAATTGCCGCCAGCAAAAGGTTGAGAGCAGGTTCTCAATTTTTCGGGCGGAAAAAGTTCCGATTGGAAATTCCGATAGTCTGTACCAATTCTGATGCGCAAAAATTCCTACGTATGCTCGGTAACAATTTGAAGCATGCTCTAGAACATTGAACTTCATTTTCTCGGCTGGTCGCAGTGTTGTACGTCACCGCGTTCTTGACAGTCAAAAGTTCAGAGAACTTTTGTGTAACCGTGAGTATGCGAGCCAAGCTTGAGCGGAATTCCAACGGAAAAACCATCCAAGATTTTTTCTGACCGTAAATCCGCTCGTGTGTATGGGGCATTACAGCACAGAAAGCAAAATAGTGGCCTGGAAATGAAGGGTTATGTAATAGGCTGGTATTGAGATGGTATTTAAAGTCCAACTCTATGAAAAAGTAAACCCTGCCCCCCTTGCAATGGGGCTGCACATTGCATGGGTTACATGCTTAAAGTGCCTTGGGGACAAGAAAACTGGTGGTGATGAACTGTTCCTCAGCCCCCCTTCCCTCATGTCCAGTGTAGTGCTATGGGCTCTGAATCCATCTTGATAATGTCAGAGAGAGTGTCCAACAGCCAGAGTGAAGGGGAGAAGAGGCTAAAACAAAGGTAGACCAAACTATGCCACTTCAGAGCTTTCAAATAAAGGGGCTAGGTTTAGGCCTTCAAGATGTAAATTTTCTTCAGGATTAAGACATTTGAATAAGTCTCTGTGGTGGGTCTTCTGCCAGCTATGTTGGGCCCTTTAAGAATGTTGGCATGCAGGATAATGAAGATTTGTCAATGAATGAGTATTGCAGCAATATATCTAGGAGGTTGTACGTAATGAAAGATAGAACTCTTTGGTGTGGATGAATTATTAGGAGGCTCAATGGCAGTGGCCAGGTGCGAGAATGTGCTCAGTTGAAATACTTGGATGTAATGTTGGGCACACTTAAGCCCCATACACACTATCATATTTTCTGCTGAGTTTTTCCTTCAGATTTACCAAAACCATGTAGTGCAAGGGCCTGCCTGGTTGCATACAAATTGAAACTCTTAAGGTTTGACCTCATATTATATGGTTTTGGTAAATCTGAAGGAAAAACTTGGCAGAAAATCTGATGGCATCCCAGTCTTAGTCGGTAGGGTTCAATATTGAGTTGGTCCACCTTTTGCAGCTATAACAGCTTCATCTCTTCTGGGAAGGCTGTTCATAAGGTTTAGGAGTGTGTCTATGGGAATGTTTGACCATTCTTCCAGAAGTGCATTTGTGAGGTCAGGCACCATGTTGGCCGGGAAGGCCTGGCTCACAGTCTTCTCTCTAATTCATCCCAAAGATGTTCTTTCGGGTTGAGGTCAGGGCTTTGTGCAGGCCAGTCAAGTTCCTCCATCCCAAACTCGCTCATCCATGTCTTTATGGACCTTGTTTGTGCACTGTTGCGCAGTTATGTTGGAACAGGAGGGGGCCATCCCCAAACTCTTCCCACAAAGTTGGGAGCATGGAATTCTTAAAAATGTCTTTGTATGCTGACACTTTAAAGCCCCATACACACTATCAGATTTTCTGCTGATTTTTTCCTTCAGATTTACCAAAACCATATAATATGAGGTCAACCGTAGGAGTTTCAATTTGTATGCAATCAGGCAGGCCCTTGCACTACATGGTTTTGGTAAATCTGAAGACAAAAATCAGCAGAAAATCTGATAGTGTGTATGGGGCTTAAGAGTTTCCTTCACTCTAAGCCCAACCTCTGAAAAAAAAAAAACACAACATAATCCCCCCTTCACCAAATGGTTTGGACCAGTGCACAAAGCAAGCTACATAAAGACATGGATGAGCGTGTTTGGGGTGGAGGAACTTGACTGGCCTCAACACAATAGAACACTTTTGGGTTGAATTAGAGGGAAGACTGCTAGCCAGACCTTCTTCTCCAACATCAATGTCTGACCTCAGAAAATGTGCTTGTGGTAGAATGGTCAAACAATCCCAAAAACATGCTCCTAAACCTTGTGGACAGCCTTCCCAGAATAGTGGAAGCTGTCATAGCTGCAGAGAGTGGGCCAACTCAACATTGAACCCTACGCATTAAGGCTGGTATGTCATTAAAATGCATGTGCATGTAAAGGCGTCCAGCGTCCCAATACCTTTGACAATATAGTGTATCTCTAAAGCCAAAAATTCTGAAGTGGTTAAATATTACAGGGTGGATTCATATATATTCCTACATTATATTCTACACTAGGCAAATCAACAGACACGTTCATTCATTTATTAGGAAGTTGAGCCAGGAAGTGTTTAGCACTGGTTGGTGTACTAAAAACTTTTCCAATTAATTGCACATTGTTTCTAGGACCTCTTGTGTCCCATAGATCATGTTTTAAGAAATGGAGTTACACAGCCCCGGTTCCACTGAGCATCGAATCCTTAAGTATATTTTTCATTCTGCTGAGAACAGAACACCAAAAAAAAAATATGGTCTTTGGGTTGTTAGTGTGAATACAAAGCCTGGAAGGCAAATCATAACAGCGGTGGAGAAATCACTCTAGCTGAATGAAGTATTTTGTTTTTTTAAAGACCCGCAGAAGTTTTGAAATAGTCATTGTTCCAAAGAGAACTTTTAGGTAAAACTTTAGTGCGAAAGAATAGAGGTTGTTTTTTTTTTCTTTTTTTTTTTGCCGAGTAAATCCGACATTCTAAGCATTTGTTCTGGGTCTCCTGTTTCAGCAGGAACAAGATTTCTCTTATTTTAAACTAACGGTTATAAACGAACAAGAAGCTTGGCTTTATGTTGGCCATACAAAGTCTCGGTGTATTTGGAAATAAATGATCAGTGTCAGGTGACCTTTCCTTTGCCTGAAATGCACATTTACTATTACAGAGAAACCTGGATATCACAGAAAATAGAACCATTAAAGCGATAATAAACCCAAAATGTTATATATTGCCAATCTTGCCAATATTTACCATTCATTTGATGTAGTGACTGCATCCATTGGCTCCTGCCATTGTCAATCCAAGTCAGCCAGCCAATCAGGAGAGATAGTGGGGCCGGGCCACAGCTTTGTGTCTGAATGGACATAGGGAGCTGTGACTTGTCTTAGGTGCCCCCATAGGAAGTTGCTTGCTGTGGAGGCACTGAACAGGAGGAAGGGGCCAGAGCACAGAAGAAGGGCCCGAGAAGAGGAGAATCAGGGCTGCTCTATGCAAATCTACTGCAACAGTGCAAAAAAAAAAAGACTTTACAATCACTTTAACTTGCAGAGGCTCTATATGAGTACACTACGCGTTTCAGAGATATAGGCTCCTTCCTCAGGGGTAACTCTGCAGACAGTAAAGTGTGATTTGTAGTAGGGTAATAACAGGAATTAGACCATAATGGCATTTCATAGCCAAGGTATCACCATATCAATATAACCCTCCAAACTAGAGGGAATAAGGGGTCTCCCCCTCAGGACTCTGTCTGTCGACTGTGTTGCGTATATGTTTCTCTTCTCCTTTTACTGTCGGTGTTAGGAATTCCCAGTGTATGCCTACTGATGGACCCCTTATTCGCTCTAGTTTGGAGGATTATATTGACATGGTGGCACCTTGGCTTTGAAATCTCATAATTCCTGTAATTTGTTTGCTATGTGAGTGCTCCACATCTTGAAAATCTTTGTATGTATGCTATGTTCTGTACGTTCTAAAGCAGTGGATGTGGCCCTTTGCTTGCCTTTGCCTTTGCTTGCCTTTATTCGGCCCCTGGGGCACTATTTCTCCTACTGAGACAAGATACTATTCTGCCATCTGACACCGCAATGGGGCACCTATTCTCCCACTGACACCAATAATGAGCCATTATTCCCCCGCTATGATGCTGCAGGTGGGGCAATATTTCTCCCCCTAATACCAAATGTGGTGATGTTTACTCCCACTGATGCCACTCACACTAGCCACAGTCCAGCCCACCTAAAGTCTGAAGAACAGTAAATTGGTCCTTTGATTAGAAAGTTTGGAGACCCCTGTTCTAAAAGATGCATTTTCAACATTACTACAAATCCCACTGTACGGTCTGCAGTTACTTCTGAGGAAAGAGCCTATGTCTCTGAATTGTGTAGGGTAATTGTATAGTGTTTCTACAAATTAAGTGTTTTTACATTACAACGATTTTTGTATCTGTGTTCACTATAGTAACATTTTGCACTGACATATTGGAATTTGTATTTTTTTATGTGATTCCCTTTATTTTGAGTCATTTTTTAATAAAGTTTGAAAGCATTACAGGTAATAAAAAAAAATAAAAACTTAAAAATAAAAAATACAAATTTCCCCCAATGTCAGGAATGGCACTAGGATATCAGTGCTCAACAACTCATTAGGGATGGGCGAACGGTTCGGCCCAAGCATAAGTTCGAACACCAAACAATATGCAGTGTTCGGAGCAAATTTCGAAAGCTGCCGGAACACTGTTAAAGTCCATGGGACACTAACATGAAAAATCAAAAAGTGCTAATTTTAAAGACTTATATGCAAGTTATTATTATAAAAAGTGTTTGGGGACCCGGGTCCTGCCCCAGGGTACATGAATCAATGCAAATTTTTTTTTTTTTAAACGGAAATTTTTTCGGGAGATTTTTTTAATGCTTAAAGTGAAACAATAAAAAGGAAATATTCCTTTAAATATCATGCCTGGGGGGTGTCTATAGTATGCCTGTAAAGTGGCACAGTTTTCCTGTGTTTAGAACAGTACCACAGCAAAATACATTTCTAAAGGAAAAATTGTCATTTAAAACTGATCCCGGCTGTAATGAATTGTCGGGTCTCAGCAATATAGATAAAACTCATTGAAAAAAAGATCATGGGTCCCCCCTCCAGTCCATTTCCAGGCCCTTTGGGTCTGATATGAAAATTAAGGGGAACCCCGAACCATAATTTTTTAAAAAAATGGCATAGGGCTCCCCCAAAATCCATACCAGACCCTTATCCGAGCACATAACCTGGCAGGCCGCAGAAAAAGGGGGGGTGAGAGAACACCTCCACCCCCTCCTGAACCATTCCGGGCCACATGCCTAGTATGGATTTTAGGGGGACCCCCCACGCAATTTTTTTTTAAATTATGGTTTGAGGTTCCCCTTAATATTCATACCAGACCCAAAGGGCCTGGTAATGGACTGGGGGGGGGGGGGCATGCCCTTTTTTTCAATGAGTTTTTTTCAATGAGTTTTATCTATATTGCTGAGACCAATGACATAATTTGGACAGGCACACAGATCTCCTGTCACTGTGTACAGTAACCACACATTACGGTATTGATTGCATATATAAATTACCGAAGGATACCCAACCACAATCTCATTGTCACTTATAAATACATATGTACCCAACCGACAATTTGGCCCCTTGACCTTGTTGCTTATTTTTGACAGAAGTTATTCCCCAGAATAATTCAGAATCATAATGATTTTTCTTTTAATTGGAGGAAAATAGAAGAACCATATAAAAATTCAATCAAACATGCCAATGCCATTTAAATGTAGTAGTCATAATGGTCAGGTTGCAAGCAAAGAGCTGTGAATAGTTTTTACTCAAGAATACCTTACACGGAGGCAATATTTATTTTCTTTGCGTTCTCTCATTCTAACTGGTGCATTCTCTGCCCAATGACTCCTGACTTGTATGCAGTGAATGACCCTTGTTCATGACCCGAAGGGGAAGTGGATAAACAATATTAACTGTACAAGCATAGGCAGCGTTATTTTTTATGTTCTGTTAGTGAAAAGTTACTGATGTATGTATTAAATTACAGTTGCTGACACCTTTGCTGCACAGCCATCATTTCACATCTGTCAGTCATTATGAAAAGGTGTTTAAAAATTCATGAAAATAGCACTCGGGTCTATATGGAATAATGTGTGTGACATGTACAGCGAACAGAGTAGAAACACAACTCGGAAAACAGACTGCATGAAAATATTAATAACTTTCAGGGTACTTTGCTCCACTTTGGGTTGTTTAAGGAAAACTCCACTTGTGCTAAAAAAACGATAACGATAACAAATAATTTTGTAATTAAATGTTATTAAAAATTGCCTTTTCAATCTGCTGCTGTTATGATTTTCCAAACCTGCTGAAAATATAAATGTCACTTTATTGGAAACCATGAAAACTGAGGGTGAGCTGTAAGCCCTCGTTCACATATTATAGCGTATACCATTTGAGGGCTGTGTTTACAGGGACATACAGGTGTTTTTGCACAATGCCGTGCAGGGAGTTTCCTTAAAAGCACTCTGTCTGCGTTCTGGGCCATGCACTTGCACCCGAACAGAAGTCAAATTGAGAGCAGCGGCTGTGTCATCAGTGGCACTGCCTGCATAGGTATGCTTGAAACACCTGTGCATCCCCATGCGGATAAACATGGCCTTAGCACAGGCGTGTTCTATAGTACGCCCCGTGTGAACGATGCCAAAACCTTCTGTGTACAGCCTTTCCCGATGACGTCATTGGCGACAAAACACGTAGGGTGTGACTAGTTTCTGATGCTATCACACACTATTTGCCAAGAGGAATGGCTTTTCCATCTATGTGAGCCGATGCTGATAGCGAAGGCTTTTCCTGCTAATGCGAGCCATTAGCCTGCTGAGATATCCTTGTGTACAATGATTGGAGACATTTGGATGATTGTACATACGTTTAATAAATTGTAAGAAGTTAAATGTGCGTCACTATTGCAGTTTATCTTTTCTCTTATTGTTATACGACAACCTGCTGCTGAACAGCAATTGTCCACACACTGGATGCCGGCCCTTAATGTTGTGACACATGCAAGTTTGACTATTATAATTTATGGTCCAACCTTTCTGGTAAGAGGCGTCTGTCAATTGTTTATCTGGTGGTGGATTTCCTCTTATTTTCATTGCGCGACTGCACTCTCTGGATCAATATAATGAATTTCACCTGTATTTGAAATGGACTGTTTTTTGATGAACTTTTGTTTTTATGATTTTTTGGGGTCTTTTTGACTAAGAGTTTACTATATATATACTGATTTGTTGTATGTTTGCACTTATATATTTTTTATGTTTTATTCTACATATACTTTTTCACTTTATTATTAGCTGTTCTAAATGTAATTTATACAGAGCGCTACAAGAGGTTGCCTGGGCTTGTTGCTTTACTCAGAAGCATGAAGCAAGAGTGAAGTTTAACTACTTGACGGCCGTCCACCGTCAAATGATGGAGGAGTGGTGCAGCTCTCATTCTGGGAGAATGTCATATGACGACGCCCCAGTATGGCCAATCTCGCACGCCCGCGGCTGTGCCGTGTTTCTAGGACACATCACGACCCCAATCTCCCAGATGATGTTTTATTCTACATATACTTTTTCACTTTATTATTAGCTGTTCTAAATGTAATTTATACAGAGCGCTACAAGAGGTTGCCTGGGCTTGTTGCTTTACTCAGAAGCATGAAGCAAGAGTGAAGTTTAACTACTTGGCGGCCGTCCACCATCAAATGATGGAGGAGTGGTGCAGCTCTCATTCTGGGAGAATGTCATATGACGACGCCCCAGTATGGCCAATCTCGCATGCCCGCGGCTGTGCCGTGTTTCTAGGACACATCACGACCCCAATCTCCAAGATGATGTGGATTTTTAACCATGTGATCAGCAGTGTCCAATCATAGCCGGTCACATGCAAATGTGGAAATGCCGTTAATAGGCTCTTCTCGCCTCACACTGACAGTGTGTGTGGCGAGGAGAGCCGATCAGTGGCATCTCCTCGCAGGGGAGACCAGGGTAGGTAATCAGGGCACTGACCATCAGTGCCATGATTACAGTATAGCCCCAGCAGTGCTCATCAGTGACACCAATCAGTGCCCATCAGTGGCACCAATCAGTACCCATTAGTGGTGCCAGTCAGTGCTGCCCATTAGTGCTCATCAGTCCTACCCATCAGTGCTGCCTATCTGTGCCACCTATCAGTGCCCACCAGTGCCACCTATCGGTGCCCATCAGTGCCGCCTATCAGTGCTCATCAGTGGTGCATATCGATGCCACTTATCAGTGCCCATCAGTGCGGCATATTAGTGCATCCTTGTCAGTGCCACCTAATCAGTGCTCATAAATGCCGCCTCACCAGTGACCATCAGTGCAGCCTATCAGTGTCCATCAGTGCAGCCTCATTAGCGCACATCAGTGAAGGAGAAAAATTACTTATTTACCAAAATTTACTGACAGAAACAAAGAAAAACATATTTTTCCCCAAATTTTTGATCTTTTTTATTTTTTTTGTAAAAAAGAAAAAACCGAGCAGTGATTAAATACCACCAAAGAAAGCTCTATTTGTGTGAAGAAAATGATTAAAATTTAACCACTTGCTTACTGGGCACTTAAACACCCTTCCTGACCAGACCAATTTTCAGCTTTTGGTGCTCTCACACTTTGAATGACAATTACTCAGTCATGCAACACTGTACCCAAATGAATTTTGTGTCCTTTTTTTCCCACAAATAGAGCTTTCTTTTGGCGGTATTTGATCACCTCTGGGGTTTTTATTTTTTGCGCTATAAATGAAAAAAGACCGAAAATTTTGAAAAAAAACGCATATTTCTTTCTTTCTGTGATAAAATTTAGCAAATTATAATAATCACAATTTATACTGCTACATATCTTTGGTAAAAATAACCCAAATTAGTGGATATTATTTGGTCTTTGTGAAAGTTAGAGAGTTTACAAGCTGTGGTGCGAATCGCACAAAATTGATCACACCTGATGTACTGGTGGCCTATCTCACTTCTTGTGACCCGAACAAGTCAGGAAAGTACAAATACCCCCCAAATGACCCCTTTTTTGAAAGTAGACATTCCAAGGTATTTACTAAGATGCATGGTGAGGTTTTTGATGTTGTCATCTTTTTCCCACAATTCTTTGCAAAATGAAGATTTTTTTTTTTTCTCACAAAATTTTCAATGTAATAGGTTATTTCTCTCACAAGGCATGTGTATACCACAAATGACACCCCAAAATACGTTCTGCTACTCCTTCTGAGTATTACAATACCAAATTTGTGAGACTTTTACACAGCCTGGCCACATACAGAGGCCCAATATTGAAATAGCACCATCAGGCGTTCTAGGAGCATAAATTACACATCATATTTCTCAACCACCTATTACAGTTTTGAAGGCCCTGGAGCACCAGGACAATGGAAATGCCCACAAAGTGACCCCATTTTGGAAAGCTAGCACCCCAACGTATAATCTATGAGGCATAATGAGTCGTTTGAATGGTTCATTTTTTTTCCAGAAGTTTTGGGAAAATGTGGGAAAAAAATGAAAACGCATTTTTTTTACGCAAAGTTGTCCATTTATAAGATATTTCCAACACATAGCATGTACATAGCAAAAATGACACCCCAAAATACGTTCTACTACTCCTCCTGAGTATAACGATACCAAATGTGTGAGACTTTTACACAGCCTGGCCACATACAGAGGCCCAATATTGAAATAGCACCATCAGGCGTTCTAGGAGCATAAATTACACATCTTATTTCTCAACCACCTATTACAGTTTTGAAGGCCCTGGAGCACCAGGACAATGGAAATGCCCACAAAGTGACCCCACGTGGCACTGACGACACGTGGCACTGACAGATGGCACTGGAGGCAGATGGCACTGGAGGCAGATGGCACTGGAGGCAGATGGGGCTGACAGATGGGGCTGGCAGATGGGGCTGGCAGATGGGGCTGACAGATGGGGCTGACAGATGGGGCTGGCAGATGGGGCTGGGGCTGGCACTGGGGCTGGCACTGGCAGATGGCACTGGCAGATGGTGCTGGCTATTTGCTCTGGCTAATTGCTCTGGCAAATGGGGCTGGCAGATGGCACTGGCGCTGGCAGGTGGCGCTGGCAGGTGGCACTGGCAGGTGGCACTGGCACTGGCGGCACTGGGGCTGACGGCACTGGGGCTGACGGATGGCACTGGCGCTGGCAAGTGGCACTGGCGCTGGCAGGTGGCACTGGCAGGTGGCAGGTGGCACTGGCAGGTGGCACTGGCACGTGGCACTGGGGCTGGCGGCACTGGGGCTGGCGGCACTGGGGCTGACGGATGGCACTGGCGCTGGCAGGTGGCACTGGCGCTGGCAGGTGGCACTGGCAGGTGGCACTAGCAAGTGGCACTGGCGGCACTGGCACTGGTGGCACTGGTGGTGGCAGGTGACACTGGCGGCACTGCCACTGGGGCTGACGGATGGCACTGGCGCTGGCAGGTGGCACTGGCAGGTGGCACTGGCGCTGGCAGGTGGCACTGGCACTGGCGGCACTGACGGCACTGGGGCTGACGGCACTGGGGCTGACGGATGGCACTGGCACTGGCAGGTGGCACTGGCAGGTGGCACTGGTGCTGGCAGGTGGCACTGGCAGGTGGCAATGGGGCTGACGGCACTGGCGGCACTAGGGCTGACGGCACTGATGGCACTGGGGCTGACGGACAGCACTGGGGCTGACGGACGGCACTGGGGCTGACGGGCGGCACTGGGGCTGATGGGCGGCACTGGCGCTGGCAGGTGGCACTGGCGCTGGCAGGTGGCACTGGCAGATGGCACTGGCGCTGGCGGCACTGGGGCTGACGGCACTGGGGCTGACGGCAGGCACTGGCAGGTGGCACTGGCGGCACTGGCACTACTGGCAGATGGCACTGGGCTGACAGATGGCACTGGGCTGACAGATGGCACTGGCACTGGGGCTGACAGATGGCACTGGGCTGACAGATGGCACTGGCACTGAGGCTGACACTGGCACTGGGGCTGACACTGGGGCTGACACTGGCACTGGGGCTGACACTGGCACTGGGGCTGACACACAGATCGCTCTCCCTCCTCACACGGTGTCTCTGTGTGAGGAGGGAGAGACACTGCAATGGGAGATGATCTCATATGTTTACATATGAGATCATCTCCCATTGGCAGCTGCGATCGCGCTGTGAACGGCCGCTTTGATTGGCTGTTCACGGCGATCTGTATTTGCCTGTCTCCGGGAGACACGGCGAATACAATACTTCCGCGATGCGCGCCCCCGGCGGCACGCATTGCGGAAGTAAACACCAGGCCGTCCAGGGATGGCCAGGCGAAGGAACCCGCCCGCTCTAAGGCCATCATTCGGCTATAGGGCGGGTGGGAGGAGGTTAATTTGGGTACAGTGTTGCATGACCGTCAAATTGTCATTCAAAGTGCGACAGCCCTGAAAGCTGAAAAATGGACTGGGCAGGAAGGGGGTGAAAGTGCCCGGTATTGAAGTAGTTAATTAAAGGCATTCCTTGCAACAAGGTTGCCATTTTTCGAAAGATACTTGAAAAAGTATCTCTTTAGCTCTTAAATAAATCCTTGATGTTTATTTTGCCTTTATTTACAAATTACCTCTGCATTGATGCTGTAGTAATCTTTTTATTGCACCTTCACCCTTGTCATGGCTATTAATTCCTAAACAGCAGCTGTGATACACTGAGTAAAAGGGTCCTTTCACACGGGGCGGATCAGTTCTGATCCGCCCCGTGGATATCCGTTTGCTCAGCGGGGATCACTCCGCCGATCCCCGCTGAGCAGGGAAATGACAGCTCCGTCTCTGCACACTGCGCAGGGACGGACCTGTCACAGCGCCGCTCTCCCCTATGGGAGATCGGATGACGACGGACCGCAGTGCCCGTCGTCACCCGATCCGATCCGCAGACGGATGGAAAAATAGCTTTTTCCTCCGTCACACTTTTTCGGATCGGAGCGGGTCGGATGTCAGCGGACATGTCACCGCTGACATCCGACGCTCCATAGACCTCTATGGAGCACCCGTTCAGGTCCGCCTGAAAAACTGACAGGTGGGCCTGAACGGCACGTCAGTGTGAAAGAGGCCAAAGACATAAGTCCCCCCTGTTCCTGGATGGATGGAATTTTTATCATAATTCTAGCCAAATGAGAAAGATGGTATCAGGTGTCATTGTATCTGTGCAGACTCATTGCACACAGGCACACTTTGCAGCCCCGTACATCCTACTTTTAAAGGTAAAGTTGTTGTTTTTTTATAAAAACAAAAAGCAATGTTCTCACCGAGATCTCATCTAGAAGTTGAAAAAAATTGTGTCCAAGTTGATAGCATCTCCAGTAGCGCTCAGGGTACAAATTGCAGATTGATGTAGTTATAAAGTAGTAGGGATAAGGATGCATAATTATATTGATAATTTGAGTTATTCCCACAGCAACTAGGTTCATCCAGAGAGATGCATTTATTGAGTCTCAGCACAGAACAAAAATCCACAAGATACTTACAACAGATGACAAAATCCAACAGTAAATATTGCAATGAACAGCAATCTTCAGAGTCCCATTCTTCATTGATATACTAGCAAGCATAGAGACACTGCAATCCAGCATATATCTAATCTATAATATGCACCTATATAGCTTCCACGCATGAGATAATGTGTGTTATAATCTAGACCTGTGCCTTTATCATGATAGTTGCATATTTTTGGTAAAAAAAATCGCAATTAGCGATTATTGATTGGTTTGCGCAAAAGTTATAGTGTTTACAAAATAGGGGATAATTTTATAGCATTTTTATTATTATTTTTTTTTTACTAGTAATGGCGGCGATCAGCGATTTTTATTGTGACTGCAACATTATGACGGACACATCGGACATTTTTGACACATTTTTGGGACCATTGTCATTTATACAGCAACCAGTGCTATTTAAATGCACTGATTCCTGTGTATATGACACTGGCAGTGAAGGAGTTAACCACTAGGGGTGGGGGGAGAGGTTAGGTGTGTGTGTGTGTTTTTTTTAACTGTAGGGGGCGTGACTTGATGTCTGACGTCACTGATTGTCTTTCTCTATAACAGGGAACAGACAATCAGTGACAGGCTCACTAGGAAGCACAAGGAGAGGTTTGTTTACACAGACCTCTCCTCATTCTTCAGCTCTGTGACCTGACCGCCAGCGGCGATCAGGTCCATGGGTCCACTGGTCCCGCGGCCACGGTCATGGAGCTCAGGACCGGATTGTGAGCACGCTCCTGACCCATGGCTGGGCACTTAAAGAGCAACGTACAGGTACATGCTTGTGCCCAGCTGTGCCATTCTGCCGACGTATATGTGCAGGAGGCGGTCCTTAAGCAGTTAAGATGCTCATCTATTATATTATTATTTATTTAAGGTACCCATATAGTGCCATCAATTTACACATACATCGCACACTCACATCAGTCCCTTACCCTCAAGGAGCCCACAATCCAAGGTCCCCAACTCACATCATATACTAGGGCCAATTTTGGACAGAAGCCAATTAACCTACCAGCATGTCTTTGGTGTGTGGGAGGAAACCGGAGTACCCAGAGGAAACCCACGCAGGCACAGGAAGAACATGCAAACTCCAGGCGGGTAGTGTTGTGGTTGGGATTTGAACCAGCAACCCTTTTTACTGCTAGGTGAGAGTGCTCTACACCACTGTGCCACCCCATTATGAATAAAGAATGTATGAATGAATGCTTAACAGCTAAAACTTCCCCTGAAATACTAGTCTGATGTCGCATAGACACGGTTTTCCCATTGGAATAAACTCCGAAGGTTTTTCCGACGGAGTTCTGACAGAGTTCCGCTGAAACTGTCATGCGTACACACGATCACACCTAAGTCCGATTGTCAAGAACACGGTGACGTACAACATGTACGACAGGACTAGAAAAAGGAAGTTCAATAGCCAGTAGTCAATAGCCTCTGTTTCATACTTGCTTCAGAGCATGCGTAATTTTTGGTCCGTCAGAACAGCATACAGACGACTGGTTATCCTGATAGGAATTGGTTCTTCCAGAAAGATTTAAAACATGTTCTATTTCTATGTCTGTCAGAATTTTCTTAAAAAAAGTGAAAAAAAAGTCAAATGAGGTATACACATGATCGGAATATACGATGAAAATATTCCGTCTGACTTTTTCTGTCGGACATTTCGCTTGTGTGTACACAGCATGATACTTAAAGGGTTCCTGATTGGTTGACCAAATACAATGATCCTAACATTAAAAGACCCCACTTGAAATTACTGACAATATTTCTAACGCTATAGCGCCTGCAAAATGCCCTCGGTGTGAAAGGGGTCTTACATCCACCAGCTCAGTGATGTCATCATGGAGGAGTGGAAGAGGACCCCAGTGGAAACCTGTGAAGCTCTGGTGAACTTCATACCCAAGTTATCTCTTGTCTTTTTTATCTTTTTTACCATTTTGACACTTTTTTTGTGAAATGTTAGGGGTACATTTGTGCCCCATCACCAATTCACACAGGGGGAGGCCAGGATCTGGGGGTCCCCTTGTTAAAGGGGGCTTCCAGATTCCGATAAGCCCCCCACTCGCAGACCCCCCACAACCACCGGGCAAGGGTTGTGGGGATGAGGCCCTTGTCCCCATCAACATGGGGACAAGGTGCTATGGGGGGCTACCCCAAAGCACCCTCCCCATGTTGAGGGCAAGTGGCATGGTATGGTTCAGGAAGGGGCGGGGCACTCTTTTGTCCCTCCACTTTTCCTGTGGCCTGCCAGGTTGCGTGCTTGGATAGGGGTCTGGTATGGATTTGGGGGGTCCCTGCACCATTTTTTTTTTTTTTGGCACAGGGTTCCCCTTAAAATCCATACCAGACCTGAAGGGGGACGCCTACACCATTTTTAAAAAGAAAAATTGGCGCAGGGTTCCCTTACTTTCCATATAAGACCTGAATGGCCTGGTGTGGATTCTAGGACACACATTTTTTTTAAATTTTGATTTGGGGTTCCCCTTAATATTCATACCAGACCCAAAGGGCCTGGTAATGGATGGGGTGGATCCCATGCTCTTTTCTTTCAATTATCTGTATCTATATTGCGGAGACCCGACAATTGATTACAGCCGCAATCAGTTATAAATGACGATTTTTCCTTTAGAAATTTCATTTTGATGTGGTACTGTTCTAAACATGGGAAAAATGTGCCAATTTACAGCCATACTTTAGACACCCCCCAGGCACCATATTTAAAGGAATAGTTCATTTTTATTGTTTCACTTTAAGCATTAAAAAAAAAAATCACTTCTTAAAACTTTGTTTTGCATTGATAAGACAGTACCGAGGTCCTCAAACACTTTTTATGTTTTTCATGTTAGTGTCCCACAGTTAGTGAACTGTGTTCCGGCAGCTTTCGAATTTGCCACGGACACCACATATTGTTCACTGTTCAGCGAACAGGCGAACACCTGGCTCATCCCCATTGCTGAACCGAAAAAAGAAATTTGGTCCCAGCCATCCACATGCTCAGCGTCTAAATGCTAGCTCGAACAAATTGCTCGTCCTGCAGCTGCTGCTTTTTCAGCCGGTAGACTCTGCCCCCTTTCGTGAATTTGTGGAATGTGCTGTACCTCAGTGGCAGGTTCCAAAACGCCATTTATTTTTATGGAAGGCCATTCCAGATCTTTACTGGCATGTGGAAGGCAATGTTTTGGCCTTGTTGGACAAGATGGTCAGCAGTAAGGTTCATATTACTGCTGACTCATGGTCCAGCAGGCATGGGCAGAGACATTTCTTTTCCTTCATGGCGCACTGGGTAACTCTGCTGGCAGCTGGGAAGGATGCAGGACAGGATTCAGTGTTGTTGGAGCTTGTTACCCCCCATGCCTCCAAAATGCTAGTGGTGATTCTGGTACAACTCTCTCCTCTTCCTCCTCTTGAGTTGGTCTGCCTAGGGGACAGAAGCCACACTGGGGGAGAGATTCTGTCAGCTCTGCAGGGGCAGGCTCATAGGTGGCTGACACCACGTCAGCTTCAGCCAGGAATGGTTGTATGCGACAATGGCACAAACCTTCTCTCTGACAGGGACATTTGACCCATGTTCCATGTTTGGCACACATCCTCAATTTGGTGGTGCAGCGGTGCTTGAGCAGGTACCCAAGCTTACAGAATCTCCTGAGGCAGGCCAGAAAAGTCTGTGGTCATTTCTGCCAGTCATACAATGACAGTGCTCAGTTGGCATTCAAAGGGAATGCAACCTGCCCACCAACCACCTCATTTGTGCATTGCCCACCAGGGCAAGCTCAACGCTGGCAATTGTGCAGCGGCTGCACACACAGCAGAGAGCTGTCAATGAGTACCTGTGCGAGTATGGCATCAGGACAGGGTCAGGGGAGCTTGGCTTCTTTTTGCAACACCAGTGGCTACTGATCAAGACTGCATGCACTTCCCTGTCACCATTTGAGGAGGCCACAAGGATGGTGAGCAGCGACAATGCATGCATCAGTGACACTGTCCCTCTAGTCTTCCTGTTTTAGCACATGCTTCATGGAATCATGGACAGGGCACTTGACGCAGAACAACTGGAGGAAGAGGAGGACTTCCTTACCTCTCAGTGCCCCCTTTATCCAGATAGCATTCCTGTGGGCCCGCCAAACACACAGGAAGAAGAGGAAGAGACGGACTGTGTCAGCATGGTTGTAGAGGAAAACACTAAGCAGCAGTCTTCATGGAATGGTTTTCAGTCTCCAGAAACCCAAGTAGTTGTACGTGGGTTCAAGGACTCAGAACCGAAAACTTGCGCTGCATGGCCTCCCTGATTCGAGGGAGGGGGGGGGGGGGTGTTCGGCTCATCCCTATTCTCAGCGCCTTTATCGACAACACCTTAAAGTAATTAACATCGTTTTATACAAGTATTTTAAAAGTGTGTAGCTTACTATAAATATATTACTTTTTTTAAGTGATTGTAAACGATCACCTTGTAAAACAACCCATTCAGTTTAATTTTGAAATGAAAAGGTAAAACATTTTTTGTATAGATATAAAAAAATATATAAAAATACCTTTTTTCTCCCTTTTTTATAAGTGATTGCATTCCCTCTGTTCTCAGCTGCATAAGAGCTGGGGAAGGAGAAGCAGCGGTACACTTCCCAGTGCAAAGCTGTGCAGCGGAGGCGTGTCAGGACAAGTCTGATCATTGGAGGAGAGCAGCTTAAGTTCCCAGCATGGCTAGAGAACTGAACACGGGGTGCTCTCCAGTGTTTTAATTTTAATAGGAAAACAGAGCGACTGTTAGGATCACCAGGGATTTCACATAAAGGAAGCAATACAAAGAGAACAGGATACTTTTTCATGTATATAGTACAGCAGGCACATATCAGGAATATGAAATGCTGGGGTAACTAACACTTTAAAGCGGAACTACAGTCTGCTGACATAATTTGTAATAAAAACATCTTTGCCATTCTGAAGCTTCCCTCCAACCACTTTGCATATTATTTTATATAAACTGTGATTCTGTACGTGCCAAATATGCCATAGAAATCTCCCTCCACTAAGTCTGGCTGCAACCATTTTAACTGTGGGCACCTGAAGCTGCTGCCTCTTCACTTCCTGGTCTGGATTTACACAGACACACACAGAGACACACCTCCAGCTCTGCATCCCTGCAGCTCTCATTAGCCCTCTTATGACTCAGCCTCCCTCCCTTCCTGGCAAACTCTCACAAGAGTGAGAGAGAGCTGTGCATGATGTCAAAAGCCTAGGCTTTTTACCAGACAAGAAACAGGAAGTGGGCTGTATAAGGTATGTACTGGCAGAAAAAAAATGTTTTACTATCCAAAGTTAAAACACGGGCAGAAGATTTAATGATGAAATTGAGGAAAATTCTAGACAGCCACACTCCAAATATTGCCTTTATTTGTCAATAAAAAAATCAAAAATACATAGCAGAACGGACAAAAGTGCTGACACGTTTCAGTGCTTAATCATAGCTATTCAGAACTGCTATAATCAATATAATTTCTGTTTTGTAGAATTATTCTTCGATATGGATTATTTCTCAGACAAGCAAACTGGATTAGTTTCACTTTTTTTATCTTTTAATTAAACAACATGTAGAGTCACTATTCTGAATAATTTAGCAGTCTCAGAATTACACTATTATTTATACGTTTATTTGAAGCTAGGAGTTATTGTTTATATTTTCCCGTAAAAGAATCAAGAAAATTGTAATGTTTATGATGAAACATGTCACTTACAATGGGAATGCATTGTCATAGGTAAACACAATCTGTGTATTTCTCGTCGATTCCTAAAATAAAAAAAAATGAAAATGCTATGCAAGCTGAATAGAAATCATGTACACTAAAAGCTTTTCTGGTTAAAAAGCAATATTTCTTCATGAATAATGAATATAGCATTTGGTACATTGTGAATTTTGTTAAAAAAAAAAAGCTATTAAAAAAAAAAAAAAAAACTCTTCAGCAATTATAATGGCTACTCGCTTAACACTTTAAATCAAATAGTTTTGCTATCTAGCCAGTGCTTGGTTCTGTTAATATTCCCCAGTAGATGCTTAACCACTTACAGACCGGACCATTTTGCTGGTCAAAGACCAGACCACTTTTTGCGATTCGGCACTGCGTCATTTTAACTGACAATTGCGCAGATGTGCGACGTGGCTCCCAAACAAAATTGACGTCCTTTTTTTCACACAAATAGAGCTTTCTTTTGGTGGTATTTGATCACCCCTGCGGTTTTTATTTTTTGCGCTATAAACAAAAATAGAGTGACAATTTTGAAAAAAACGCATTATTTTTTACTTTTTGTTATAATAAATATCCCCCAAAAATATATAGAATTTTTTTTTTTCCCTCAGTTTAGGCCGATACGTATTCTTCTACATATTTTTGGTAAAAAAAAAACGCAATAACCGATTATTGATTGGTTTGCGCAAAAGTTATAGCGTTTACAAAATAGGGATAGTTTTATGGCATTTTTATTAATAATTTTTATTATTGTTTTTTACTAGTAATGGTGGCGATCAGCGATTTTTATTGTGACTGCAACATTGCGGCGGACACATCGGACATTTTTGACACATTTTTGGGACCATTGTCATTTATACAGTAATCACTGCTATATAAATTCAGTGATTCCTGTGTAAATGACAGTGGCAGGGGGTGGCAGTGTAGGGGTTAAGTGTTCCTAGGGGTGTGTTACTAACTGTGGGGGGGCTGGGCTTTCATTTAGTGAACACTGATCTCTGCTCCAATCACATGGAGCAGAGATCAGTGTCACTAGTTGCTAGGCAGAATGGGGAAATGCTGTTTACACGGCATTTCCTCCATTCAGCCGTCAGGTGAGACGATCGCGGGTATGCCCGTGGCGATCGAGTCCGCGGGACCCCCGACCGGACTCACAGGGGTCCCAACCGGCACGCGAGTGTGCCGCCGGTGGTGCGCTCGCGATAGCAGACAGGCATTGAAGATTGGACGTACCTGTACGCCAATATGCCTGCCCGTGCCATTCTGCCGACGTACATCGGCGTGCGCTGGTCAGGAACCGGTTAAACTGTATCTAAATCTAAAAACAAAACTGCATTATATTGCAGCCTACCAGTCCTTAGATGTGGTGTCTTTATTAGTTTTCTTTTTAAGCTTTTTCTTCATTGGCAATGGAATACAAAAACACTGTATATTTGCTGTTTCCATCACAAGAGACTGGGGAGCATGTAAATGATGGCAACACAAGAGCACAACTTGAACACAGTTGTCACCCCATTAAGGCTGTGTTCACACTGGAGAACGCAGCGGGTCACAGCAGGAGCCCGGTGCACCCAGTCACCGTTTTGAGGCCGACTTCCTCCCCAAATTTTTGGCTGAATTCAGACCTGAAACGAAAAGACGTCCATGACCCCTATGCAATTCACACCGGAGATGTGTGAACCGTCTCCATAGAGAGCCGGTCACAATCTCCTGCTATGCGAATTGGATGCAAGGAAACCCACATCCAATTCACAATAGTGTGAACCCAGCCTAAAGGAAGTGTCTGAACAAGGATCTTTATGAGAGGGATTACCAGGCATTACTTTATTGAAAGCTGCATATGAGACTTTAGTGATTTGGGTTACATATGGTAACTGTACAACCCCATGTTATGTTATGGTGGAAAATAACAGATAAAGTGTAGTCTGGCAGATGTGAGTGCAGGATCATAAAAGCTATCTGTCACTTACAGACTGAGGGGCTGCAAGACTTGTGCCATACAGAGATATAATATGTTTGATGGTTTTCTCAGGGCTTGGTGAGTCCTGGTTTGGGTTCTGAAGCTTGGAGGCTTTGCAAGGACTTGGGGGGAATGAAACCTCCAACACCTAGGTCCACGTTTTGTGTTCTGTGCACAATCCCTCTTGGTTTAGGAGTGACTGCGGCTCAGGGCTCCACGTTCCCCAGAAGTCTATGTGGGTGCAAGGTTGCAGCCAGAGGTGCATGTGAGCACCCCGGAGTTTGAGTGCTGTGTGGAGGAACACCCAAGTGCTTAAAGAGGAAGTAAACTCTCCCACTCTGATGCTTCTTTTCATTTAGTCCATTATAATAAGTAATTATCAAACTATAGCCACTGTAATCCAGCCCAAATTACATATTACTTAATGTTTAAAGAAACTTTAAAAAACTTGTTTCCAGGGGTAAGGCAGAGCAATCTTAAGTATTGTTTTCTGAGTCCACAGCAGAGTTTATTTCCGCCCTTACATTGAGCATTTCCTGTACTGTTAACCAAGCCTCCTTCTCAATCTAACATTTTTATGGCAACCCTGCTTCCCTGTACCAAAAAATAAGAAATGAAATCCATAATGATCCTGCACAAGTAAAATGTGTAATAATAAATATATAAAGTGCTAAGTGCTAAAAAGAAATAAATAAATAATAAATATTGAGAGAGCAGGCACAAAAATTGAGTCTATATAATACCGTATTTATCGTCGAATAACACACACCCCAAGTTTAGGAGGGAATTTTAAGGAAAAAAACTTTTAGGAGGGAAATTTAAGGAAAAAAAACTTACATTTAAATGCCCATCAATGCAGCCTTATCAGTGTCCATCTGAAGCCTTGTCAGTGTCATTTGCAGCCTTGTCATGCAGCCTTGTCATTGCAGCCTGTCCATCATTGCAGCCTTGTCATTGCAGCCTGTCCGTCATGCAGCCTGTCCGTCATTGCAGCCTTGTGCATCGTTGTCCCTTCAGTGATTCTATTTTTAGTTCTCATCGGCTTTCGCCCGCCTTCGGCCGTACTCGGCGGCTATTGGGCGCCTTCGGCCGTACTCGGCGGCTTTCGGTTGCTCTTGGCCCTTCTCGCTGGTTTTCGGCCGCTGAGAAGGGCCGAAGGCGGCCGAACACCGCCGAGAAGGGCCGAAGGCGGGCAAAAGCCGCAGAGAACGGACGAAGGCGGCCAAATGCCGCCGGGAAGGGCCGAAGGCGGCTGAAAGCCGCTCCAGAGCCCAAAAAATCACGCAGAAATCGCGGAGGATCGGCGTATAACATGCACCCACGATTTTCCCCTGATTTTAAGGGGAAAAAAGTGCATGTTATACGCCGATGAATACAGTAAGTCTTTAAATGTTTTTCAACGGCAGCAGAGGTATTCAGATAGATCCAAATCAGAGAAACAGCAGGTGAAAAGTATTCATATAGCATGGAAAGATATGGGCTCTCAGAACTCTCACCTCCACTCCTTGATTAAATAGCACATCACGTACAGTAAATAGCCTCCATTCTCTCCTTTACCACCAGGGTGCCTGCCCTCTAAATATTTATTATTTATTTATTTATTTTTAGCACTTAGCACTTTATATATTTATAATTACACATTTTACTTACGGAGGATCATTATGGATTTAATTTCTTATTTTTTGGTATTATGTGAATACTATTAGGTCCAGCTGCAGTTACTGGCACTTTGTTTGCAATTTGCACGTGCACATTTATTTAGTGCTGTTAACACTTGTTTTAGTGTAATTAATTTTATTCATTTTATTACTTACCTACTCATATATATTTCTTTTGTATGAGGTTTATCACAATTTTTTTCCTATTCATAGTTTTCCACCTATAGGTAGTAGCGGAAAGGCCTTCTTTATTCTATTAACCCTGCTTCCCTGTTCATAGCTGACTTGTTTTATTTCATAGTATTTACTTGTGCTAATTATCTAGTGTTTGCCTGTGTGAGTCCTATTAGCTTCAGCTGATAAGACTGCAGTAATGCTGTCCCATGCCCTGCTTTACACTACATGTGACGTCACATGGTCACATGGGGTGTAGGAGGAAGCTCTCAGTGATTATGCATCCTTCTGGGAGTTCAGTGCTGTGTGCCGTAGGAAGTCCTGATAACAGATAGATAAGCACATAGCGAGTGTGCTGTAAATCAGGGGAGATCTGGGCATGCTCAGTGACGTCATTCTAAAGAACAAAAAGGATTACAACAATACTAAGCAAGTAAGGAGATATCTACAAGCAGTGTTCATTAGGGTTGTTTATGCTGATTTACATGGGACAAGGTTGTGGGGGAGGGTTTACAACCACTTTAAAACAAAAATCATCAGCAAGCGTAAGGCCACTATTTATTACATTTCTAAACATAACAGAATACTCTTGAACCTCATCACAGCGTTCTTACTATTTGTGCAGTTTGTTATGATATTTCTTGGCTCTGTCCAAAGATGGTGCCTTCTTTGTGGTTCAGTAGCGGTTGGTACTCCAGACGGGGGGAGGGGGGCGCCCCTGATCCCTGAATGGATTGGCTGCCATTGTTGCTGTTACCTCCTGCTCCTGCATCTGTACTTCCACCCTTTCTATTGTGCCATAGCTAGAATCTCGCAGATGTGCAATAAATAAATGCTAAAAAAAGTTTTAAAAACTGAAGTTTTTTCGGGTGCAGGGATTTTAATAATGCTTAAAGTGAAACAATAAAAGTGTAATATTCCTTTAAATTTTGTACCTGGGGGGTGTCTATAGTATGCCTGTAAAGGGGCGCATGTTTCCCATGCTCAGAACTGTCCTTGCACAAAGTGTAATTTCTGCAGGAAAAAAATCTTTAAAATCACTCACGGCTATAATGAATTGTCGGCTCCCCGTAATACAGAGAAGTCATTGAAAGTCATTGATAAAAAAAAAGCGTGGGGTTCCTCCAAATTCAATTACCAGGCCCTTCAGGTCTGGTATGGATATTAAGGGGAACCCCGCGTCAAATTTAAAAAAAAAATGACGTGGGGTTCCCCCTAAATATCCATACCAGACCCAACCTGGCAGGCCGCAGGAAAAAAGGGGGGATGAGAGAGCGCCCCCCCCTGAACTGTACCAGGCCACATAAGCCCCCACCCGCAGACCCCCACAACCACCGGCCAGGGTTGTGGGGATGAGGCCCTTATCCTCATCAACATGGAGACAAGGTGCTTTGAGGGGTCTGTGACCCCCAAAGCATCCTCCCAATGTTGAGGGCATGTGGCCTGGTATGGTTCAGGAGGGGGGGGCGCTCTCTCGTCCCCCCTCTTTTCCTACGGCCTGCCAGCTGGCGTTCTCAGATAAAGGTTATGGTATGGATTTTTAGGGGGAACTCCACTCCATTTTTTTTTATTTGGCGTGGAGTTCCCCTTAAAATCCATACCTTCGGGTCTGGTATGGTTATTTAGGGGGAACCCCACGTCTTTTTTTTTTTTGATGCGGGGTTCCCCTTAATATCCATACCAGACCTAAAGGGCCTGGTAATTGAATTTGGGGGAACCCCACGCTTTTTTTTTTTATCAATGACTTTCAATTACTGTTCTCTGTATTACAGGGAGCCGATAATACATTATAGCCGCGAGTGATTTTAAATGACTTTTTTTCCTGCAGAAATTACACTTTGTGCAGGGACAATTCTAAGCACGGGAAACATGCGCTCCTTTACAGGCATACTATAGGCACCCCCCCCCCCCCCGGTACAACATTTGAAGGAATATTACACTTTTATTGTTTCACTTTAAGCATTATTAAAATCACAGCTCCCGAAAAAACTGCAGTTTGTAAAACTTTTTTTGCATTGATACATGTCCCCTGGGGCAGGACCCAGGTCCCCAAACACTTTTTAGGACAATAACTTGCATATTAGCCTTTAAAATTAGCACTTTAGATTTGAACGTTCGAGTCCCATAGACTTTAATAGGGTTCTAAAGTTCACACGAAGTTTAGGTCTGTTCGCAGGTTCTGGTGCGAACCAAACCGGGGGTGTTCGGCTCATCCTTACTCCTAAATGGTGCAGATTTAAATTCTAAATTTAAATTTTAAATTTAAAAGCTAACAACTTGTATGTAATTTTTTGCTGCTTTACACACTGTGAAGTGTCTCAGAGCTTTTCCGAGTTCTCCAGGAAGAGCTGGGAGCCAGCAGCGCCCCCGGACCTCTGGCCACATATGGTAATATATACACCAGCGGCTTGAGTCCTGCTTGTCTTGCAAGACAGTGCTCACAAATCAAGTCAGGATTTAAAAAATATATATATTACGTCTGTCAAAATGCTCGTATATCACGTTACTCGCAAACCAAGGTATCACTGTATCACTTCTTTGCAAAGGCAAAAGTATTAATGTATAGAAAATGCAAGGTCATGCTATTTCCTAGCCCCCTCACCCAAACTTTGGGAAAAAAAACATTTGGGATCTTCGCAAGACTTAGGATTCCATTGAATGATGTCTTCATTGCCTAGGTGAGCATCTATTTCTACTTCCCAGCCTCCCACCCAAACTTTGAATAAAAAACACAATGAAAGCACATTTTTATTCTCAAGACTTAGCCCTTGTACACACGGTCGGAGATTCCGACAACCAAATCCGTCGGATTTTGTCCGACGGATTTTGTCTGACGGATTTTGTCTGACGGATTTTGTCTGAAACTGTTGCATACACACGGTCAGACAAAGTTGTCGGAAAATCCGACGTGATTACATTATTTCATTACGACGGGACTACGTTCAGACGAGTAGCCAATAGCTTTGGTGTAGGAATTTGATCTGAGCATGCATGGCACTTTGTCCGATCGGAATGCTCTACACATTATCGGAGTATGTCCGATCGGAGCATTTTGTCGGAAAATGTTACCAACAAGTTGGAATACTTGGTCCGTCGGATACTCCGATGGAAACAGTCCGATGTAGACCACACACAGTCAGAATATCCAACAAAACGGTCCGATCGGACACATTCCGTCGGAATCTCCGACCGTGTGTACAAGGGCTTAGGATTCCACAGAGTGATATTTCCTCAGCCTAGATGAGTGCACCAGAAGATGTGGCACAAGACAAGGTGAAAATCTTTTGGGGGCTCAGGAGCTAGATAATAGCAGGGGACTTGGGATCTTATCAGGATTCAGGTATCCACTGAGTAATGTCTCACTAGCCTAGGTGGCACAAGACAAGGTGAACATTCAGGCAGTGGCGGCTGATGTTCAAAATTTTTTGGGGGGGGGGGGTGAAAAGAAACTGAAAAATTCTTAAAAAAAACCCCCATCAATTGCAGCCAGTCTATGCTCATCAAACGCAGCCACTGTACCATCAAACACAGCCACTGTGCCATCAAACGCAACCACTCTGCCATCAAACGCAGCCACTGTACCATCAAACACAGCCACTATGCCATCAAATGCCACTTTACCATCAAACGCAGCCACTGTAACATCAAACGCAGTCACTCTGCCTTCAATCGTAGCCACTGTACCATCAAACACAGCCACTGTGCCATCAAACGCAGCCACTGTGCCCATCAAATGCAGCCCCTGTGCTATCAAATGCAGCCACTGTTCCATCAAATGCAGCCACTCTGCCAACACAGCTACTGTACCATCAAACACAGCAACTGTGCCATCAGGCGATTCAGTTCGCATTGTGCGCTATACAAGTATTTCATTCATTCATTCATTCATCAAATGCAGCCACTGTTCCATCAAATGTGGCCACTGTGCCATCAAATGCAGCCACTGTACTATCAAACGCTGCCACTGTGCCCATCAAATGCTGCCACTGTGCCCATCAAACGAAACCACTGTACCATCAAATGCTGCCATTGTGCCCATCAAATACTGCCACTGTGTCAATCAAACGCTGCCAGTCCATAGGACATATATCAATGATAGAGGATTAATCCCTGCCACTCTATGTATAGAGCACAAACAGTATTGTATGTCCATAGGTGGCACCAAGTGAATGCTTCATGCATCACAACGTCTCCCCAAGCTTAAGCATCCTCAATTCAATTAATCTCTGCGATTACTAGTGTTTTTGTAAGCTCGGCTATGTGAATGGAGGCTAGAGTGTGACATTTTAGGTTTTTCAGGTGAGGTACAGCGTGCTGAGACATTACTTACCTTGCCAAAATAGCTCCGCTTGGGCCGTGCATTCCACGGAGATGCTGACGTCCCTTACGGTTTACCTCTGGCACAGGGAAATGGAAGAACAAAGCACTGGGGGAAGTTGTTCGGAGCAATGGAATGCGCCACAAAGCAGGTCAATATCCTGCAAATTAAGTGCCTCATCTGCAATCTCGTGATTGCATTGACGTGGCGCCAGGGGCGGACTGGGAACTCATGGGGCCCCCGGGCAATGGAGATTATGGGGCCCCCAGGCAATCAGAGATTATGGGGCCACACAGTATACACACACACAGTATGCAATCACACAGTATACACATACATGTACACACAGTATACACAGACATTTTGCTATTGGCTGAGAAGGTACTGGAGAGGTGGGGCAGCTATAATCTCAGGATTTTTAGACCAAAAGTATGTCGGTAAGGAATATTTCAGACACAGATGTAAAAAAAACACAGATTTTTACATACTGTCCCTGGTTTACTGAGGCTGGCAACCCTGATGGGGCCCCCTAGTAGCCTGGGGCCCTCGGGCAGTGGCGAGTGGCCGAATGGTCAGTCTGCCCTTGTGTGGCGCTTCCCACAGTGCACTTAAAGAACATTTTTTTTCAAATTTGTTTCTTTTAAAGGGCCTTTTAAAAAAAATATATAAATATGTTGGGGGGGGGGGGGGGTATGCATCGCCCGTTGCTCCCCCTATGGATGGGCTGCCACTGTATTCAGTCCAAATTTTGTCATTCTACTTGTGTGTACCTTTAGGTGCTTCCTGCTCTGTAGACATATTACCTTTCACTAGGACAATTATTAACTATAGCGTTTTGAAATAGATAATTCTCTATAAGCATGTATAGCAGCAAATAAAATAAAAGCTGACCTACTTCAGAGCTGATATATGTTTCCGGGATATTATAGTTTATCCAATTCCTTCTAGTCAACTGGATATTTCATCAAAGAACTTAACTTTATTCATATGTCTCGGATGAAAGAGAAAAAACGATTATCATCGTTTTTTCGGAAGTACAAGATTTCCTGCCATCTCTGTCATCTCTTGTAACTGGCTCCTAAATGCTTTTTGAGATGCACGAAAACAGTTGGAAAACAGCATGATTGCTAAAATGTCTAATCTCTTAAGCTTCATTGGAACATTGTATGGGAACAGACGCAAGTCTTGTTCTATATAACACATGCAGAATCCAGACTGCAGACAGAAATACATTTTCAGCATTAAAAGACACAGAAAAACGATTCCATTGGAAATTCATATGTTGGTATGGCATATAGATGGATATTGTCTTATTTACAGCATATTTCAACTATCGTGTATTTTCCTTAATCCATTTCTTAAGTGGAATGCCAGCTAAAATATAGGAATAGAAAATCTTGTCATGTCTTTGATACAATATGTATGTAATTGGAAATCTATGAAAATGGCACAATACTGTGCGAAGAATCATTTTTGATTTTTTTTTTCCATCTGGCTGATTTTTGTTGCTATGTATGTATGTATGTTTCAGGAGCCCAACAAGTCATGGGCAACAATATACAGCTAACAGAGTTTCTAAGCCATTCCTGCACTATCTGTAAGAAAATAAATCCACTAACAATATTTGCCCAAGAAAGGGTCAATGTAGCACACCCCATGTAGGAGCTGCAGATGAACAGGTACCCCCCAATCCTGCACAACCAGGCATGCCAAATTTCAGAAAAGTCAGAAAACAGTCCATAGCTTTGTTTCTGCTGTTTTATTAGGGGGGTTTATCAACTTGGATGGGGATATGGAGTTTATAGGATGCCCACTTGACTTCCTATATACAGACTCCTCTTCAACTTTCCTCCTGCACACACTTTGCTCCTCTCTTGGAGAACTTTTGCTGGTTCACTCCTGATGGAACTGACAGACTCCTTGTCAGTTCAGTAATAGCTCCTTACATGCTGGAACTCCCAGTCTCTTAGAATAGCACATGTAGAGTGAAACAGTGAGTAACCTTTTCTTCTGCTTCCTCTGTGGCCACTGATCCCAGCCCCACTTCTTCAGGCAATGCCAGCCCACCTGGCTGCAGCTGCCTCTACACCAGCCCACCCAGCTGACTCTCAGGAGATCTCTCATGGAAAAGGCAGAAGACTTAAGCCCACCACTGTCTTCAAGGGAGTCCCCTCCCCTTTATTTTTCACCACCAGTGTTGAATTACTCGCTCTGTCCTCTCTTTGTTCCTGTCCCTCCAGGAAAGCCTCCTCCTTTTGTGTTTTTGCAGGAGTGCAGGATCCTTCCAGTGCTCTAGCTCTGGCCCCAGGCAGGACACTCTCCCGAGACTAGGGGGTACCCCTCAGGGCCACCGACAGCCTCCTCAACACTATATCTCCATCTTCTATCTGACTGCCCCTGCTGGCATGACTCCTCAATATTTAAAGGCTCTCTTCCAAGCCCACTCCTGGGGATTGGCAAGAGACCTCCAAATATGCTGAACAGCCCCCCTTAGTCTCCACCCACTATCTTCCAGAACATTCTCTAACACTCTGGAAATAGGGGGAGGCACCAGAAAGCTGTTGCGATGAGTCATCCAGCCCTGAACTCTAATAGCCCTGACCCAATTGCAGACTCAAATTTGCAGCATGAGTCGGAGTACAATTTCCCTGCCCTACTTCTAGCACACACTAGAGGGTGCTGCAGTAGCATTTTCTGTGTATTCTTAAAGTGGATCTTCACTTTCTCAATCAACATTGACTATATTTAATCTTTATGCTGCTAGCATTAGTAAATAGATAGGAAAGTATTACATTTTATTATTATTATTATTTTAAACACATTTTTCACATTTCTTCAGTTACTTCCTGGTTTCCATGCTTAGGCAAATTATGTCATACATCCCAGGAGTCTTTAGTAGAGGAGGAGGGGCTTTCTCAGCTAAGCTTGCCCTCTCCTGCTTACATGCCTGAGCTTTTTTTTTTAAGATTTTAGGTTATATATATATATATATATATATATATATATATATATATATATATATATATATATATATATATATATATATATATATATAAACATACACACAGTATATAGCCAATTTCCTTTTTTTTCAGTTGGACGTGGTTAAAACCCCTTGCTGGGTTAATTTCAGCCATCTGAGTCCCATTTACCAGATTTCCATTCACTTCCTGTCCTGTATACACAAAAGAAAGTGAATGGTTATTTCTCTAAAGTGAGACAAATTCCTCCTTAGATAGTTGTCACCATAACAAGTATGGATTTCTCATAATTTTTAGTTCTGGTGGCAATGGTCAACAGAACCAATACCGTATTTATCGGCGTATAACACACACTTTTTTCCCCTTAAAATCAGGGGGAAATCACGGGTGCGTGTATTACGCCGATCCTCCACAGTTTTGAGCCTCTGGGTGGCTTCCGGCCGCCTTTGACCCTTCTCAGCGGCTTTCGACCGCCTTTGGCCGCTCTTGCCGGTTTTATATGCCGATAAATACGGTAGATAGAGACTGCTTTTTTCTAGAGGATACATAGACAGCAATATAAACCTAACAGGGGTTCTAGCTCCCTAATACTTTTTTTTCAAGGCACACAGCCTTGAAAACACAATGGGAGTTATTTACGAAAGGCAACTCCACTTTGCATTACAAGTGCAAACTACAAGTGCAAAGTGCACTTGAAATTGCACTGAAAATGCACTTGGAAGTACAGTTGCTTTAAAGGGGTAGATCTGAAAAGAGTGGAAACTCCACAGATTTTATCATCCAATCATGTGCAAGCTAAAATGCTTTTTTTTATTTTCCTTGCATGTCCCCATCGTATCTACAGTAACTGCACTTCCAAGTGCACTTTCAGTGCAATTTCAAATGCACTTTGCACTTGTAGTTTGCACTTGTAGTGCAAAGTGGATTTTCCTTTCGTACATAACCCCCGATATGTTTTTATTGCAGATGCAGTTTTTTTTCTATGTTTTTTTTTCATGGATCTGAATGCAATATAAGTTACTGATGTACACAGCTGATCTTTACTCAATTTTATTGTTCATTTTTTGATGGAACTCAGTCCATCTTTCTTGAGATCTTTGTTCCTGAGATAGATGGACTGAGCTTCATTGTAATGTTCACAATGAAACACTGTTGCTTTAATTTGTCTAAACTGCAAGAACCGTGAGTGCCTCTATACTTTTTTTAAATTTGTATGTATTTTGTTGTGGGCGAACACCCGGGCATTTACCCTACACATAGAGTGAGGTGGCTACTCTTGGGACTTAATATAATATAAAAAAAAATGTGCACCAGCCTAGAGCATTATCTTTATACACCATTTACTGGTAAATACAATCAAGTAATATACTCACAAACCACTGTAAAATTAAACTCATTAATGCAATCCAAAACAGGTATGCTAGGCCCTCTGCACCAGCTTCTTATCACGGGAAGAAGCCATGCAGGTCTATAAAGGCTAACGTGTTTCAACGGGGGGGGGGGGGGGGGGGGTCTCCTCTTCTTCAGAGCCTGATGGGTGTTTTGCTCCTAATAAGAGCAGCAGAGGAGCAAAGGAATGATAAATATGTGCTGCTGTGGAAGAGGGAATAAAGTTAACCAGCTTGGGGAAAGCACAGGTTAACTTTAAAGTGTTACTATTTCTTCCTTTATGCATAATTTTATATTTGGAAAAAGATGGGAAGGTTTTTTTTTTCAAGAAAAAAAGATTTGTAAGGCTTCATCTTGGCTTTCTTGCAACATCCTATGTCTTGTCTGAAAATACATCTAATCATTTAGTTAATCAATCCAAAGTTATCACCAAGCTAAACAGCCCATGGATCTTTGTTACCATGCCTTTTAAAATATATGTCAGGTAGTCCAATGTTCCAGTTATAGAAGGCAGTTTATGTTTTTTCTTCTAAGATTTAGTATTCGAAACGCCTTGTACTCGGAAATACATTTTATCTTTATATGATGTATGCACCTGCAGCAATAGCCTCAAATCATCCTATCAAGGATTTTCCAAACATCCAAACTAAACTGTCTTCATCTCAAGCATTTATGAGTGAGTTCAAGCCTGCATCACGTAGCTGTAAACTCATTAGTAATGTCACCACTGCAGTTTTGCACTGAAACGCTCACACATAGAAAGCATAATGTGACAAAGTTTGCGACAGTTGGTAGTCTAACTGTAAATCCTTGTTGTTTTGTTTCTGGTTCCTATAGCAGAACCCCCTCTAGGGATTAGCACTACAGACCTAAAGCCTAAATTGAGGTAAATAAAAAACAAAACAAAAACAAAAAAGACTAGTAAATACATTTAATCAGTGCCAGGAAAAGGGGTGGGCAAGAGGGAAGGGCTGCCCTTGGCGCAACAGTATATTGTAGAGATGGGGGCGCCTTCCTTTTGTTACAAGGCTGACAGTAGTGACAGAGACAATGGATTTGACAAGCGAGTGACTGCTGGGCATAGCATTCCCTAGGTTTGCACATCATGACCATGGGAGGGACGCGGTTTGGCATCTTTGCCATGGGCACTGAATGACCTTGTCCCGGAACTGCATGTAATTACAAGTGCCACTTGTCCTGGTGCTGGCTGTCTTGGTTGAAATCCAAAGACCTATACCTCTCCCCTTAAGCCCCGCAGCTATAATCTTGTGGTACTGCAGGGGTTAATATGGACACCCGACCTGTCATAACCACCTATCAAGAGTGCCGACTATAGAAGTTGAACTTTCATGTCTGAAAAGTGCTCTATGAAGGAATGGAGGAGGCAGACCATTCGTTCATTCACCCATACTCCATTCATAGACCACCTCCGCAATATCATGTGATAAGAAGAATGCCGATCAGTTACCTCCTCATCACCCATTGTCCCACTGAAATGCTCCCAGGGCTGAAATACTTTTTGTTCGCCTTTTCAATCTATCAGAACCTGAATTAAAGGTACTTAGGGAGTGGCTTGATGAGAATTTAGAGAACGGCTTCATGAGACCCTCAACGTCTCCTGCAGGGGCAGCCCTTTCCTTTTATAAGAAAGAATCCACCTTACATCAATGCATTGACTACAGGGACTTGAATAAAATCACTATTAAAAGATGTTATTCACTTCCTTTATCTCTGAAATGTTGGAAAGACTCCGCTCTGCCAAAGTCTTTACAAAACTAGACTTACGGGGGGCATATAACCTCATCCACATTCATCAAGGAGACAAATGGAAAACAGCCTTTAGAACCAGATATGGGCATTTTGAGTCCTTTGTTATGCCTTTTGTCTCTGTATCGCTCCTGCAACTTTCTTATCTTTTCTAATAACCTGGAGAGGCAACGCAAGCATGTTTGCACTACAGTATCTTTGAAAGGTTAAGGAAGTACTGACTTTATATTACCGTAATATGGAGAAATGTGAATTTGAACAAACCCAGATGTAGTTCTTGGGAGATATTATTTCTCCTAAAGGAGTTAAGCATGGATCCTGAGAAGATCAAAGCAGCGGTGGATTGGTCTGCCCCTAGAAATGTTAAGCAAATAAAACGATTTGTTGGATTTGCCAACTTCTACAGAAAATTCATAAAAAACTTCTCTAAGGTGATAGCGTTAATGATAAATGATAGCAGTGGTGGCCCATCCATATGGGCACAGGTGCGCTGTCCTGCTAATCCTTGCGATTGGCCCCCAATCTAGAGCACAGCGCCTCAAGCCCATCCAGTTGTGTGACAATAGTGAGTTAATATTCATTATTGTCTTCCTGGTTCTCCTCCCAACCAATTATTAAGCGATCCTGAGACCCGTCACCCAATTGTCCTAGAGGAGGAGGAGAGAATAGATGCAAGGGAAGCCACTGAAGCTGAGGAGGAGGAGATGCAGACTCTTTTCACTTCTGCACCAATATTGGAACATCCTTACCCTAAAATTCCTTTTATAGTGGAAGTAGATGCCTCAGACTCTGCCATGGGAGCTATTCTTTCTCATCAAAAAGGAGAAAAGATGCAGTTCCATCCTTGTGCATATTTTTCTCGCTCATTGTCGTCAGCTGAAAACAATTATGACATTTGGAATAAGGAGATGCTGGCAATTAAAGGGGAAGTAAACTCTAAGTCTTTTTTTTCTTCCCTGTAAAGGCATAATGTGCTGTGGGGTGATCCTGGGGTCCGTGGCCTGGTGCTGATACACAGTGGGGTCTGTCTCTGCCATTGGGAGCTCTGGTGAGCATTGTTGGTGCTTGGACTTTGCGCCTTGGGTGACCCTTCATCATCCGCCGTGGTGGCTGCCTGTATGCCTGTCCTGCTAGTCATGGTGGTTCTGCTACAGCTATAGCAACTGCTCTTCAAACCTGACCCCTGATTGTGACATATAGCTGGCGACTTTTTTTATGACCAAAGACCGAACGAACCCCTAACCCAGGGGTTCTCAAATCCTGACCCGCAGAGCCCTCTTATGTAGCCTGCAACCTTAAAACTAGGGAAGCACATGCCCAGGGTTGGCAACCCTTTGATCATGATCTGCGCTTGCCAATTAACTATCCCAGAGCATCATAGTGGAGTGAGCCGGCGCCAGCAGCAAAGGGAGCAGGCGACTATGGAAGGAGCAGGAGCCGCATAAGCCGATGCTTCCTCTTTAGTGCCGGCTTCTGACCCAGGTGGAGTGATTCCAATTGCACTCCACCTCTAATCCTTTATAGCATCCTGAAGAGCGATGCCAGCAGAAGCTGAAAGAGGAAAAGAAGGTAAGTGTAATAAACGTCACATACCCTGTACTTTTGCAATGGGAATATTAACACCTAAAAAAGGTTATAGGCTGCTTTCACACTGATCCTCAAATGCAGCACAGTGCAAATGCGGCTTTCCTGCAGGTTAGCTGCACTGAACCATAGACTTCTATTATATCCTGTGGGTTTGGTGTGCTTTTGGAAAGCACACCAAAACTCCTGAATGCAGTATTTTTTTAGAAAGTGCACCACAAGATGTAATAGTGGGTAAACATCCAACAGGGATTGCTCCCACAGAAAATTATAATCTTGAATGTTGTTTAACCACTTACAGACTGGACCATTTTGCTGGTCAAAGACCAGACCACTTTTTGCGATTTGGCACTGCGTCGATTTAACTGACAATTGCGCGGTCGTGCGAAGTGGCTCCCAAACAAAATTTACATCCTTTTTTTCCCACAAATAGAGCTTTCTTTTGGTGGTATTTGATCACCCCTGCGGTTTTTATTTTTTGCGCTATAAACAAAAATAGAGCGACAATTTTGAAAAAAACGCATTATTTTTTACTTTTTGTTATAATAAATATCCCCCAAAAATATATAAAAAACGTTTTTTTCCCTCAGTTTAGGCCGATATGTATTCTTCTACATATTTTTGGTAAAAAAAAATTCAATAAGCGATTATTGATTGGTTTGCGCAAAAGTTATATCGTTTACAAAATAGGGATAGTTTTATGGCATTTTTATTAATAATTTTTTATTATTTTTTTTTACTAGTAATGGTGGCGATCATCGATTTTTATTGTGACTGCGACATTGCGGCGGACACATCGGACATTTTTGACACATTTTTGGGACCATTGTCATTTATACAGTAATCACTGCTATATAAACGCAGTGATTCCTGTGTAAATGACACTGGCAGTGAAGGGGTTAACCAGTGGGTGGCAGTGTAGGGGTTAAGTGTTCCTAGGGGTGTGTTACTAACTGTGGGGGGCTGGGCTTTCATTTAGTGAACACTGATCTCTGCTCCAATCACATGGAGCAGAGATCAGCGTCACTAGTTGCTAGGCAGAATGGGTAAATGCTGTTTACACGGCATTTCCTCCATTCAGCCGTCCCGTGAGACGATTGCGGGTATGCCCGCGGCGATCGAGTCCACGGGACCTGCGACCGGACTCAAGGGGGTCCCGACCAGCACGCGACCGCGCCACCAGCAGAGCGCTCGCGATGGCAGGGCGGCATTGAAGATTGGATCTACCTGTACGCCAATTTGCCTGCCCGTACCATTCTGCCGACGTACATCGGCGTGCGCCAGTCGGGAACCGGTTAAAATCTTCATTATGCTATTCAAAATAAAAAAAATAATAATTTTGAACCATTTAATTTCATTGTGGCTCACAACCGGTTACCAAATCAATTAAATGGTCCTTGCTCTTCAAAAGGTTGATCACTCTGCCCTAACCTAATATCTAAATCTATATATTTATCATCTATCTATCTCTCTAAAATAACAACAGTATCTATCTCTCTATCTGTCTTTGTATCTTTCTGTCTATCTAACTATATCTCTTCTGCATGTTTTGCAGCTCACATAAAAAAATTCAATTTTCTCTATTATTTTGCATCTCAGAAGGTGAGTACTTTGGGTTACGGCGAGGACAGTTATTTTGTTTGCAGTTGAAAATGGAGTGTTTTTAGTAATGAGAACAAGGTTGGGCCTTTGAGGACCTATTCCTGGCCTTCCACAATTATCATTCATGAGCCATTTTGGGATCATTAACCTCCAGGAATACGGAATGACATTTGGCTCCAATTAATGGAAAACACAGATAAAAGAATGAGCAGTAAGGGTGCTGCAGAAGTTATTTAAATTCAGTAGTAGCTGAGATGGAGAATTTCAGGCTTCAGTGATAAAATATTGCGATGGTGTATTTCAGTAAATGTGTCTGATTCATTTCAAAATGGAAAGCAAATAAAATTCAGGTTAGACTTGTGTACCCAGAGAAAACTTAGTTAAGCATAAACATTTTATTTTTAAACTGACTAATGGGAAAGCGGGTAATTTTCACTTTGGCATTGAGGGTTGGCGTAAAGTTGAACTCCAGGTATGATCTTAATGTTATTCTAAGGCCGGGTTCATACCGGAGCGATGCGGGAACGCCGCAAATCCGCGGCGTTTTCCCGCATCGCATGCCTCCCGCCGGCAGTTCACACTGCCCTATGCGGACTGCTGGGAGTGTCAGTGAAATGTTAATGACACCCCCAGATCAGTTCACATATCGCAGTGCGATCTGCAAACTCGGACAGGAATCGGATCGCATGGTGTGAACACCCATGCGATCCGATTCTGCTGCGGACCAAAAAAAGGGTCCCGTGCGAGTTTGCGGCGGGTGCGATGCAAATTCAGCCATACTATCTGTATGGCTGAACTCGCATCGCACAGAGATCGGATGTGATTTGCACTGCAGTGCGGTGCGAATCACATCCGGTTCTCGCTGCCGCAGCAGTGTGAGAACAGCCTTATATTAATCCAGCTTGGGACAATATAAGTACTATATGCATTAGGGTTGCATCAATGGCATTTTTTTATTGGCTAGTACGGATACCAAACTTTCGGCGAAGTACTCACTGATACCAAGTACCAATACTTTGAGGTGTGATTTGCATCAATACACTTCAAAGAATCGCATGTGATTTGAACAGGAATGCAGTGAGATTCCTGTCTGAATCCTATGTGATTTCCCCCACTGCTCCTGTGTATGTTTATAGAAATAGAAAAGCGCCATCTAGTGAGTAGTTTATTAAAAATGTTGGAACTCACATTAACCTCCCTGGTGGTTTTCCTGAGTGTGGCTCTGAGTTAATTTTCAGTACCAATATCGCTAACCATGAGTCGGGATTGCATCGTAGTAGCCAGGAACGTGTAATTATCTTGTCCCTAGGATCTTGTGATGTAATGTGTGTTCCAGGTTCCGTTCCCTGCAAGCATCGCGACCAGTGGCAATTTCAAAAAGTACAAATCACAACACACACACACACACAATGCATTGTATTAATATTATATGGAGAGCTATTTCCTGTATTAAACCATATAAAATGTGACAGTAAATTTATAAAGTGATCATTGTGCATAAGATAATATTTGATGCAAATGTGCTTCAATATAATGAAAATTAATAAAGTGACTGATGCATAAACCACAACATAAAAACAGTGCTCAAAAAACTGCAAAATGAACAAATATTCAATAAACTTATTATAAATAATAAGTGCATTTTGTGACTCTTATTTGTAACACACAAAGTTGATATAGTGAATAGATGCAGCATATGTGGAATCTCATTCAGGCAATCTCCTGCATATGTCTCCTTTGCTTTCAATCACTGAGCGTTGCAAGATGTCTGATATGTTCCGCTTGAAAATAATCACATATATTTGAAGATATGATGTCTCATAAGGTAAAAGTTGGCCTCTTACCAGATATGGTGGACCCCTATTACAGAGATCAAACTCGCTGTCAGAAGTATGTTTGCCTGTCTGGATATCACCCACTTGGTTCACTTGGTTGTGCTGCTTCCGTGCAACTCACAGACTTGAACTCAGGTGATTCAAAGACCTAGGAATTTGATTGCTTTCATGGGCGTTCAGCTTATTAACTGGCTTGGAAATCCCAAGTGTGTTGATACCAGATCTTTATATCCATAACAATGTAAAGGAACTCCAAATATCAGGAAATCATATACTGTAGATAAGGAAAGAAAAAGCCTCATAGTGTAAAACTGTATGAATTTATTAAAAAGCTTATAAAGGTTACACTTACAACAAGGAAGAAAATTCAGGCATGAAAAAAATTGTAGTATCTGGCGGCAATATCATTCTTCTTACCAGTTGGGTGGCATTACAGGGATTCTCCGATCTAGCGCATTTCCACAAAAATGTCAACTGGGAATGGAGGATCTCGGGAGCAGTGATTTTTTATAATGCCTGGGGGTGTCTATAGTGTGCCTGTAAAGTGGGAATTTTTTTCCCGTGTTTAGAACAGTACCACAGCAAAATGATATTTTAAAGGAAAAATTGACATTTAAAACTGATTGCAGCTGTAATGAATTGTCGGGTCTCGGCAATATAGATAAAACTCATTGAAAAAAATGGCATGGATCCCCCCTCAGTCCATTACCAGACCCTTTGGGTCTGGTATGAATATTAAGGGGAACCGTGAACCAAAAATTTGACAAAAAATTGCGTGGGGTCCCCCCCAAGATCCATACCAGGCCCTTCTGGTCTGGTATGGAAATTAAAGGGAACCCTGCACCAAATAAAAATAAAAATGATGTAGGGGTCCATGCAAAATCCATACCAGACCCAGACGAGAGAACACCCCCCCCTCCTGAATTGTACCAGGCCACATGCCCTCAACATGGGGAGGGTGATTTAGGGTCTGACCTCAAAATCACCTTGTCCCCATGTTGATAGGGACAGGGGCCTCATCCCTAAAACCATTTTACCATTGTTGACACTTTTTTGTGAAATGTTAGGGGGGCAATATACCCTGTTACTAATTCACATAGGGGGTGGGATCTGGGGGTCCCCTTCCAGAGTCCGATAAGCCCCGCTACCCCCACAACCACCGGGCAAGGGTTGTGGGGGGTGAGGCCCTTGTCCCCATCAACATGAGGACAAGGTGCTTTGGGGTCCCCATGTTCAGGGCATATGGCCTGGTACGGTTCAGGAGGGGGGTGCTCTCTTGTCCCCCTCTTTTCCTGCAGCCAGACCAGATAAGGGTCTGGTATGGATTTTGGGGTATCCCTATGCCATTTTTTTTTATTTTGGAGCAGGGTTCCTCTTAAAATCCATACCAGACCTGAAGGGTCTGGTATGGATTTTGGGGGGACCCGTATGCCATTTTTTTATTTGGTGCAGGGTTCCCCTTAATTTCCATACCAGACCCAGAGGGCCTGGTAATGGACTGGGGGGACCCATGCCATTTTTTTTCAATGAGTGTTAGCTATATTGCCGAGACAACGCAGTTCATTGCAGCCACAATCAGTTTTAAATGACTTTTTCCCTTTAGAAATATAATTTTTCTGCGGTATTATGCTAAACACGGGAAAACTGCACCACTTTACAGGCATACTATAGACACCCCCCAGGCATGATATTTAAAGGAATATTTCATTTTTATTGTTTCACTTTAAACATTATTAAAATCAATGCTTTTGAAAAAAATTGCATTCATACATGTCCCCTTGGGCAGGACCCATGTCCCCAAACACTTTTTATGACAATAACTTGCATATAAGCCTTTAAAATTAGCACTTTTGTTTTTTCATGTTAGTGTCCTATAGACTTTAACTGTGTTCTGCAGTGGCTTTTTTTGAATTTTCCGCAAACACCACATAATGTTTGTTGTTCGCCGAACAGCCAAACAACCAAATTTCGATCCAAACTTATACTCTGGAGTAGGGATGAGCTTTCGAGTTCTAGTCAAACTCATCTTTGACTCGAACATTGCCTGTTCGGTGAACAGTGAACAATTTGGGGTATTGGCGGCAAATTCGAAAAGCCGTGGAACACTCTGTACAAGTCTATGGGAGAAATCTAAAGTGCTAATTTTAAAGTCTAATATGCAAGTTATTGTCCTAAAAAGTGTTTGGGGACCTGGATCCTGCCCCAGGGGACACGTATCAATGGAAAAAAAAAGTTTTAAAAATGTCAGTTTTTTCAGGAGCAGTGATTTTATTAATGCTTAAAGTAAAACAATAAAAGCGTAATATTCCTTTAAATTTCGTATCTAGGGGGTGTCTATAGTATGCTTGTGAAGAGGCGCATGTTTCTTGTGCTTAGAACTGTCCCTGCACAAAGTGTAATTTCTGCAGGAAAAAAAGTCATTTAAAATCACTCACGGCTATAATGAATTGTCGGCTCCCCGTAATATAGAGAACAGTCATTGAAAGTCATTAATAAAAAATAAAAAAAAGCGTGGGGTTCCCCCAAATTAAATTACCAGGCCCTTCAGGTCTGGTATGGATTTTAAGGGGAACTCCACGCCAAATTTAAAGAAAAATGGCGTGGAGTTCCCCCTAAAAATCCATACCAGACCCTTTATCTGAGCATGCAACCTGGCAGGCCGCAGGAAAAGAGGGGGGATGAGAGAGCGCCCCCCCGAACCGTACCAGGCCACATGCCTTAAACATTGGGATGATGCTTTGGGGGTCTGTGACCCCTCAAAGCACCTTGTCCCCATGTTTATGAAGACAAGGGCCTCATCCCAACAACCCTTGACAGCGGTTGTGGGGGTCTGTGGGTGGGGGCTTATCAGAATCTGGAAGCCTTCTTTAACAAGGGGACCCCCAGATCCTGGACCCCCCCGTTTGAAATGGTAAGGGGGTACAAAAGTACCCCTACCATTTCACAAAGAAAGTGTGAAAGAATGTTAAAAAAGACACACACACTGTTGAAAAAGTCCTTTATTAAAAATAAAAAAAATAAAATATAAATTCAAGCGGAGACACTGCGGGGATTCTGGCAGCCTGACATTTCCTATATGAGGAGGGCACGGCCACCCGTCACCTGACACCGCCCCCCTCTGACACAAGTGGGGAAGCCTGGCTTCCCCAATGACATGTGGGTGACCCCATCCCCTCTGATGTAATGCAGGTTTCAGTTACATCAGAGCCAATGCTAAATCATGGTTATTGCGTAACAACCAACAACTTTTACACGTCTCTTGAACTTAATGAGTACAGTTCATAAAGCCTCCACTGTTATGGTACGTACGAAAGGTGGGAAAGAAATCATGAAGCCACAAGTAGTGGTAGACTACAATAACACCATGGGAGGTGTTGACAGAGCCTACCAAGCAATGACATTCTACCCAGCAATGAGGAAACAGCAAAAGAAGTACTACAAGAAGATCTTCGGGCATCTTCTTGAGCAATGCTTGTGGAATGCCTACATTCTGCAAAAAAAAAAAAGAGTGACCAGCCTGTGATTCATTCTGACTTAATTTTGGAAAGTTGCTGAACGGATCTTTGTGAACCACCAAACACCATCAATAGAACTGGATGTTGTGCTGTTGGCATTGTCAACTCAGAACGCCTGACTGGTCATCACTTCATGGACTGCATCCCATCAACTGAGAAAAAGTCAGCACCTACAAGGATGAGTGTAGTTTGTTGCTCGAAGCGAGATGACAGTGGAAAGAAATTCCAAACGGAAACCAGGTTCCATTGTCCTGATTGTGACGTCAGACTTTGTGCGGTCCCATGTTTCAAAATTTATCATACCTGGGGATTGTTTACTAAACCAATATGAAGTGTCTAGTATTACAGTGACTAGTAATATTGCACCCAATATAAAATAAACATATGTGTGGCGTACCACATGAATAACGTTGGTATCACATGAAAATAGTTAGTCACGTATGACATTCAAATATCAAAAATAGCTATGTACATTTTTGAAGGCAAGTAAAGCAATAGTATTGCCACCTAACTATCTATCAAATATATATAGTGGTAACAAATATACAGAGGGTTAGTGTTGTTATCCGGCTAGATCCCTGTCTCTCCTTAGCCAAGGAAGATGCGCCAACTAAGCAACACCTGAAAGAGAGGAATCAAAACAATGCAAATGCATCCTACCCTATAAGAACGGTGCAATATATACACAGTGATTTGAACTGATCCTCAGCCGAGGTCAGCATGAAAGTGTAAAGGCATCCTATACATGTCTACATTATTTAGTTAATGAAAGTAGGCCCCATTCTCACTGAGAATGCCACCCCTTTCCTAATTAGCATAGAACGTCAGCAATGGTTTGATCAGTAACTGCCCTGATATATGTATATATAGTTACATAGTTAATCAGGTTGAAAAAAAAGACAAAAAAAGTCCACCCAGTTCAACCAAAAAAAAAATATACAATCCCATATACACAATCTTATACCCACAGTTGATCCAGAGGTAGGCTAAAAACCAGAGCAATGAAGGATCCAATTTGCTATAGCAGGGGTAAAAATAATTCTTCCTGATCCCCCGAGAGGCAATCAGATTTTTCCTGGATCAACTTTACCTATAAATGTCAGTACCCAGTTATATTATCTACATTTAGGAAATAATCCAGGCCTATTTAAAGCAATCTACTGAGCTTGCCAGAACCACCTCTGGAGGAAGTCTATCTATTCCACATTTTCACAGCTCTTACTTTGAAGAAACATTTCTGTATTTGGAGATTAAATCTTTTTTCCTCTAAACGTAAAGAGTGCCCCCTTGTCCTCGGTGATGACCTTAAAGTGAATAACTCAACACCAAGTTCACTATATGGACCACTTATGTATTTGTACATGTTGATCATATCCCCTTATATTTGAAGAAAATTGGCAATTATTCCTCTTTCATAGCCTATTCTAACTAGATACACACCCAGTGACCATGACATGTTACCGTCCAAAAACTTTACTTCAAATGAACTATATTTCCCAGCAGTACCTTTTCTTCTTCCAAAGGCAACTCTGGGCACAAAGGGCATGACTGCAGCTCAAGCAACAAGCAGTCAGGCCAGGATGCAAGGGACCACAATTCGGGACAAAAGGTCCCATTGCAAAAGTGTTTTCTATCTGTCCACAAGACATTCGAAGACAAATACTTTCTTCATCATTTGCAGCCAACAATCTGCTGAAGTCCACATATCGCTCTTTTTTTGGCCAACATGACTCGGATGATCATTTTCTGTAACTGCCGGCAGCATTCAGTCCAGCACAGTCCTGGCAATACAGCTTTCTGGGGTGTTCCCCATTAACAACACTTTAAGTGGGTGTGCAAGGCGGTTGTCATCACACAACCCATATTTGTAATCCAAAAGACAATGGCATCACTTTGATGAGACTTCACCAATAATAGCTGGGATCTGGTAGTGTTACATCTTCTCCCTTGGCATTGACAGTGAAAACATAATACAATGAGCAAAATTATAACCGCAACACTTTCGTGTTTGCCCCTATTTATCATAAGCTGAACTGAGCTGAATCTACGAATTTTTCTATGTACACAAAACACCTATTTCTCTCAAATATTGTTCACAAATCTGTCTAAATCTGTGTTAGTGAGCACTTCTCCTTTGCCGAGATTATCCATGCACTTCACAAGTATCCCCTGCCCTTGCAAGAATGGTAACTTAGGGGCAGTCTAAATATTGTACCTGTATTATTATTATGTCTCTTTCCTTTTCTGTAACCCTTTCTACCATATGACTTTGCCTTAATATAATATTGATCTCTTGAAAGGATGTATATGACCAATATAGCAATATTTGGTAACATTGGTAACATCGTTGTTTTTAAGGTTGTATCCTCCACATTCTATGGGGTAATCTCTAACGTTTCTTTTCTGTACAATAGTATGTTTAAATAAATTAGATTGTTACCCTTTTCACACAGGTATCATTCGTTTTAATTTCATGGTTTGATTCATATAGATAAAAGGTTGTTAATCACATATTTTATGTATAGGTAAGTATATAAGTGACCAACAACCAACAGTGAATTATTTCTTCCTTTAGGATTAGGAAGTGAAGAATACGGAAAAAAAGTCTTTCAAATTCAACAAACAATAACAAATTTCCTTGTCTCATGGATCCCCCTTTCCTAGTCACTTACCACCAGCTTCAGGCACCGCTCTCCTTGCTTCATCCATGATGAGCAAATGTGCTGAGCCAGACAAGTAATGACTGTGGGGCCTGGACTATTATGAGGGACTGGACCTGAATTGGAACAGAATATAGCAAAACCTTGGATTGGGAGTAACTTGATCTGAGAGTGTTTTGCAAGACAAGCTCTTTTTTTTAATAAATAATGACTTAATAATGAGCGATGTTTTGATATACAAGTAGCGTCATGTCACAACTGAGTATAACAGAGAAGAGAGGTGTCCCTAGTGCCGCGTACACATGATCAGACATTCCCACAATCAAACCGTTGATTTATTTCCGATGGATGTTGGCTCAAACTTGTCTTGATGACTGGCCAAAGTAACACACATTATTATGTATCTTGTTTGACTCCACAGCTTCCTTCAACCCCACAGGAATGGCAGACTGTGGCATGCCACTTTGCCCAGCAGTGGGACTTTTCCAACTGCGGAGGGGCAATCGAGAAACACATCCACATCATCCCATCCCCAACTCGGGTTCATATTATTATAATTACAAGGGGTTTAATAGTATTGTGATGTTGGCGGGTGTCAGCGACATACGAGTTTTTGTATGTGGATGTGGGGAAGAATGGCCAGATGTCAAATGGTGGAGTCATCACCCAGACTGAGTTCTACAGACGGCATCAGAATGGCAAATTGGGCTTGCCACCTGTGGAAGACCATTTCTCATGAGAACCCTCACCCTGGACCAGAGAGTTTTTAACTACTGGCTGGCCAGAGCCAGAAGAGTGGTGGAGGATGTTTTCGGCATAATGGCCAGCTGATTCCGCCTATTTATGACACCAATCCACATGGTGGAATATAAACTCAACCATATAGTCCTTGCCTGCTGCATTATGCACAATTTTCTAAGGAAAAATGCTACGAACTATTGGGCCTCAGTTGGGCCTGAGGCCGGCTTTCCAGATCAACCAAACCTGATGGCACTTGAATCTGGCCGTCCTAGCTTGCCCCCCCCCCCCCCCCAAGCTCCCGCAAAGTCAGACAAAAATATCTGGAGTACTTTGCTGGTAGGGGGCCATTGATATGCCTGCAAATGTTTGAGAAACATTTTTTAAATACATTTTTATTTTAAACTGAAATAATATTTCATTTGATTTACTGCTTTTAGTTGTCTCCAATGGGCTTTTCTTTTTGCCCATTTTCTTAAATAGTGCAAACTTAATTTATTTGATACATGAGGTGACAATATCTTCTTCAGCTAACTATTCTGTTGTGGGTCTGTTACACACACACACACATTGTTTTTGTTGTTAATGTATGTAATGCATTAATGATAAAAATAATCATCCTTTTCTGCACCATGAATTAACTGTTTTCAGTGCCTAAAATGGCCTGATTATGGCCAATTTTAGAGCACAGTATGGGTTATTTATTAAAAGCAAATACACTTTGCACTACACAGGACAACTATTTACTTTTTAGAAGCAGTTTCCTGATCCTTGTGTACTGATCATGCTCAATTTCAGGTCTGACAAGCGTTTCCTCAATTGCTCCTTGGATCGTCGTACCCCAAAATTCCTGTGCAGACTTCTCACAACTTTAGTCATAATCTTGGCCTTTCCCACATTTGGGTTTTGGTAAGGTCTATACTTCTCATCATAGTCGGCCCTCTTCAAGATGTCCACCATCTCTACAAAGGACATATTAGAGGAGTTATATCTCTTCCTGGATCAGGATGTTTCTGGTTCAGGGCTCTCCTCATCATTGCTGCTACTATCATTCACCTGTTGTCTCTCCGCCATGTGCAGTCCTACTGTGCCGAAAGACAAGGGGCGGGGAATAGATTAGAAAGAAGGACAGAGGTGGGCGGAGTTTCACACATGCACGGTGTATATAAAGCATAACGTGTGTGTCGTACGTACGATCTGTGAATGGAGGAAGGAGTATCGGAAGTGCTGATTGTGCTAACGATGGTACAATTTTAACTTGGGGCATCAGTTGCCCATTGTGGGACAGTATTATGAGAGTTTAGCCTGACATTAGGGTTTGTCTTGCGTTGTGTTTTGCAGATAAAATGGATCAATTCAACGATCAGGACTTCTTCCCCCAATTCATTAATATGTATAGAGAGCTGCCCTGTTTGTGGCAGGTAAAACATCCCTTTTCTAATAATAAAAAGGAAGGCAGCGCTGGATCAATTTATGGAATTGGTGAACCACAGATCCCCAAGGCAACCATCCCCTATTTGAAGTGCAAAATTGGTGGCCTGAGGAGCACGTATAATAGGGAGCGCAAGAAGGTCCAGGATTCTATGAGATCAGGAGCAGCAGCAGATGACATTTATGTCTCCAGGCAGTGGTACTATGACAGACTGCGGTTTCTGTCAGACCAGACTAAAATCAGGGCATCACTCTCAAGCTTCCCTTCCATGCTTCCTTCCACCTCAGCTGAGGCTTACGACATCCAACCTGGTCCTTCCACCAAGGAAGATGTGGAGGAGCCCAGCTTGAGTCAGGTATAGCATTGTTCAACATATTTATCAAAATTGTGTGTGATAGATGACCTAAAAACAAAAACTATGTCCTTTTTTCATACACCGGAATGTCTCAGCCAGGAGGAGGCTGTGGAAAGTGTCAGTCAGGAGGTGGCAGGGAAAAGTGGCAGCCAGGAGGTGACCGGGTACAGTAGCCTGATGAAACACAGGTTAGTCCCCTCCGACTTTCAACAAAAAGGCCCAGGGAGGGGAGGAATGCGGAGGAGTCTACGCTTGGTTTGATTCGGCAGGCTACTGTGGTCCTCACAACAACCCCCAGTGCTGAAGAGGCCTTTGCCTATATAACAGCCAGCAAGATGAAGGAGGTGGGCCAATGCCTCATCAGTGAGAAGCTCATATTTGATGTCCTAAATAAGGGGGTGATGGGCGAAATCACAAAAAAAAGTCACGTATGTGAGTTGGACCATCCTCCTCCTCTACCTCCTGCCACAACTCCAACACCACAGCCACAGCCTGGAAGCAAGCATAGAAGGAAGAAAAGAGAGTGATCGGTTCAGTCTGGTCTGACAAAAGATGCAGGCTGTTGTATGACCACAGCCTCGGGACATATATGTCATCTGCTGCTGTTCCTGATCTCTCAGTCCTGGACCAGATTGTGCTCCCTATTAAATGAACTAGTCAGGCTACCAATTTTGCCTGTCAAATAGCTGATGTCTGCCTGGGGTACAAAGGCTTCACCAATTTCAACAGTTTATCCAGCGTTGCCTTTTTATTTTTTTTATGACCCCTAATAAATTTCTATTTTGTTTTGACAAATACTTGGCTATGTGTTTTACTTCAAAAAGGACAGTTTGTTTGTGAGTAGGCAGGTACATTTCAAAAATACAATGTCAAATTAACAAGGGACACCAACACCAGCCAACCTCCTTGAGGTTAAAAAAATACAAGATATTAATGGTGCTGTGGTAACTTGACACACAAAACGACAAAAAAATATTATGGAGATCACTAGAAAAAAAAAAAAAAAACACAGGAGATCTTGATAAAAAAAAAGTAGATCATGATAAAAAAAAATTCTAAACATTATTCTGGAGATCTGGCGTAAAAAAAAAATAAAGATTATTCAGGAGATCATGAGAAATAATAAAGAAATCAGTTTTCCAGAACTCTGTGTGAATATCAGCAGCAAAACAACTTAATCATTCTAGCATTATAAAGAAGAAGAGAATGTGCTGCATTAAAAGATTTGAAAAAATTGCAGCGAGGCAAATGTTCTATCTCCATTATGAACGTTAGTTTTACCAGACCGAGTGCTTCCATCTCGTACTTGATTCAGAGAAATTTGTGCGCTAGAATTGTCTACACACACACTCGGAATTTGCGACAATGGATTTTGTTGTCGGAAAATTTGAGATCCAGCTCTCAAACATTTGTTGTTGGAAAATCCGATAGCAAATGTCCAATGGAGCCTACAAACGGTCGAAATTTCTGACAACAAGCTCACATCGAACATTTGTTGTCGGTAATTCCGACCGCGTGTACGCGGCATTAGTGTAGTAATATGGTTACATTTAATGAAGGTACAACATTTAGCAACTCACATGAAAAGTTCACGCATGTGCTGAATCAAGAAGAAGCCTCACTGGTTATTGAACTTCATTTTTCTCGGCTCATCATACTTCTTGTACATCACCAAGTTCTCACGTTCTGAATTTTGGGCCAACATTTGTATGACTGTGTGTATGCAAGACAAGTTTAAGCCAACATCCTTTGGAAAAAAATCAATTTGTTGTCGGAAAATCCGATCATGTGTAGGGGCATATAAGAGTCTAACACACATTATCATCCTGATATGTTACATTAACGTGCATTACGCTATGGCAGACCATTCAAATGAATGGGCTAACTACATACCAAAAGATGCAAAAAAATTGACATGTATCAACTTTTACAATACAGCGCATGAAAACGCATAGTATTTAATTACCATCTGCAGTGGTGCCCTGCAACACATGTGCATACTCTTAGTTCATTGGGTTACCATTGAAAAACTGATGGCATTACAACATACTGATGCATGTAAGTGCATTGACATGATTTGCTGTACTGCACATGTTACCTCAATATAACAGTATGAGTGAGGAATAAGCAAACATCTCAGAATCAATTCCTTTAGAGATTCATCCCATCTGCTCCTGCAATCCCATTTGCATCTGTGGATTTGTTGGTAATTTTGTACAAGAATTTTTTTCTTTGTTCTGTTATTATTAGAAGACAGTGATCATTGAACGTTAAAGCAGATATACAGCTGTAGCCTCCTCAATAGCTTCACTGCACACATCATGTATACAGCCTGGTACTCCCTTAGCAGGAGGGCCGTGACTGCGCATTGTAACACTGCTGTTTCCTACTGAGGGAATTAGATCATCAAGAATGATATTATAGGAACTGGAGCTTTAGAATCTCCCAGAGTTCTGCAATGCCAAATCTTTTTCTTTGTCTTGGTCCTCATTTCTTAGTTCTCTTTGTTAAGGCTGATCTGGGGGGTGGAAAAAAAAAAAAAAAAAAAAACCTTAGTCCCAGCCACCCTCACATATTATTCCTCTATACTTTTTGTTTAAAAATTACCTAAATGCCCCACATTCTTAACTAAATCTGCAGCCATGCAACATACAGGGTCCCAAGTTTTCTTTCTTCAGGTCTCTGGTGTATAAGAGGGTCCCTCTTCAAGTGGTTATGTTGTTTCCTGGTGACATGGATGCTTCTCACTGGCTGACAAAAGAGTCCATCAGTGGTCTCTTCAAAGTACTGAAGATTTCCACGGGTAGTGCCATGACATCACAAGCAAAGGGACGCCACAAAGTCAGTCTGTGGACTTGAACTGTAAATGGCAATCTCCCCTACCATTTCAGGCAATGTTGTGCTATAGGAGGCACATTTCAGGAAGTGTTGTGCTATGGGGGGCACACTTCAGGAAGTGTTGTGCTATGGGGGGCACACTTCAGGAAGTGTTGTGCTATGGGGGGCACACTTCAGGAAGTGTTGTGCTATGGGGGGCACACTTCAGGAAGTGTTGTGCTATGGGGGGCACACTTCAGGAAGTGTTGTGCTATGGGGGGCACACTTCAGAAAGTGTTATGCTATGGAGGAGACATTTCAGGCAGTGCTGTGCCCTTTCATTCCTAGAAGATGGTCCCTGGTGACTACTCTTTTATTGCTGGCAGATGAGTTAGAAATGCATGATTAGCCCTTTCTTTGTGGTCAGATCCCTGATGGACGTACATAATTAATCCTTTCATTGCTAGCAGAGCCCTGGTGAAAATGCACAATTACCCCTTTAATGGCTAGATTAAAGGGTTAATCATGCTCCCCCAGGGCTCTGCTAGCGATAAACAAGTTAATCATGTGCTTCCATCAGGGATCTGACCACAAAGAAATGGTTAAAGTGGAGTTCCACCCAAAATTGGAACTTCCGCTTTTCGCTATTCGCACCCCCCCCCCCCCGGTGTCACATTTGCCACCTTTCAAGGGGAGGGGGAAGCAGATACCTGTCTAATACAGGTATTTGCTACCACTTCTGACAAAAGATTGCTGCAAAATCTGCGGCGATCTACACCATGTCAGGGCCCTCCTCCATACCCCCTGCTTTCTTCTGGGAGACACACAGGTCCCAGAAGACAGCAGGGACCAGTCAGAACGTGCAGTGCAACTTGCGAATGCGCAGTAGAGAACCAGGCTGTTATCACTTCCTGATTCCCTTATTGAAGATGCTGGCACCTGCACCCAGGAGCCCAGGGACAGGTCAGCTTCGGGTGAGGACATTGTGGGTGCCCTGGACAGGTAAGTGTCCTTATTTTAAAAGTCAGCAGCTGCAGTATTTGTAGCTCCTGGTTTATTTTTATTTTTTTCAATGGAACTCCACTTTAATCATGTCTCTAGCACACCAGGGATTTGCTAGCAATGAAAGGAATGTACAGCCAGCAAGGATCTGCTAGCAATAAAATTGTTAATCTTGTCTATTAGCCTTCCTTATGTTACATAGTTACATAGTTAGTAGGGTTGAATAAAGACACCAGTCCATCCAGTTCAACCTGAGTGAGTGTCTACAATTGTCCCTATCCCTGTACATTGCACACTCACATCTGTCCCTACCCTCAATGAGCCCACAATCCAAGGTCCCCATTCATATACTATGGCCAATTTGGGACAGAAGCCAATTAACCTACCTGCATGTCTTTGGAATGTGGCAGGAAACCAGAGTACCCGGAGGAAACCCACGCAGGCACAGGGAGAACATGCAAACTCCAGGCAGGTAGTGTCGTGGTTGGGATTCAAACCAGTGACCCTTTTTACTGCTAGGTGAGAGTGCTAACCACTACACCACTGTGTCGCCCAATGTCTCTAGCCTATTACTAGCCTAAAATCCCTGGTGGCTAGAGACATGAATAACTATTTCATTGCTGTCAGATCCCGATGGAAGCACATAATTAAACTTGTTGTAGAACCATACCTACAGCATATTAAAAAATGCCCTGCCCCTAATTAAAGTACATGCTCTGCCTACATCAGCTTTCTGGACACACAAAAAAAGGTGTCCCTAAAAACTTTTTTGAAATGTTAGCAACTATGCCAACCCAGATTGCCTGACCTTTCTCATGTCTCCTGACCTTGTAACCTGACTGTCATTCCTTGTATTCTCTTTTCTGTGACATACCTTAACCTCTCCAGGGAGGCCCGGAAAGCAGGCTGAAAGCTAGGTGGAGGGCCGGGCATGACGAAGGCTAGGGTGAAGGAACATAGGGGGTTAATTAGGTAGGGAGAGAAAGGGGAGAAGTGGAGTGGAAAAATGAATGGAAGGGGGTGGAGACTTATAAAAGGAAGGGGAGGAGTTAACCTGCAAGCGTGGGGCAGAGCAAGTGCCGAGTTGCCCACCCACCCGCCCTTTTTGTTTGGTAGGGCATAATTGTATTTATGCGTGTGTTGTCTTTCTTGTTGTCTGTGTTTTTCTTTTTCTTTCAGGGATCGGTAATGCAGGTCATCATAGCAGCTGTAACGGCGGTGTCTTTGGTCTTTGATGGGGCAAGGAAACTGATATGATGGAAGAGTGCGGGGGGCTCATACATAGGTGGTATGTGCTTTTGGTGTATCCCAGCGGAAGGGTAGGCTGGAATACGTGATTTGGTGGCACTGCGGGAAAGGGGGTTGTCTCCGGGCTGATAAACAGCTGGAGGCCTGGTATGGTAAAATTTTGTCCTGCAGTGTACTGGTGGAGAGTGTCAAGTTTAAAGGTGAAACGAAGTACCGTCAAAGACTTTAATAAAATTATTTAAGTTTTGGTTGAAGATTTGTTAATAAAGGCTGCTATGGCCATTTACACTCCAAACTCCAGTGTGGCCTATTTATTGGGGGGTAAAGGGAAAGGTAACAGGGTAAAAGGGGTGTGAAGAGGTAAAGGTAGAGCTAAGGGAAAAAGGGGTGTACAGAGAGTGGGTGATATCCCGAATGCATTGGTCATGGGACATGACTACTCTCTTGTCTGCTACCTACCCCAACCTCAGCAACTCTGGCCTTCTATTATGTTGCACCCTGTCTCCTTAGCATAGTCATCCTGTTCATGTGACCCTCTTGGTGGGGGAATCCTGGAAGTCACAACCTGGTGTCTACTTGTAGCAAATTATCCTGGGGACAATATGTTCATCAGTCCATCTTTCCTGTAAAGACCAAGTTGTCATTTAGTCTCTGAGCCTTGAATGAGTCCAATAAAATGATGAAAGTGAGATGGGTTTAGGTGTCAAACAACAAGTGATATGAAATAGAATAATACATACGTAAAGTAAGGGGATAGGACTTAAGTTATACTACATAGGAATAATAGTGTATAGGTTAAATAAAATGCAATGCTGAAAGATGAAGGGGTGTAACACAAGTATAAGGATTAGCCAGTCAAAAGCATTCCAAACGCTGCACTTACTAAGCACTCTATCAGTCTTGTATTAGTATATGACAGCATTTCCAGGGAACACCTTAGGATCTCCTGGGAGCTGTGGGGTTTTAAAGTGTCTGCATGAATTGTCCATTTTCTGCAGGTGACAGACCCTTCCTCATCCACCCTCCCACAGGTCTGCGGTGCCAAAATGGCATCATTCGCGTGGTCCCCTCTGCGTTATGGAAGGCATGGCCCCGGCATAAGCCATTGCCTCCGACGCAAAAGCACAACGTCACCAACAGTCTGGTGGGGATCAAGGGATACCGCAGACACGGGGAAGGCCACCCACAGTGGCCCAAGGGAGGACTCAACTGTAAGGAAACACACATTGGGGAGAATTGCAGAAACATCCATGTCTCCCCACCGCGCCGGGAAGCACGGGCGGAAAAGAAGCACCCACCCAGTGTTGCGGGGCTGAACACTGCAGCCCACACAGGGAGGATTGGCAAAGTAAAACACTGCAATGGATGCAAAGTAATGAACAAAATAATTAGATGGTTTACAAATAATCATATATTGTATATAGCTGTATTGTTGGTTGAGAGAGCCAAGGGCATATAAAGTGCAATCAATTTGATGAAAAAAAGAGGGAGAGAACAAGAAGGTATCTTATTGCACCCCAAGAAAAGGATTTTGCTCCTATGTTTTCACCTGTCTGAGCCAAATGCAGGTGCCTTTAATTATAGACTATTAACGCTTGGTATACATCCTTTCATTGTCACCTCAAGGGTGACTAGAGTAAAAATACCTGCATTAAAATTTTTCAAAAATTAGCGATATGCCTTGGCTCATATCGGGGCTCACATGTGTTGGAGGGGGAAGAACAGGTGTTTAGCCACCCAATTGATATATAGAAAAAAAGGAAAATGCAATGGGGGAGCCCATTGTGTTTTCCTTTCTTTTTTTTCTTTTTTTTAATGAGTCCATATCACCTGACAGGGATGCCACCCAAAACAGTATGTATGCACTGACATCTGCTAGCTGAAATCAGGGAAAAGTCCAATCTGCTTGGCCAAAGGCTGTTGAAACTCCACTAACCCAGTGTAGGGAATCAGATGCAATCCAGGGACAAACTCACAGTTTCTTTAGGAAAACATCATGTTTAATCCACAGCATATTCCCAAATAGAAGAAAAAGGGCATCATGCTATTAATCAAACAAAAATAAACTTCTGCTCTACCAAGCCTTACTGTGTCCGTAGGCTGACCAGTCCTTGGTTTTGTAGTAAGTGTCCTTTTCAAATGCAAATACTTTGTATCCGAAGTCAGGGAATAAGTAGCCATGCTCCTAGTTGCCTCCTCACATGGAGACACACACTCTCTCTGAGAGCTAGGACCAGCTGCCTTAATCAAGACCTGACAAAAAAAACATTAAACTGAGGTCCATGGACTTGGGAGTCTGTCCCACCCAGATCTCTATCAGACTCCCAAACAAAAAACTGCCCCGGAACAGACCTTACCAATACAGGGTAAAGAACTATCCTTCTTTACCCTGAAGTCTTTGCTGGTATTATCTTAGATTGCAACTCTAATGCCACGTACACACGACTGGACTTTCCATCAGAATAAACTCTGACGGTCTTTCCAGCGGAGTTCCGACCGAACGGACTTGCCTACACACGATCACACCAAAGTCTGTTTGTTTCTAACGCAATGAGGTACGACGGGACTAGAAAAGGAAGTTCAATAGCCAGTAACCAATAGCTGCCCTTGCTTCGTATTTGGTCCGTCGAAATAGCATACAGATGAACGGTTTTCCCCGATAGGAATTGATTCCGTTGGAAAGATTTAAAACATGTTCTATTTCTAGGTCCATCAACATTTTTGAAGAAAAAAGTCTGATGAAGCTCGCTCACGATCTGAATATCTGATGAAATGATTCTGTCGGACGTTTTCTGCTGGAAAGTCCAGTCGTATGTACACGGCATAAGAGGAGGAACATATATCCCATCAATCACTTTTCCTGAAATTTGAACCTGTTTCACAGGCACCCCTCTACACCAGCCTGTAAATAACAATTTTTTTCATTATCAGCTATTCTTCCTCTGATCATACACTATAAAAAATTAAAACTTAGAACTGGTATATATATTTTTCTGCTATGTATTGAGAATTGAGGCTTGCCTATATTTTTTGTGTTTTTGTCTGAAAGAAAATCCTAAAAATATCAGGATCCATTTACACAGCTTTCATTAATACGTTTTAAAGTATATCTGTACTCCTTTGAAGATATATTATCTGCTATTTTTCCAGGTACAGGCAAATCTAATTTGTTTCAAGTGGTAAAATGTGTGCAGAGCACAACCTCAATAAACACAGCTAACCTCGCACAGGCAAAGAAATTTCAAAAGAAACAAATTGTACAGAATTTCCTAATCCAGTGAAGTTCATATATGCACAGAGAAAAAGAAAGACTACGGAGCATGGAGGGAGATGTGGTAAGCATTTTCTCAAAAATTCAATAATAATACCCTGCAAATCAGAGTCTAAAGACATGGGCTTCCAAGTACTGGGATTTACATAAGATTCTGCATGTTCATAATAAAGAGTGAAGTAACAGTGTGGAGAAGCCAAGGATAAGCAAGTATAATACCTAGATATTAAAGAGACTTTTTAGTTTTGGATTATGTGTAGGAGAATTGGACTTCCGGTCAAGTTTTATCGCTGTTAGAGGCTCCATTGGAGAGATTCCTTCACTTCCTGTCTGAAAATAAAATGTCCCCGGGACAGGAAGTAAGCGGAAATCTCTCCAACAGCAACACTAGCAAAAAAAAAGTTTGTAGACATTGACTACCACCTCCATGACTAACGACACACCAAAGCTTAAAGAAAAATAATCTGATAGGTGACTTTCTGGAAGACTTCACCATCTTCTTTTCTGTCCCCGGAGAATGCTCCCCCTTGCTCTAGACACATGTTTTTCGTTCTCATTCTATTCCTAGCCTACCTCCTGATTTTAACCCCCCCCCCCTTTTTTTGTCTCTCAGACCCTCATGTTCCCTCAGAAAGTTTCCCAAAGCCCAATAACCCCATAATACTAGGAGGATGACATTGGCCAGACTTGATTGCATACCTTAAATGCCCTATTGCAGAAGCTTCCTCCAAAGGCAACAGCATGCACATTTTCATTCCTAATAGGAGAAACTACCAATCCTGTATACCTCCTATATCCCCCTCCCCGATCTCTATTCTATCCAGGGCCGTCTTTAAGGCAGGGCAAAAGGGGCAGCTGCCCTGGGCCCTGTCATTGTTGTGGGGCCCAAAGCAGTTGCCTCATTCTTGCCAACTATCCCAGTTTAAATTCCCTTGTCCCTTGAAATTTTAGTCCCTTGCTGTGTTCCGATATCTGTGTGAAGTGTTGGTACTAATGCTGCCCAGCTCTGCCCTATTGTTGTGTACAGATGACTCCCCTGCAGACCCTGTGTTTGCATGTAAATAACCGGCATTGATATGTAAATAGTGGCAGCATTACTAAGTAAATAGCTGCATGGATATGTAAATAAATGCAGCATTCATACGTACATCATGCTCTCCTGCATTGAGGAGATGTGCTGTAACCTCTAGCAACTAATCAGGGAACCATAATGTGTGCTGTAACCTCTAGCAACCAGTCAGTAAGCAGAAATGATATGCTGTAACTGCTGGCAACCAATCACAATTTCTGCCTGATCTGATACAATAAATAGCAGCTAGACTTAAAATCAGTTTACTGTATGGCCGCGTACACACGCGGGGACTGTTCGCCCAACTTTGTCCGCTGAACAGTGTTTCGGCGGACAGTCCGCCCGTGTGTGGGCTTTCAGCGGACAGTTTCAGCGAACAGTTTGCTGAACAAGGTTTTTCGGAATTTCCGAAAAACTGTCCGCTGAAACTTGGTTTCAGCGAACAGTCCCCTCGTGTGTAGGCTTGTTCGTCAAACTAAGTTCCGCGCATGCTCAGAAAGGATTTACACGCCGAAAGTTGTAATGCAGTGTATAGGACGTTGTATTTTCCGTCCCGTCGTACGTGCCGTTCACGTCATCGCGCACGGTTTCAGCAAACTGTTCGTTCGTCGTGTGTGGGCAAGTCCGTCCATGCTAATTTTGAGCGGACTGTTTGCTGAAACTGTTTGACGGACAAAGTTGAGCGAACAGTCCCCGCGTGTGTACGCGGCCTAAGTCTCAGAGCAGGTGGAGAGTGCAATTGCATGGGGGGCCCCAAGAAAATTTTTGCCCGGGGTCCAATCAGTATTAAAGATAGCTCTGATTCTATCCTATATGCAAGATGTTTTATAAGCCTACAAGCTGTAAATAACCATGTTTGTTTTGCTATGTTATTAACTTCCAAAGTTAAAGACCCCCATATTACATCCTTGACCTACTGCATAACCTTTTGTTTCAATTCTATGTATATGCAAATATGCAACTCACATTTTTATTGTTAGAAGCTGACACAATATCGAGGTGAATGCCCACTGTACACATGCCTTGATAGTCTTTTATAATGGGATGTCTGTATATTGACTCTGTATGTGCTGTCTATTACTAAATAAAACTTGTTTTGAAAAAAACAAAAAACGCCGGGGGTTCACACTGGAGAACACAGCGGCTCACAGCAGGAGTGCGTTGTCTCTCCATTCACCGTGTCAGGTCTGATTTCAACCCAAATTTTGGGCGGAATTTGGACCTGAAACTGACCCAAAGACACACACGACTCCTGTGGAACAGCTGCAGAGATGTGTGAGTCGGGTCCATAGTGAGCCGGTCACAATCTTCTGCTATGCTTTGAGAAGAAACCCGCATCCAATTTGCAATAGTGTGTACTCAGCCTAAGCCTAAATCCAGGTTTTGTTTAACTTTAAATACATTATATTACCAAAAGTATTGGAACGCCTGTTTTTACACGCATATGATCTTTAATGCCATCCCAGTCTTAGTCCGTAGAGTTCAATATTGAGTTGGCCCAACCTTTGCAGCTACACCAGCTTTAGCTCTTCTGGGAAGGCTGTCCACAAGATTTAGAAATGTGTCTATTGGAATGTTTGACCATTCTTCCAGAAGTGCATTTGTGAGGTCAGGTGCTGATGTGGACGAGAAGGCCTGATTCACAGTCTCCACTCTAATGCCTACCAAAGGTGTTCTATTGGGCTAAGGTCAGGACTCTGTGCAGGCCAGTCAAGTTCCTCCACCCCCAAACTCACTTCCTGCTCCAACAGTACACAAAGCAAGGTCCATAAAGACATGGATGAGTGAGTTTGGGGTGAAGGAACTTGACTGGCCTGCACAGAATTTGTAACCCAGGAACTGCTAGTATAGGCAAAACCTTTTTCTGTTTCATTTTGGACAGAGTAAAGGAGGGTTATAACCCCTGTCAGGTGTTTTTTTGCTATTTGTGTTCCATTGGGGAAATTTTACTTAATTTCCTAATCCCATAGCCAACACAGGAAGTGAGAGGGAATCCCTGCAAATTAGGGGAATCCCTTGAGTCCACCTTGATCACCAGAACTAATGTCTCAAATAGAAGATTTCCCCTATATTACTTTTCTGGGGACAACCCAAAATTTGGGACTTTCTTTTACTTTCAATAATAATGGTAAAAAAGACAGGTAAATAAGGAGGGTGAATCTCCCCAATAGGGACACAGACAGCAATAAAAACTGACAAGCATTCTAATCCCTCTGCACTCCATCCAACACTTTTTTTGCCAACCGTCTCCCATTGGGGAAATTCATCTTCACTTTACTTCCTGTCCCATGGCCAAAACAGGAAGCAAGATCCCTGCAAATGAAAGTAATCCCTTGGTGCCTCAAGGTCACCAGAGCTAGTGTTCCCATTGGAAGATTTCCTCTCTGTTACTTTTTTTCTTTCAATTTTTTTTTATTTTATTTGTACAATACAACATCTGATAAGGAGTTAACATAACCTAAATGCATAATAACAATAACAACTGTTTCGGTAAGGTGGGGTCACTAGCTTCTGGGTTAGCTCCCTCTTTGCTGTAACATATTCTGGCCAGAAGAGTTTAGCATCCAGAATCCTGGGACGGCTCCTCCAGCACCACTAAAGGGAACATACTGTGCCTGGTGGCTTCTCCCCAAGCTCCTATAAATTCTCATTTACAATATTCTAGCCTAGAGTCAAACGCATTGTTTAGGGCTTTAGGGTAAGTAAGCCTAAAGTCACTTAAGTCGGAGGGTCTCTCCGGTTGTCGTAGAGGGCCATATTGGGGAGGGGAGAGGAAGGGGTTAGAGGAAGGTTAGAGAGAAGAAGTAGGGGGGAAGAGAAGTAAGAGCCAATCAACAGGAGAAGACTTGAGGACCCAGAGAGGGCAGATCGTATTTTATGATTGTACCCCTGGTATGAGGGAGATGCCCACATCTACAGCCCAGGGTTCCCAGGTTGCTTCAAACCTATTACTTTTTTTTAGTTCAATCTTATTTTATTGAAGGGAACAAAATGGGAAATGCATTCCACATAATATCATTAACAGTAGTAAGTAATGAGAATAAAACATATGTATAGGGAGGTTACAAAACTGTAGCATTGTATCATGTTCGTTATGTGTGTCAAAAAACATTAATTAGAACAACATGTTGAGGCAGAACATGGAGAGCTCAAGGGCTCTCCCACTTCAAAGGAGAAGATTTTGTGTAAACATCATGTATTACTACAATCAAACATAGTCTAAAAACCTGTTATGCTGTAGAGGATTTAACTGTGAGGATCATATTTTGCATCAGGAGTAAGTATTTAATGGATTCGGAGGAGTACATTTATACAAAGAGGAGAAGGTGTTAAGAGAAAGTAGGGGAAGCAGAAAGATTAGGAAAAGGAATCGCTCCAACATGGTCATGAAGTGGTGCTGCCTAGGTTGCCCTCTGCCCAGGAGATAAAGTCCGATGAGTAGCGGAACATGGACCATGAAGTCCAAGTGAGATAAAACTGGTCTTCTTTATTGGATTCCTCGGCCAACAGATGTTCAAGGTCTCTAATGCGGTCCACTTCAGTAGCCCACTCCCCCAGGGTAGGTACAGTCTTCGATTTTCAATAACATGGAATCACTATTTTGGCCGTGGCCAAAAAGTGACACACTACATCTTTTTAATGGACTTGAATGTGCCTGGGAGCATGGATAAGAGAGCTATCTCAGGGGTAGGAGAAAGAGAGGTCACCATCAGTTTGCAGTATAATAGGAAGATCTGTTACCATATAGGAGGGCAGTCCCACCAAACGTGGAGCATGGTACCCCTGGAGCTTAGACACTACCAAAAGGTATCCGGTGTTGTCGAGGTGAAATGATGTATAGTTGAAGGGCATCTATACCATCTTGTCACCAGTTTGAACCCCTTTTCTTGAATTTTAGTGGCTAGAGGGAATTTGCGCATTTAAAGCGTTTTTGGCAGTCAATGGGGGAGACGAAGTGTCGTAAATCTTTTTTCCAGGTCCTTGTGTAGAGTGGGAGATCCGGGTAAGAAGCATTCAGCAAGAGGGAATAGAGCATAGGAGCATACCCTCGAATCCTGACGGTTCAGCTAGAATATCTGATACAGATGGGAAGGTTTGGATATAGGAGGTTAATTGTTGTTTATGGAGCCACTGCATATGGTATCGAGACAGTGATTCGGAAGGGGTATCTGGCTTTTTACTTTTGGGTGTAGGGAGCGGACCAGTGACCTGCCACACTTTTCTTGGAATTTATATTGGTGGAAAGCACGCTTGTCCATGAATGTATGTGCAGAGGTCTCATACAGTTCCCAGAGATGTGATCGGGTGTTGGAAACCTCCATGAGTGTTTTGATTGTTGGGGAACGCTTATAGTCAGTTTCTGAGCTTTTGAATTGCAGCCACTAAAGCGGATGAGCGTTCCTTTTTCAGGCGAGATCCTAGTTGAATAAAGGTTCCATATAACACTTCCTTCAGTTCCTCCCATTGAATGGGAAATTGCATGGTATCTTGCATGGTATCTTGTGTGTGGTCCCCAAAAAAGTTAAAGATTGTCTCTGAGACCTGTGTAATACAGTCCGGGTTAGCCAGCAATGAGTCGTTTAAGCGCTATGTCCACTTCTTCACCGGCGCGATGGGGAGTGAGAACAACAAGTATATAGGGGAATGGTCCAACCAGATCATAGAGTCTATTTCCCACTCAGGAGACCAATCCAGACAGCTGTTGTCACTGAATAGATAGCCAATGCGACTACAGGCTTGATGTACCTGAGAAAAGTGCATGTAGTTACAAGACTTAGGGTACAGTACCCTCCAAACATCTACAAGGTGCAAGTCGTATAGTGCTCATTTCAGGGCCCTCAGTTTGGGGAATGGAATACGTGACCTTGAGGTAGAGGAGTCTAATAGTGGGTATTGAAATCCCCACCAAGGATGTACCCTCCATGAACTCAGATAGAATCTTCAGATAGTGTAAAGCTGACGGAACTTGGTTGATATTTGGTAGGTAAGTGTTAGCTACTGTAAATTTAACTCCCCACAGTGAAAATTTCACAAAGAGATACCTTCCCTGAGGGTCAGAGATAGGGATGAGCCGAACACCCCCCGGTTCGGTTCGCACCAGAACTTGCGAACGACCCCCGCGTTCGGTACGAACGTTAGAACCCCATTGAAGTCTATGGGACTCGAACGTTCGAATTGGAAAGTGCTAATTTTAACGGCTAATATGCAAGATAGTGTCCTAAAAAGGGTTTGGGGACCTGCCTCCTGCCTCAGGGGACATGGGTCACTGCAAAAAAAAGTTTTAAAAACTGCCGTTTTGGCGGGAACACTGATTTTAATGACGATTAAAGTGAAAAAAAAAAGTGAAATATTCCTTTAAATATGGTGCCTGGGGGGTGTCTGTAGTATGCCTGTGAAGTGCCACGTGTTTCCCGTGTTTAGAACAGTCCCTGCACAAAATGACATTAAACGGAAATAACACCATTTAAAACTGCTTGCGGTTTTAATGTTATATCTGGTTCCTGCAATATGGTTGAAAATCATTGAGAAACATGGCATGGGTAGCCCTCCCTGCCCATTACCAGCCTATTTGGGTCTTGTACGCATATTAAGGGGAACCCCGTACCCATATTAAAAAAAGGAAATGCGTGTGGCCCCCAGGCCCTATATACTCAGAACAGCAGTATACAGGCGGTGCAAACAAGACAGGGACTGTGTAGGTTTGTTGTGTTAAGTTGAATCTGTTTGTAATTTTCAACTGGTACATTTTTAAAGTGTAGCTCCAGTCAAAAAAACTATTTTTAAGCTTTTTGGAAAACATAGGGAAGGGTTATCACCCCTGTATAATTTGTTTTGTCGTCCATCTTTTTTCATCTCACTTGCTGTTGTCTCCTTCCGTTTGCAAGTAGGAGATGTTTGTAAGTTGGATGTTTGAAAGTAGGGGCCTGCCCTATATTATAGCGGTATGTACTGGGTACAGAGCACGCAGACAGCACGCACTATCTCCTAACACTACTGACTGCAAGCTCTATTATTAACCACTTGTTAGCCCAATGTTTGCATAAAGTGAAAGATGAAGTTATGCTGAGTAAATAGATATCAAACATGTCACTCTTCAAAATTGCACATGCCCGTGGAATGGCGCCAAACGTCGCTACTTAAAAAATCCCCATAGGCGACGCTTTAATTTTTTTTTACTGGTTACATGTTTTGAGTTGCAGAGGAGGTCTAGGACTAGAATTATTGCTCTCGCTCTAACATTCTCGGCGATACCTCACATGTGTGGCACATGCGAGCACATGGGGACATGGGCGCTTTAATTTTTATTTTATTTTTTTATTGTTCATTTTACTTTATTTATGTTAGTTTGACATTTTTTTCCCCAAAAATATATTTTTGATCACTTTTATTCCTATTACAAGAAATGTAAACATCCCTTGTAATAGGAATATGGGGTGACAGGTCCTCTTTACAGTGAAATCTGGGGGGTCAATATGACCCCACATCTCACCTCTAGGCTGGGAAGCCTGAAATAAAAAATAAAAAAAAGATTCTGGCTTTGATCGTACTGGCGAGTTGGTAGAAGCACCGGAGGGCGGTGAGGGGTGGGGGGCGTCTATGGCTGGGTATTTCAGGGTATCACCGAGTATGGCTGGGTATCTCTGAGTATGGCTGGGTATGGCAATTTATGGCAGGGTATTACAGAGTATTGGCGGGGTATTGGCGGGGTACTACAGAGTAATGGCAGGGTACTGCAGAGTATTGGGGGTACTGCAGAGTAATGGCGGGTACTGCAGAGTAATGGCGGGTACTGCAGAGTATTGGGGGTACTGCAGAGTAATGGCGGGTACTGCAGAGTAATGGGGTTACTGCAGAGTAATGGGGGGTACTGCAGAGTAATGGCAGGGTACTGCAGAGTATTGGGGGTTACTGCAGAGTGATGGGGGTTACTGCAGAGTAATGGGGGTTACTGCAGAGTAATGGGGGGTACTGCAGAGTAATGGCAGGGTACTGCAGAGTAATGGCAGGGTACTGCACTGCAGAGTAATGGCGGGGTACTGCAGAGTAATGGCGGGGTACTGCAGAGTAATGGGGGTTACTGCAGAGTAATGGGGGTTACTGCAGAGTAATGGGGGTACTGCAGAGTAATGGCAGGGTACTGCACTGCAGAGTAATGGCAGGGTACTGCACTGCAGAGTAATGGCGGGGTACTGCACTGCAGAGTAATGGGGGGTACTGCAGAGTAATGGGGGGTACTGCAGAGTAATGGCAGGGTACTGCAGAGTATGCACTGGTATTGCAGAGTATTGGCAGGGAATTGAGGGGTTAAATTCGGTGAGCAGCGATATGGACACTGCAGATGCAGCCCACATCGCTGCTGACACCGATCTCTTTCCCCTCCGCTGTACCGATCGGTACAGAGAGGGGAGGGAGGAACAGGCGTCATTACATGACGCCGGTTTGTTTACAAGTGATCACTCCGTCATTTGACGGAGCAATCACGTGGTAAACGGCCGCTATGAGTGGCCGTTTACCGTGATCCGTGATGCGACCCGGCGGTCACGGATGCTCTCGAGTGCGCACACCTCGGGGCACGCGAGAGCAGAATTCTGGGAGGCCGTTAATTAACGGCCTCTCAGAGTTAAACAACCGCCCTGAAGCCGTTAATCGGCAATGGGCAGTTGTTAAGTGGTTAAAGCTAGATCACTAGCTATATAGGTGAGGTGAATATAGTGGTGTATACTGCAGTCAGGGCACAGACAACAACCACTACACAGCAGCAAGATAGGAAATCAGCCAAAAACGATTGGTGTGTACTGTGTTGAAGGTACACAGAACACCCACTGCTTCAGATGCTAAGTAACACACTACAGGAGGCCGCCTTAAAGGCGGCCTTATATAGTGTGGGGCGTGCACTACACAGCCTGAGCTATGATTGGCCACAGGCAGGATGCCTGTGGCCAATCATGGCTCTCCTCGCTGCCGGCGCTGCGATTGGCCAAGCATGCGGGGTCACAGTGCATGCTTGGCCAATCATCGGGCAGCAATGCACTGCGCCAACGCAGTGCATTATGGTCCGCGCGCGCGTCACTCGAATTTTGACGCGAACGGCCAAAACGTTCGGAATTCGCCGAACGCACGAACAGCCAATGTTCGAGTCGAACGTACGTTCGACTCGAACACGAAGCTCATCCCTAGTCAGAGAGATGATCAAGCAGTTCAAGAGGGAGTGTTTTGAGAAAACCAATAGATACTCCTTTAGTTTTCTGGGATGGATTAGTACTATGGAACCATCTGTTGAAATATCTGTTGGAACAAGGATTGAAGGCAGATTGAAAGTGCATCTCCTGTAGGAGGAGTACATTAACTTGGCTTTTATGCATTTTATATAGGATTTGTCCATGCTTAAGCCCCACATTATCAGATTGTCTGCTGAGTTTTTCCTTCAGGTTTACCAAAACCATGTAGTAGAAGGGCCTGCCTGATTGCATACACATTGAAACTCATAAGGTTTGACCTCATATTATATGGTTTTGGTAAATCTGAAGGAAAAACTCAGCAGACAATCTGATAGTGTGTACAGGGCTTTAGAGGCTACACTGAGTCCATTTATAGTGTTAGAATACAGTTTTAGTCGAGGGTGAGATAATACTGTATGGGTCATGGTGGAGCAAAAAATTGAGAGTCCAGGAAAAAGAGGGGGAAGATGTAAGGAGGAGAAACAGAAAAATGGAAGTGAGTGGGGGGGGGGGGAGGAGTTAAAAAAAGAAGAGGATTGGAAGAAGGCTGGACAGAGAGCACATCTGGGAGAGTTGTCTCAAAAAAACAAACAAAGTGTCCGCAGCAGCAAAACACTCCGTGAAATATCACGTGCTAGGCACAAATCGTGCCAAAACAATTTAGGTTTGGCTAGATGTCTACTAACTTCTTCAAAATCCATCAGGGTTTTTTTTTACTTGAAGGTCTGTTTCGTTTTGTTTTCTGTCTTCATCGTGGATGTTCTAAATGACATGTAGCGACAGAAATTATGCATGAATGAGAACTTAATTTAGAACACAGCTGAATTAAAAATGTACTTGAATTTCAGCATGTTCATTCATAATGCACCTGTGTTTATACTAGCAGTCTGTTGAAAAGCACAAACTAATGTAACCTCGCACGTGTCTACTAATGAACGCAAATGAAACTTTTTCTTGTCTTTTGTGTTCAAATAAAACATGAGCGAGAGCCATTGCTACCCTTTGAACAATTCAAGACCAATCAATCAGTATCTATAATATGCAGCTCCCAGGATACTGTCTATCGCTGATTCAGCCTTTTCAGGCTATTAGAAATCATTTATGGGTCAGACCTCCCAACGCTGATTTTTAAGTTTCTAGTAGAAGCTAGAAAGATAAAATGTATCTACAGTCATTTTCTTTGTAGTTTTCGATAGACTAGTGAGGAATAAGAACTCCTATGAGTTTGTATTGCTAAGGGCTCGTTAGGGCCCAACATAGTCCCAGTGTAAGAACGAGGCAATTTGTTTTATGTCCTATGGCTTCAGTTAAAATCAAGGAGCTGGCATGGGCTGAAAAAAACCCAAACTGGACAATTGTCGCATTTGTGTGCAACACAGAGCATTCCGACATTCCCTAACACACTTACCCGCATAACAATAACCGGTAGTATATCTACCTATATAATTAGGTCTCTGAAAGTTTTTTTTAGACACCACTTATTTATTTATTTATTTATATAATACAAGTACACTCTAGTACCATATAGGTCTTTTGTATTAATTACTACATTATGTAAATGTTTAAGTTTTGTCTGAATAACATCTTTAGGGCTCATTTACACCAGCTGTAGTTTGGTGTGTTTTTTTTTCCTTGTGAATCCATCGTTAGCTGGAATGCACTTGAGGACACCATACCACAGATGGGTACCCAACCATTAGACCATCACTGATTTTTACTGTCTCCAAAACCACAATCATCAGGCTGCTGTGATTTCAAGTCTGGAACCAAACCAAAAACAGGGAGGGCAGGGGTGTAATTCTCCCATCAGATGACCACCAACTGAGGTACAGTTACAGTATCCATTCCTCCACCTCTTCCTGTCCCCACCTGGAACCATGCTTCCACCAAGCAGGTCAGTGCATGCACCATGCCAACTGTGCCTTAATCCTTTCCATCCATATCTCCCCATCTTCACGCAGTAATGCTTGAACTTAAAATTTAGGATGGACTTGCGAGGGCACAAATTAGCACAGCAACTCGTTTTTCACATGTTTTCAATTGCTAAAAAACTAATTACAGTACATTGCATTCACTTACAGAAGCATGTGATGATTGTGCAGTAACTCTATGTTCACACCTATACGTTTTTTTAAGTGCCTTTTGCAGTTTGCAGAAACATACTACAGTACTTTTAACATGGTTTCCTATGGTACACATTCACATCTATGTGTTTTTCAGATGTTCAGTCTTGAAAAGGGTCAGGGACTTTTTTTCCGCAGCAGATTGCGTTTGCGTGTAATAGACTTCAAAGGAGCCGTACCAAAAATGCAAGTATTGCAGTTTTGATGCATTTTGCGTTTTTTACACTTTAACACACTATGTATAGCTGGTTGCTAAGAAACAGGCCAAGAAGCCAGCTGCCACATCCCTAACACCGATGAGTCAACAGCTGTCAATGGGGTTCCCCTCTGACAGCTGAATGTAAAAAAAAAGAATTACCAGCAAAAAAATCCTTCAGGTCTGGTATGGATTTGGAGGGGACCTCACACCAAAATGTAAAAAAGAAATTCACATGGGTGGGCAGGATCTGAGGACCCCTTTGTTCAAAGGGGCTGCCAGATTCTGATAGGCCCCCTACCCGCAGACCCCCACAACCCCCCTGTCCCCCAAAGCACCCCCCCATGTTGATGGCATGTGGCTCATCTCCTCCTGTTCCTGACCTGCTGGGCTGCATGCTCAGATAAGGGTCTGGTATGGATTTGGGGGGGGGGGGCTTTTTTGGCAATTCATTTTTTTGACAGCAATTCTTTTTTTACATTCAGCTGTTAGCGGGGAACCCTGCTGATAACTGATGAGTCATCAGTTGTTAAGGATGTGGCGGCTGGCTTCCTGGCCCGGTCGTTAGCAGCCAGCTATATATGGTGTGTTTAAAGAGAACAAAAAACAAAACAATGCAAAATGCATGAAAACTACATGCAAAAACGCATCAAAATGTAGGTTTAAAAAAACAACTTAGACATGATCCAGACTCCTATGCAGCTGTGCAGCAACATATCACTTCCAGTAGTAATCTACTGCTGACTGCGCTCAGAACATGAACTGATTTCTTTCTTACCAGTGCACAGACAGCAAGAAATAAGCTGTTAGGGGTTGTATCCTTTAATATCTACTGAAAACTAGAAAAAATTGTTTTGTCCATACAGTACATTCACTTTCAATCATTTCCCAGTTTCTATAACTCCCTTGGGGACATTTTTGACTGCACCTCTGTACTTTAGTTACAGGTTCTATATACCTGTTTTGATCATTATGAGGAGTTTTTGCTATCTCTGATGTATTTTTTTATGTTATTTATAAAATTATAAAAAAATATAATTTTTTATATATTTTTTTATATTGTGGAGTATGTAGCATAGGCTGCTGGAAAAAAAGGGTAGTACACCAAAATGATTATTCAAAGCATCTTCCCCTATCCTTGTGAGCAAGCAGGAGTAGTGAAGTACATCAAGGAATGTTGGTTTTGGGTGGAGACATTATTGTATGCAGTCTTTTTTGACAATGATTAAACACAGAAAGAAAGAAGAGCCAAGTTTTGGGGTAAGGCTTAATTTTTTTTATATTTTTGGAGAGTGGAGATAGGCTGTGGTAGCCATCACCCGGGTTGTCTATGTGTGTTGAAAGGAGCAAGTCTTGAGCAGAGCCATGGGTTTGTTCTAGTCACATGAAACTGACATATTAGAGCTCCTTCATTGGGCAATAGGGATACAGACATTGAACAAACAACATAAATAAGACCCAAGAACTAATCAAAAGTGACCAACTAATTACCAAGATCCACCTGTTGAAAGAAAAAACAATGTACCGTATATACTCGAGTATAAGCCGAGATTTTCAGCCTCTTTTTTGAGGCTGAAAGTGCCCCCCTCGGCTTATACTCGAGTCATCGCTGTCTGCCCGCTCGATCAGCGTGTCGAGCAGACAGACAGCGGCCATTCTGATTCAAAAGCCGCGCCTCCGGCTCCCCCTTCGCCTGTGATAGGCGGAACACTGAATTTCCCAGCAGCCTGTGTTCCGCCTATCACGGACTTCGTATCATCCTCGTACTACGGACGAGGATGATACGACGTCTGTGATAGGCGGAACACAGGCTGCTGGGAAATTCAGTGTTCCGCCTATCACAGGCGAAGGCGGCGGCGCAGCTTTTGAATTTTACAATGGCCGCCGACGAACGAAGAGGGCACGGGACGGAGGCAAGGCACAGGACGGCACGGCACGGGACGGGACGGGACGGGACCGGAGGCAAGGCATGGCGGCGAGGCACGGCGGCGAGGCACGGAGGCAAGGAGGCTCGGCACGGGACGGAGGCTCGGGACAAAGGCTCAGGACACAGGTAGGCTGGACACACACACACACACACACACACACACACACACACACACACACACACACACACAGGGATGGATGGATGGATGGAGACACACACACACAGGGATGGATGGACGGACACACAGGGATGGACGGACACACAGGGATGGACGGACACACAGGGATGGACGGACACACACACAGGGATGGACAGGCATGTCTTACCCTCGGCTTATACACGAGTCAATAAGTTTGCCAGTTTTTTTGGGGGTAAATTGGGGGCCTCGGCTTATATTCGGGTCGGCCTATACTCGAGTATATACGGTAATAAGCTCACCATATGCTGCACCAGATATGTCATACGTGTTAAAAAAAAAAAAAAAAAAAGAAATGCAATATTTTCCTTGTCTAAGGTCCTCAAAGGTAAAAGCAGCCCAATTACTGCAAAGTGAACCACAAAAACAAGCAGGCACAGTCTGGAAGTTGTTGCCAGTGTTATGGCAATTGAAGGCCAAGTACCCACCTCATTTGGCAAGTGTAACTGTAAATTTGGCAATCCTTAATAGTATGTGGTTTATGTAGTACTACCCCCACAAGATCTGCAGGTAATTTACCTCCACTCACAGCATGCACAGCCAGTAGGCTTGTGCAATTTGTTTCGTAACAAATCGAAATTCATGCATCCGAATGTCCGAATAAAAACAGAATGAATTACAATGAATACGAAAGAAATTATAGCGGATATGACGAATGAATTCAACTTGATTAGGTAATTCTTTAAAGATCGAATGAAACAAAAGGTCAGCTTAAAGGAAATCTTATAGTCCAATCAGCTGATTCATTTTGTGCCGGAGGTTTGATTACTGGCAAAGTGCATTCCTGAGAACTGAGTTAGAAGGGTGTTGTATTGTATTTGAGCCGAGGAGAAGAGACGTTGTCATTGTGTGTGTTAAAAGATTCAATAAACAAACGACTTTCCAAACTACGAATCATTATCACGAATATATATACATACATAAATATCGAATCTCAACTAATACGAACGAAATTATAGCGCATATAACGAATGAATTTGACAGGATTCAAGATTCAGTATAACGAATATCGACACTCTACGAATAATAGCGAATTATCCGAAAACGTATTAACGTAACATAACAAATATAACAATCTAATAGCCAGGCACACAACATTTTTGTCATTCTTCTTTTGGCTCAAGAATCAGTCTAGGGTTTTTTTTTTTTATTGAACAGGAACTTGGAGGGGAACAGGGAGCATGGGATACCCTGAACTGTAGAACGCGAGGACTGTCAGGCTTTTGGCTGCTCTGTACCAAAAATGCAGGCTGTATTGCACAACCTTATGGTGCACTGTACTGTCTCTTGGCAGACTTGTACAACTCCTGCCTGTATTACACAACTCTTGGCTGCACCGTGCACATTTAAGCAGTATGGCACACTCTTGGCTATCTTGCACAACCCTTGACTGCACTGCACTAGGTTGTAAGGTAAAACACTCCACAGTCACTTCTCCACTGTATAGCAGGATCAAGTATTCCTTCAGTCTCAGAACAATGGAGCGTCCTCACACCTGCTCTCCTGGCTCTATTCATACTCTGACCCAGGCTCTCATTCATAGACTCTCCCAGCTAATCCTAGCTGGGACCATAGTCTCTTCACAGGACTCAGCTCTCAGGACCATAGTCTCTTCACAGGACTCAGCTCTCAGGGCCATAGTCTCTTCACAGGACTCAGGATTCAGCTTCCTCTCTGTCTCTCTGTCTCTCTCTCTCTCGCTCTGTCCCAGAAGCAAAGCCCCCAGCACAGGGGTCTCCTCCAGTAAGCTGGATCCTCAAACTCTGCACGCTGATGCCAGACCTCAGAATATTTATGGACTCTTTTCCCACCTTCTGGACACACCTCTCCAGGAATTCGCCAGAGACTCATAAATATTCAGACTGTCTGCCTCCTCCCCCTCCCACTATACTTCTTGGAATCTCCAGAAGACAGAGGGAAGTAGCAGAATAGCAGCCTGTAAGACACTGAACAGCCCCATGCAATCAATCCCTGCTATACTATTTACAGAGGAGCTAACTAAAATTGCCTAGCAGCCTACTCTAAAGTAGGAGGGTGCTACAATTATCACAAACAAATATATCTCATCAGTCTATGATAAATGTAAAAAGCCAGAGGCTGATTCAGCCTACCAGGCCATGTGTTGCTTTTGGGTTGACAAACTTTATGTTTAAGATCTCTCCACCCAATCTGAGTATAGTAATGGTGTTTGTGGACCTACAGGCCTAATATACTGGATCTATACATCCCTGAAATATAGTATGATGTGTCTAGCTGAAAACTGTGCCGTTAGATTCTCACCGGTGTAATCGTTTGACCTCACTAAAACACTGACTGATATTCCGCAAACGCAGCGAGCATACGTACAGCTTGTTTAGAGCAATGCCATTCCTCATCTTGACATGCTAAATGCCGCTGTTACAATAAGTAAAAAGCAGTCAAGTCATTTAAATGTCTCACCATATGCGGCATGTTGAAGGAGATGATGTTCTACACGGGACATAAATCCTGAAATATATTCCAGATGAGACACTTTTATTCCTCTTATCTCTTCATAGGAATAAAATGTGAGTTTACAAACTGGCTTATGGCGCATTTGGTGAGTATAATTGTAAATACAGATGACAATCCTTAATATTAAGTAGATTAATAAGAACAAATACATCTGATCAATCTACAGGGGGTTCTTTGCTGGGTTTTATCTTTGGAAAGGAACCTTTTTTCATTATATGAACAAACTCTGTTGTAATGGTAGAATTGATTTTACATAAAATACCATTGTAGGTTTTATAATGGTAATTTTGAGACCCTGTACTTCCGAATACAGTAAGAGCATTAGGGGTCACAGACATAGGCTCTAGAAAGGCAGGCTTGATGTTAGTATTTTTGAAAGAATGCCTGGTGCGTATTAAAATATATTTATAATTTGGTTATCCACTAATAGTTTTTTTTCTCCACTGAAGCTAATTAATATTTTGTATTTGGTCCCATATGTTGGCGCTTGGGGAAATTCATGAGTATCAAGGCCCATAGTAAAAATTCAAATCAGTGGAATACCCGGAAAGATGGGGTTCAGCCTGGATGTCGCTAGTGGGGGGGGGGCTCTGGGACTGTACCCCCTATCCACTCCACTCATTACAGCAATGCAGTTGTTCCTACAAAGCCATGATTGGGCACATAATGGTAATGTGGGGGACAGCCGTGTTATACATCAGATATAGAAGAAGATCTCCTGAGGGAAAGTCTAGGAGGTCTTCTATCCAGTTTACCAGGCACCTCTATATTTGAGGTCTAATGAGCAGGAATTTTGCTTGAGGGAAAGGAAGGAGGAATTTTGACCATATATTATCACAATTGTCTGTTTGTTGCATGCATTCTCACAATTGCCCATTTGCTGCCCATTTATTCACATTATTGCTTTTAGTTGCAACACACTGAGGATGATTTACTGAAGGCAAAAAGATTATGCACTTTGTAAAGCTGCACAGCTTAATAAATGAGGTAATGCTCCACTTTGCAAAGAATACCTAAACACATACAAGGAAAATAAAAAGAATAGCATTTTTGCTTGCACGTGATTGGATGATGGATGTCAGCAGAGCTTCTGCTCATTTACTAAGCTCTAAAGCAACTCTCTAGTTGCCTTTAGTAAATCAACCCTATTGCCATGATTGTGTATTTGTTGTCTTCATATTATTACCATTGCCCATTTTTGTCCACTTAATGTCATAATTGCCCATTTGTTTCCTTCATATCATCACAATTGTCATTTGATGCCTGCATATTGTCTCAATTTACTGTTTGTTGACTGTGTATTGAACATGACTGTGTACTTGTTGCCTATGTAATGTGAGGACTGCCAGTCTTCACTGTCTCTAAGCAGTGGCCAGGGCAGGTGACATGGTGTGAAATTTCAAAAACCATGGCTGGTTAAATAGGAATTTCAGAAAGCAGGACTAGTATTTGGAAAATGCCTTATGTGCACTGACTCATAAGGTCTAAAGTGTATGTTTACTTTTTCTGAAAAAAAGGTGAACTACACCATTCCAGCCCCCCCAATTAATGCTATACTTACCTCCATAGGTGGGACAGATCAGAGTGGTTCTGAAAGGTAAGCACCGGCATGTGATCTTGCTGACCAATTATAATATTTCTGATCTGTCCCAGCATCCCTAGGGAAAAGAGAATAAGAAAAAATAAGTTATCAAACCCTAGGGCAGCCCACTGCTCTGATCTGCCTCAGCATCCCTAGGGAAAGAAGAGTAAGAACAGCAAGGTTTTCAAACCCCAGGACCCCCTCACCAGACTATGTAGATGGTGAAACTGTGCCACTCAAAGAGGTAAGTGCAGTAAGTGGGGAGGGTATAGGATGTTCACCTTTTTATTTTTTTCGGAAGGCTGAAGAAAAAAACGTAACATGAGCTATGGGTTAAGGGTTGTTGATAAGAACATGCTTGCATCAACGTGAAGGTAACCATTAACTGGCAAATTGTCAGCAACAGAACCCTTAATTACCTGTTTTTACTTGCAGAATCCAAGGGAAGTGACACCTCACTGGTTTGGCCAATAAGCACTTCACATTTCACAGAGAACATTAAAATATTTACATATTTCCTTTCCCCCAACTGAGCTCAGAGTCTAGTCTTTTCAACACAGCCTTACACAAGCTGATTGGCCAGATTTTAGTGGTGGACAATTACCAGCAATTTTGACTTGAGAAGGAGACCAGAGCATCGACTTCACTTCAAGCCCCTCATGCTACAAGCAAGAGTGCTAACCACTTAAAGTCAATCCAGCCCTTCTAGTTTATTCCTCTCAAATTGGTAAACCACCATTTCCCATGCAAGTTGCCATACGAATGTCTTCAAAATGTAATTTACATTTTTCTTTAATGAGCAATGCAGTTGGGAAGCTGGATTTCTCAAGAATCCCTGCTAGACTGAAGGAGATAAACTGAGCAGTAATTTCCTCTTGCTCCTGCAAACAGAACAATAGTTCATCAATCTAAAGGGCTATACACAGTGCAGCATCTAAGCACCTATAGCGGTGGCAATGTTGAAGTGATTTCACTGCAGAAACAAGAGTGTTGTCACCCTATCAAAAGAAGTGTCTATACAACTGTTCTACTGGTAGGATCAACAGGTATTTACAAAATAATTCAGGGTTACTTATAAGAAGAGAGAGCCCAGTTTTATTGTGATTATGTGGTTTGACCATAGTTCCACTTTAACGACCATGTTGGTTTCCCTGCTGCCAACAAGTAATAATTACATAATTATCAACACAGGTATTTAAAAAAAAAAAAAAACGTATCAATTGCGCATACTGAAAAAGAAAAGAATACTGAAAGTAAACCAAAGCCTTTGTCTAAAATTCTGTATTAGATTTAAAAAGAGGGTGTGTAACTCTGACTGAAATCTAGGGCATACACTTCTCCCGTAGATGTAATCTATGCTAATTGTATTAGGGAATTAAAGAGAATTAAGGTTATGTCTACAAATATGTTCAGTTTGGATTGGCTCCAGCTTTCCTGGCAGTAATATAGATTAGTGCTGTGTGGATTTGAATTGATTTAACTATCTAACAGTGTTTTTTAGAATTAGTGGTTTCATGAATATTTATCTCTGTAATTAATTTTATTGATAATAATTAAGTGGCCCTAAATGAAAGTCCAAATAGGGCAGGTAAAAACCTGTTGTGGTGCATTCTGCAGGGTATCAATTGCTGCTGAGATTTTTAATAAGAAAAAGGTCACAAGCTAGATGACATTGCATTGCTTTGTATCGGGGAAGGTGGTAAACCTGAACGCGGGTGTGGTTTTCGCTCCATCCATCAGGTGGCGCCTTGCTGCTGTAGGGGTGGAGTAGAGGCTCAGAGGAATACTGTGCTTCTGTGGGCTCTGTAGTTATCACAGGGAGAACAGCTGTCCGAATGGATGCTGCAATCCCTGGTGATGGTCAGCAGCCATCTTTAGTGGGGCAGACCTTTAAATAGGGGTCTCTGCTGGGATTTGGTGTGCATTCTGTGAGTGGATAGGCTAGGGCAGGGATATGCAATTAGCAGACCTCCAGCTGTTGCAAAACTACAAGTCCCATCATGCCTCTGCCTCTGAGTGTCATGCTTGTGGCTGTCAGAGTCTTGCTATGCCTCGTGGGACTTGTAGTTCTGCACCAGCTCGAGATTTGCTGATTGCATATCCCTGGGCTAGGGACTGTAAGGCCGGCCATACATGGGGGGAATTTTGCTTGATTTGCTAGATTCCCCCATTAACACAGACAGTGTTGATGTAAGAATCCTTCCTACCAGGCCATTGTCTTCATCCTGGTGGGGGGGAGGGGGGAAAGCCACCCTTGTCGGGAGTGATTATTGTTAGGAGCTATAGCAGCCACAAGCAATAATCGCAAGATAATCTGGCAGGCTGGTTGTACCCAAGTTGATTGATCGAACAGCTTGGTACATTAAGCCTGCCCATTAACGGTTCAAATCTCTGCCAATTTCTGCTGAAGCAGCTGAGATTCGAACCCGGTATGGCCGGCATAAAGGAGTGTAATTTACCATCACAGAAAGATTCCTGCTCAAGGAGAACTTATGTTAGAGCATTTCTGTATTCACCGCCAGTCACCAATGCTGCTGCTGCAGCCTCCTGGATAATTTCTGAGAGCAGATCTGTGCAGTAATCCAGTAATTTCTGTGCAGGAGCTTCTTGTAATAAAGACAAGCCACTGTAGCTCTCTCTCCTTGTGCAGGGTGACTGGTTTTGTCTCCACCCCCTCCTATAGTTTTCTACAGGCAGCCTGAAGTGGGTGGAGCCTGATGGGTCCTTCTTATGCCCCGTACACACGAGCGGACTTTTCAACATCCAAAGTCCGACGGACTGATTCCGTCAGACTATTCGATCGTGTGTGGGCTGCAACGGACTTTTGATTCGCCAAAGTCTGACGGACTTTAGAATATGGAACATGCTTCAAATTTTTCCGACGGAACTCCGCCGGACCCGGTCCCTTCGGAAAATTTGCTCGTGTGTATGCTATTCCGACGGACTAAAACCGACGCTAGGGCAGCTATTGGCTACTGGCTATGAACTTCCTTATTCGAGTCCAGTCGTACGTCATCATGTTCGAATCCGTCGGAGTTTAGTGTGATTGTGTGTGGCCAAGTCCGCTCAGTCGAAAAGTCCGTCAGAACTCTGTCGGAACTCCGGCAGAACTCCTTCGGAAGTCTGTCGGACATAAGTCCTCTCGTGTGTACGGGGCTTAACAGTTCTGATCTCTGCACAAGCTATGTACAGCACAGGGATGATGCCACTGCTACTTAACACGGTAACTTCTTGTAAAAGCATTTGATGCAGTGGACTAATATAATTTGTAGTTATCAACATGCTGCCTCCTTACCTATGGAATAATGAAGCCAGGGCCAGCCTCTCATTGATCCGGGTGGACTTTATATGATGTCCTCCTTGATCGTGCTTTACGCACGCCTGTGCGGCATGACCTGTCACCGTTTGCAACCACAGGACACAGCTGATGGCTGATCACTGTGCCGGTCTGCTGCTGGTACCATGTGACTGCTGTAACCAATCCCAGCATATCACATGAGCGTTGTAAACAATGCATGGCTTATTTTCTAACCATCCAGTGCACAAATGTGTTGCTAGCTGTGATTGGTCACAGTGAACACATGGTACAGACTGGGCCAAATATATGTATATGTATGTATGTATATATATATATATATATATATATATATATATATATATATATATATACCACTCTCTGCTGCTCTCTGCTGTTGGAGGCTGCAAAAAGATCTCTGCAAGGACTCTAAAGAAACTTTTTGGTGAAGACTTGTCTACAGAACTGTAGGTGCTTTTCTTTTTGTATTATTTGTGCTGAAGATAAGCAGACTTTCATTTAAGTTTTTTATATGCTGAAGAAAAGCTTTATCTTTGATTTGATTATAAATAAATATATTTTGGTTTCACCTTATAAAGGTTTATGCACTTAATTCCGCGGAGATAGTATCCCCAAACTTCACAATAATATATAATCAGGGCACTCTCCGCTGTGACGATCTTTCATCACCCTTATTAGCAGCTGTCAATCATTTGGAGAAGGGCAAGAATAGAATGGTGCACGTGTGTGATTTCTTTTATATATTGTAACTGAGAAAGTCTCTTTATCAATCCTGCATGCTCAGGAAAATAAATGGTAAAAGCCGCACGTAACCAAAATTATATATATATATATATATATATATATATATATATATATATATATATATATATATATATATATATATATATATATATATATAGTATAGTACACTATCGTAAAACATTATATTTCTCTGTTTTGTTTGTTTTTTCTACTGTCATCAGTCAGTGTCCCTGATCCCCGCCATACCAGTTATATGATGACGCTGTACTGCACTGGTGACAGTATGTAAGAAATTTTTTTTTTACAAAAATGTACAAAAAAATTACAACTTCAAAAACCTCTCCATGCCTCTTACTAAATACCTTGGACTGTCTACATTCCAAAAGGGGGTCATTTGGGGGATATCTGTACTGTCCTGATATTGTTTTGGGCCTCAGGAAATTAGACAAGCCATCAGTACATCAGGATTGATCAATTTTTAAATATATATCATAGTTTGGAGACTCTATAACTTTCCTACAGACTAACAAATATTCTGATTTGGGTTATTTTCATCAAAGAAATGCAGCAGAATACATTTTGGACTAAATGTACGAAGAAAGATTATTTATTCCCAAAATTTTATAACAGAAACTAAGAAAAAACTTTTTTTCTTTTTTTTTTTTAATTTCAGTCTTTTTAAATTTATTTAGCAAGAAAAAAAAACCCAGTGGTGATTAAATACCACCAAAAAAAAGTTCTATCTGTGTAAACAAAATGATAAAAAAGTTTCATATGAATAGAGTGTTGCATGACCGCACAATTGTCATTCAAAATCTGACAATGCTAAAAGCTGAAAATTGGCCTGGGGAAGAAGGGGGTAAAAGTGCTCAATATTGAAGTGGTTAAAGAATATATTTAGATGAAATTTTCTGTAGCTGATGCTCAGCTTCATGGTTTGATCTGTCTACTAGTACATGGTTTCCCTGAAGATATACTGTACATTGACATTTTTGAGGATACAGTGAGTCCACTAAATGCTTTCCATTGCTTCTATTGGTGTGTACGCTGCAGTCCAATGCTGATAGCACATATGCAACCCCATATAACAAGATATTGCCAATGTCATAACTTACTGTAGCCTAATTTATTTAAAGATGAAATCTGCTTGTTTGCCACAAATTACTGCACTTTGGGTGGTTTCTTATCTTATGTGATAAAAAACCTTTACAGAGCTCTGCTAGCCCTAATCTCTGTCTAGAAGAAAATGGACTCTGGAGACCAAGTAAGAGGTTCCAGTTAATAATGGACTAAGACGTCTTGCTACACACTCCCAGTAGAGCTAATATAGGAATTAAAAAATAATTAGCATTGTGTCTATAATCAGTCAGGGTCTGGAAATTAAATCTGGTGTGAAGAGAGAAAGTTCAATGCGCTGACTGCAAAAGTGTCACTTTTCGAATGCATATTTGATTTTAGATTAGTTGTTTTAGAATGGCAAAAATACAATGATAAAGAAAAAAATACAATGACTGATAAAAAAAATAGGTGAAAATATTTTTTTGGGAGATAAAGGTGAAAAGGTTTTAGGAGTGATCAGAAAATACACTATATTGTCAAAAGTTTTGGGACACCTGCCTTTACACGCACATGAACTTTAATGGCATCCCAGTCTTAGTCCGTAGGGTTCAATATTGAGTTGGCCCACCCTTTGCAGCTATAAAAGCTTCAACTCTTCTGGGAAGGCTGTCCACAAGGTTTAGGAGTGTGTCTATGGGAATGTTTAACCATTCTTCCAGAAGCGCATTTGTGAGGTCAGGCACTGATGTTGGACGAGATGGCCTGGCTTGCAGTCTCCATTCTAATTCATCCCAAAGCTGTTCTATTGGGTTGAGGTTAGGACTTTGTGCAGGCCAGTCAAGTTCCTACACCAAAAACTCTCATGTCCTTGTCTTTATGGACCTTACTTTGTGCACTGATTATGGTGTAATGCCGGCCATACACGGTTTGAATTTCGAAATAATTTTCTTTTGAAAATCGTATCTAAGAATTTCCGTACGAATTTCGCACCATAAGCCCTTGTACACACGGTCGGAAATTCCGACGGAAACGGTCCGATCGGATTATATTGTCAGAAAATCCGATCGTGTGTGGGCTTTTTCCGTTGGTAATTCCGACAAAAAAAATTTGAGAGCAGGATCTCAAATTTTCAGACAACAAAATCCAATCAGACTTTTTCCGATCGTTTGTAGAGAATTCCGATCGGACAAAGTGCCACACATGCTCAGATCAAAGCACAAGAGCAAAGCTATTGGCTACTAGGCTGAACGTAGTCTCGTTGTAATGAACGAACGTTACCACATTCTGAAAGATCGGATTTTCCGACAACTTTGTCCGACCGTGTGTATGCAACACCAGTTTCGGCCAAAATCCGTCAGAAAAAATCCGACAGATTTTGTGGTCGTAATTTCCGACCATGTGTGCAAGGGCTTAGTGGGCTACAGCCACAGATGATTTTCGTGCGGCAATAAAATTTGAGGAATCGGACATGTTGGAATTTGTTTTTTAAATTTGCGATTTTCTAATCAATTATGGGAGAATCGTGCGAGAAATGTAATAATAAGAAAAAAAATGCGCATGTGCAAGAAAAGAAAATTTACAGAGAGAAAAGAAGATTCCCGGCCACGAAAATTCTTTTCTGTAGGAACATGAGGTGAAATTGAAGACTTGGTCGGCCAAACTTCGAAAATCAATGGTGGCATCATCGGATCACAAAAAAAAAAAAAACTTTCTGATTTTGAAAAGAAAATTTGTTCAAAATTCGACCATGTATGGCCTGCATAAGTCTAGCACTGGTCCAAGTGAGAGCTTCACAGTAATTAGATCTAACACAGAGACAAACAGGCAAAGCATTCACAGATACAGAGAGCTCACGGTGCAGCAAAAATATTTTTTAAAATTACATTAGCATTCACACATTTGTAATGGGACAGGTGAATAAATACATGGACATAGTGGAATCAACCAGCCATGACACTGCAAATTGTGGCTGCAACATGTAAGCCCATCATTACAAAGGTAAGGCAAACAAACAACACAGGGACGATACCGTGGGTATAGAAAAGAATCACACCCATTTAAAATAATCACATTTTGTTGCTTTGCAGCCTGAAATGAAGACAGACAGAGTTTTGGTTTTATCCAGCTAAAAGATATAACAACAAAATGTAAAAAAAAAAAAAAGTAAAAAACAGAATCACTGAGTTGGAAAAAGGATTACTCACTTGTGTCAGTATTTTGTTAGACCAAATTTTGCTGTAATGTACACGGGACTTTTTTACAACCTCTCCTGAATGACTTAACTTGACAGATAGTAACCCATATTTTTTTTTTTTTGCCTAAAATGAAAAACGCCTGTAAATGGAACGCGGTTAAACGTGAGTTACTGCATTTAGCCGCATTTAGAGCTTGAAATGCCTCTAATCTCAGCTTCTAAACTCATTTTTTTGCTTTCCAAAAAAGTCCTCTAAACTCAGCTGCCTAGAAACAACTATAAACGACCCTGTGTACATGTACTGATAAGATAACATAGAGGAGAGTTCAGGATAAGGTGACCAGACATCACCGGTTTCTGAGGACAGTCCCCGGAGTGAGGACACTGTCCCCGGACCAAGTCTGTCCCCGGGTTTGTCCCCGGATTGGATTTGAACAGAGGCTGGGGCAATTTCAAAAACATAAAAAAAAATTAATAAAAATTCTGAATTACACACCCTCGCTCCACCCCTCCTACTAGCTTAGAGGGATGTATTTTTTCCATTATCTGTGCCCCTTTCTGATGATCCTGTGCTGGTCAGAGCGGAGGGAATATTTATTTTCAGTATCGGGTCCATGTTCTACTGCCTTGGCTCAAGTCCTGACCAGCTGCCTACCTGCTTATCTCCTTGCCTTCCCTGGTGGAGTGATCTTCCTTCGCTCCTAACCCAGTAGTAGCCGGGGCCCAAAGAGTAAGACTTCACAGGCTGTGAGGCGGGCGGCGACAGTGACAGGCAGAGAGTCACTGATTGCCGCCATTACTAGTAAAAAAAAAAAATTGTCCCCGGATTTCATTTTAAAAATCTGGTCACCTTAGTTCAGGAGCAGTTGAACAAAAATGCCAAACTGTTCCTAAACGTCCGTTTACTAGCAGCAGTGTACATGAGGCTTTAGTCTGTTGGGATATGTCTCTACTAACTTTACACATCTAGACTTTGCAATATTTGCCCACTTTTCTTAGCAAAACTGCTCAAGTTCAGTTAAATTTGATGGTGACAGTTTGTGGACTGCAGTCTTCAAATCATTCCACAGATTTTTTATTTTTGTTTTTATGTCCAACTTAAATGTTTTCTTTTTTCAGGTTTGCATTGATTAGGGAAAGGCCTCCATGTCTGAATGGACACAGAGCAGCGGCTCGGCTTGGGTGCCCTCATAGAAAGCTACTTGCTGTGGGGGCACTCGGCAGGAGGGAGAGGCCAGGAGCGCCAGCGGGGGACCCAAGAGGAGGGGCAAAACCAATACACAGAGCAGGTAAGTATTACATGTCTGTTATTTTTAAATAAAAACAACTGAGACTTTAGTAGCAGGTTGCTTCTGCTGTACTGTCTCTTTCTCATGCTATGTGAATTCTTTGTCAGATGCTTGTAAAACAAAGATTATACACAAATAGTAAAAAACATACTTGAAAAACAAATTCATAATATTGAACCCATTATGCCGCGTACACACGACTGGTCTTTTCGATGGACTAGGTCCAACGATCTTCCCGACGGACTTTCGACTAAGTTCCTATGGACTTTCCTCCGAATGAACGGACTTGGCCACACACAATCACACCAAAGTCCGACGGATTCGCACGTGATGACGTACGACCGGACTAAAATAAGGAAGTTCATAGCCAGTAGCCAATAGCTGCCATAGCGTCGTTTTTTTGTCCGTCGGACTAGCATACACATGAACGGATTTCTCCATAGGAACTGGGTCCAGCGGAGGTCCTGCAAAAAAAATTGAAACATGTTCTATTTCTAAAGTCCGTCAGATTTTTGGACAGCAAAGGTCTGATGGAGCCCACACAAGATCAAATTGTGCGACGGATTAGTTCCTTTGGACCTGTGCTGTCGAAAAAGTCCGGTCCTGTGTACCCGGCATTATAGTTTCTCTAAAAAAAATAGATATATCTATATATATATATATATATATATATATATATATATATATATATATATATATATATATATATATATATATATATATATATTGTACAGGACGCCAAGGTTGGGTCCTGGACGGGTGCTATGTGGCGCCTATATTCGGGATGTGGTCCCTTTAAGGGAATCATGGTAGGCCTCAAGGGGTCACCCAAAAATGGGTGACAAATTCCGGGGATAGTTTCGGGAGAAGACTGATTCGCGGTCCTCTCTATATTTTAAGAGAGATAGTTGGGACCCGGAATTTGGGAGGCTCTGAAGTGACATTTGGGTGGGAAAGAGCCTCCCTCCCTGACCACAGGGATTCAGCCCACAGGGGGTTAACGGCCTCCAGGAAGACAGACAGCCTATAAGACAGGAAGTAGTAGAGAGGTGGTGGTGAGGAGGAGAAGGAGATGAACACCTGTCTGAGGAGCTGGCTGGCTGTGTTGTTGTATTTGCTGTTTTGCTGTTTTGCTGTTTTGCTGTTTTGGAGGCTGCAAAAAGATCTCTGCAAGGACTCTAAGGCCCCTTTCACACTGACGATCCGTTCAGGCCCGCCTGTCAGTTTTTCAGGCGGACCTGAACGGGTGCTCCATAGAGCTCTATGGAGCGTCGGATGTCAGCGGTGACATGTCCGCTGACATCCGACCCGCTCCGATCCGAAAAAGTGTGACGGAGGAAAAAGCTATTTTTCCATCCGTCTGCGGATCGGATCGGGTGACGACGGGCACTGCGGTCCGTCATCATCCGATCTCCCATAGGGGAGAGCGGCGCTGTGACAGGTCCGTCCCTGCGCAGTGTGCAGAGACGGATCTGTCATCTCCCTGCTCAGCGGGGATCGGCGGAGTGATCCCCGCTGAGCAAACGGACATCCACGGGGCGGATCAGAACTGATCCGCCCCGTGTGAAAGGACCCTAAAGAAACTTTTTGGTGAAGACTTGTCTACAGAACTGTAGGTGCTTTTCTTTTTGTATTATTTGTGCTGAAGATAAGCGGACTTTAATTTAAGTTTTTTATATGCTGAAGAAAAGCTTTATTTTTGATTTGATTATAAATAAATATATTTTGGTTTCACCTTATAACGGTTTATGCACTTAATCCCGTGGAGCTAGTATCCTCAAACTTCACAATAATATATATATATATATATATATATATATATATATATATATATATATATATATAAAATCAGGGCACTCTCCGCTGTGACGATCTTTCATCACCCCTATTAGCAGCTGTCAATCATTTGGAGAAGGGCAAGAATTGAATGGTTCGTGTGTGATTTCTTTTATGTATTGTGACTGAGAAAGTCTCTTCATCAATCCCGCATGCTCAGGAAAATAAATGGTAAAAGCCGCACGTAACGAAAATGAAATGTACTGAGAATGTTGTTTGGCCCATTTCGCTGAGAATATTAGGAAAATGAATATTAAATCAACCTGGTAATAATGACTGTGTTAGAGGGGAAATCGGCTGGGAAGCAAACTGCGAGCGGACCGCGTCGCTTTTACCTTCCCCGATTAATCAGTTGTTGCATTGATGAGGAAATCTAATTCACATATCATTACTTTTTAATTTATTCTGTAATCATAGTCCAAGCGAACAAGGCGAGCTGAAAATGGAATTTCAGTTAAATATTTTTTTCCAGATTAAAAATGCACAATTCCATATGCACCAATGCTAATGACTTTTTTGTTAATTATGGGATATTAAAAAAAAAAAAAAAAACATAAAGAACTTTCTTAAATTAAAAAAAATACACCTTCTGTCTTGTGAAATGCAAATAAGCTTCTACCTTCTGCAAAAAAATAAAAAATAAGTTCACCCATATTGCAAAAAGAGCAGAATTATAATTTTTATTTTGCCTTTAAGCCTGCAATCAGTGAATTACGAGTGTAGTGCTCAGGCTCCTGCAGACTATTCCCTCAGCTCAGGTATGTACTGAGGCATATGGACCTTCAGCTACAAAGCTAGAAGAGGTAACGATAGACTACAAGAGCAGTGAGGTCACCGGACCTGTGCTCCATTGACAGCTACAGACCCTCTGCTGCAGTGATGATGGGACTTGTAGTTCTTTAATGCACATACTTCTGTGAATGATGCAGCTGTATGGGAGGAGCCATTTTTGCAGGCATGCTGATTTTAAATATGACGGGAGGGCAAAAATAAATAAATAAATAATGTATGATGTAGTCTGTCAATAGTGTTAACTTTCCATCCCACTCCCAGAACAAAATTGAGTTGGGCTAAACGCTGCTCAGCCATTCACAGGAGGCTTTGTATTCCATGAAGGAATAGAAAGCTTCATCTGACTGGCAGAGGGGTGGGTAGATGACTTTATGATCTCCACCTCAGCCAATCAAGAAGCTTTGTATTCATTCATAAAAAAACAAAGCTCTCACGAATCACTGAGTGGTGTTCAGCTCAAATCTATTTTGTTCTGGGAATTCTGGAAGTGAGACGGGAAGTCCCCATCCCACTGCTCTAACATATTACTGTATGTAGCTAAGGCTACATATAGTTAATACAGAGTACCCAGCAAGCACACCTGCTTGCCAGGTTTAGGAAGCTTGGCCCAAAAGTACTATTTAACAACTTGCTTACTGGGCACTTAAACCCCCCCTCCTGTCCAGACCAATTTTCAGCTTTCAGCGCTGTCGCACTATGAATGACAATTGTGTGGTCATACAACACTGTACCCAAATTAAATTGTTATCATTTTTTTCCCACAAACAGAGCTTTCATTTCATTTGGTGGTATTTGATCACCTCTGCAGGTTTTATTTTTTGTTAATTTTTTTTTAAAAAGACCAAATTTTATAATTATTTTTTAAATATTTTGTTATAAAATTTTAAAACAGGTAATTTCTCTCCTTCATTGATGTACGCTGATGAGACGGCACTAATGGGCACTGATAGGGGGCAGTGATGGACACTGATGGGTAGCAGTGATGGGCACTGATGGGTGGCAATAATGGGCACTGATCGGTTACACTGATAGGCAGCACTGCTAGGTGGCACTGATTGGCACCACTGGTGGGCATTGAAAGGTGGCACTTGTGGGAATTGATAGGTGGCACTCATGGGCATTGATAGGTGGCACTGGTGGGCACTGGCAGGTGGCACTGGCAGCGGGTACTTGTGGCACATATGAAGCCGATGTGCTTCCTTCCTCTTCGGGACAGATGTCCCTTGCAGATGATCTGGTGATCGGCTTTTTTTTCTCCTCACGCTGTCAGCGATTACCAAGTAACATTACCCCTGTTTACCGTGCACAGGGGAGGCCGTCATATTGATTCGGCTATAGCGCAGACGTAAATTGGTTAAAGCAGGGGTCTCAAACTGGTGACCCTTCAGCTGTTGCAAAACTAAAGACAATGCCTTATGGGACTTGTAGTTTCGCAACCGCTGGAGATCCACCACTTTGAGACCCCTGATTTAAAGGGAAATTAAAGCGGAGCTCCACCCAAAAGGGGAAGCTCTGCTTGTTTGCAGCCTCCCTCCTCCACTGCCACATTTGGCATTTTTTGGGAGGAAGGGGGCGGGTACCTGCTTTTGACAGGTACCTGCTACCACCTCCTGGTACAGTAAGATCCACACACGGCACTCTCCATCATTTATGCCCCCTCCTTCTTCTGGGATACAGAGAGGTCCCAGAAGATGGCAGGACCACTTAGAAAGCTTAGCGCCACTCATGCATGTGCAGTAGGCATGTGCACTGCCAAAAAATTCATTCATTTTCATTGTCATTTAATTCTTTTTTGTTTTTTTTTCTTCTGTTTTTCAGGTCTTTAGTTATGATCGAAATTCGTTATTTCAAATAAATTTCGTGAATTCAAAAATTCTAAAATTCAGAAATTCAAAATCAGAAAATTTAGAAATTTTAAATCTGAAAATTCAGAAATTTGGAAATTCTAAAATCCAAAAATTCGAAAGAATGAAAATCCGAAAATCTGAAATAATAACTAACTAACTAATAATAACTAACTATAAAATTATAGGTATTGGAATTTACTTTCAAATTTGGCTGTTAGTGAACAAAACACTGAACGAATGGTGGAACATACCAAATTAATAATAATAAATAAAAATAAAAAAGGCTTTTTTCATTATTATTATTTTTATTATCAATAATTCATTATGTTCCATTCGTTTAGATGCAGCATTCCTTATTTCAGATAATTCATAAATTCACATAAATTAGTATTTGTTACGCTCACCAACAGCCAAATTTGAAAGGAAATTGCAATACCTATAATTTAATAGTTAGTAATAGTTATTATTTGTTAGTTATTATTTCAGATTTTCGAATTTTTGGGTTTTCTATATTTTGGATTTTTGTTTTTATTTTTGGATTTTCGTTCTTTTGAATTTTTGGATTTTAGTTCATATTTTCGGATTTTGTAATTTCCGAATTTTCGAACTTTCGAATTTTCCAAATTTTCAAATTTCCCATTTTTGGATTTTCAAAATTCCGAATTTCCAAATCTTCGAATTTCCGAATTTTCGGATTTTCAGATTTTCAGATTTTCGAATTTTCGGACTTTCAGATTTTCGAATTTCGGAAAAATTTGGTTTCGTTAATGTGAATATTTCGGGATTAACAAATTTAGTAAAAAAAACTTGAAACTAAACTAATTGCACATGTCTATACCCTGGATCAACTTTACCTATATTTGTTAGCATCCAGTTATATTATGTAGATTTAGGAAAGAATCCAGGCCTTTTTTAAAGCAATCTACTGAGAACCACCTCTTGAAGGAATCTATTCCACATTTTCACAGCTCTTACTCTTTAGAAAAATGTCTGTATTTGGAGATGAAATCTCTTTTTCTCTAGATGTGAAGAGGGCCCCCTTGTCCTCTGTGATGACCTTAAAGTGAATAACTCAACCCCAAGTTCACTATACGGACCCCTTATGTAAAGTATTTGTACATGTTGATCATATTCCTCCTTTATCTCCTCTTCTCAAGAGAGAATACATTCAGTTCCTCTAATCTTTCCTCATATCTGAGATCCTCCATGCCTCTTATCAGTTTGATTGCCCTTCTCTGCACTCCAGTTCCCCGATATCCTTTTTGAGAACTGGTACCCAAAACTGAACTGAATATTCTAGATGAGTTACATAGTTAGTCAGGTTGAAAAAAGGCACATCTATTTCAACCAATAAAAAAAAAAATAATGAGCTAGATTAAACTCAATCACACAAGGTTAATGTTCTTGAGTGTTCTCTATTAGGATACCTCAGATATGAGTATCCATAATGCCCCGTATACATGGTCAGATTTTCCAATGGAAAATGTTCGATGGGAGCTTTTTGTCGGAAAGTCCGACCGTGTGTAGGCTCTATCGGACATTTTCCATTGGAATTTCCGTTGCACAAAATTTGAGATCTGGTTCTCAAATTTGTTGTTGAAAATTCCAATCGTGTGTACACAATTCCGATACACAAAGTTCAATGCATGCTGAAAATCAAGCAGAAGAGCAGCACTGGCTATTGAACTTATTTTTTCTCGTCTCATTGTATGTGTTGTACATCTCCGTGTTCTTGACATTCGGAATTTCCGACCAACTTTGTATGACCGTGTGTATGCAAGACAAGTTTGAGCCAACAAATTTTGTTGGATTTTTTTGTCGGAATGTCTGATCAATGTCCGATTGTGTGTACGTGGCATAAGTGTTACTGAGTGGGGTACCCTTTAAAAGTGAAGAAAAGTACCAGGCGCACCCGCACAGACACTCAGTCTGCAGTCCTCTCTCTCTCCACTGACAACCAGATAGCGACAGCTGTGGGATAAGCAGAGGAACAGAGCCTGATATTTACACAGTGTGGTGGGGGTAGGTAAGGGGCAGGCAGATGAGCAGGGAGCGATTGGCTGCTTGGCTATACACACATAATTTTATAACATCAGCATTGTAAAAACAATGCAAACAAAAGTCATATTTGACAATCCAATATAATCTTACTTGAAAAATCTCCTTTCATGTTGTGAGTGCTGCCTTTTAGTTGGCTGCCTCTTTCCACAACTTCCCTGCATTCCCCGGATTCCCTGCATGCTTTGCAGTTTCTCCTCTGCTCTTTACTATTATTTTTAAAGGACTACATATCCCATGGTACCATGGTACCTGCAAGCAGTGATGATGTCACATGCAAAGTATTCTCCTATACTGACTCCACCTTTTGTTACTCCTCCTCTTAGCACTTCTTTTGTTTGGAAGGTAGACTCTGTGAAATGTGTCATAGAGTTGTGCCTACTCACAGGGCATAGTGAATACGTGTCACTGCATTATGGAAAGTAAATGTGTGGCATTCTCCAAAAAAATACGTTTTCAAATTTCAAGATTATTCAGATTCATAGAGTAAAAAACATCCACAGAATCAAAGCGCAAACATGGGTGACCAAGGTAGTAGTCATATTGGAAAGTTTGTTGCCAAACTAAGGCCGCTGCTCCCAATCTCAAAAGACCACAAGAGAAGAAACGTATGAAAAACAGATAAAGGAGCGCTGTTCCAAAGGATGTTTAGTGAACAATAATGGAAAATCCATTTATGATGATCAATATTTATTTACTTGGCAAAATAGAAAGTATATGTAGCTGCCAAGGGATACAAGTATATCCAAGTAAAAAATAAAATTGATAGTGTAACCATATAAACAAAACTTCAACAAGGCTGTAAAAAACTTAGGGGTTTGGGGAAATGGAAGGGAGGCTGTCCTACCTCCAATACTGGGATGGGTATGCCAGAAATCCAGGAGACCCTGTAGGTGATCAAGGATATGAAGAGAGGAACCAAGATGCCAGAGGCGAGGGACTGTCCACCAGCCAAAGACCTCACAGCACAGGATGCCCGGGGAAGACTGGACGAGTCCAGCAGCATGTTCCAGGGATCCGGGGAAAGATCCAAAGGGAGTGAGCGATGGGTGCCTCCCGCGGCTCGACTTTTGGGTCTAGGAAACCTCTCTTCCATTTAATTTTTTTACAGCCTCATTGAAGTTTTGTTTATATGGTTACACTATCAATTTTATTTTTTCTTTGGATATACTTGTATCCCTTGGCAGCTACATATACTTTCTATTTTTCCAGTTAAATAGTTATTTACCATTATATATGGATTTTCCATTATTGTTCAATAACCATCCTTTCGAACAGAGCTCCTTCATCTGTTTTTCAGATTTTATGGTGTAGAATAGGCTAGAAATAATTTAAATTAAATGTGGAAATGTATATATGATTTTAAATGTTGATCATAGACACACTTTAAAACCTTTATCCCTAAGAACCCATTCACACTGCTCCTACACCAAACTGCAGCGAGCCACAGCGAGGGGGCTGTGTGATCCACATTTAAGCGCACCACACAGTTACCTTTTTTCCTTTTTTTTCTCAACTTTATTTGAAGTGCACAAAGTGACACTTCATTCATGTCACTGCACAGCAGGTACTGCCGAAGATGGAAGCCAAGGCTGCCTTGCTGCATTCACTTACAGTGGCATAACTTGCCTTCCTGAAACTTTCCAAGCAGTAAATCACAGTGCAGTTTTTATGTGGTGAATATGAACAAAAAAGGGCTGTGCCTATTCTATTGTGCAAATTAATTTAAAGAGGGGTGCCCCTTAAAAAAGCAGCTGCTGACTTTTAATAATCAGACACTTACCTATCCCAGGGTCCAATGATGCGGGGGATCGAAGCCCCAGTCGTCCCCCGATCCGCTCGGCGGCACCGCATTCTTACTGTGGCACCCACTGCGCATGCATGAGCGGCGCCACACTGTGATACGCCGCGCAGTCATCTGGGACCTGTCACGTGTCCCAGGTGACTGACTGCGCCGAGGGGAAGTGACGTCAGGTGCCCGGGCACTGAAGGAGGCAGACTATGAGGGACCCCCTAGCAACAGGCATTTAGAGGTGAGTTCAACTTTTTTTTCCAATTTTTTATTTTTTTAGGAATCTTAATCATATTTTTTTTTGGGGGGGGGACCACTTTAAAGACACCAATACCATATGTACATAAAGTATCCACAAGTTTGCGTCTTTAACTTTCAATCAATAAATAAAAATATAATTCCATATATCGCTATGGGGGTTATTCACTATCAAATCTACTTTGCACTGAAAGTGCACTTGGAAGTGAAGTCGCTGTAGATCTGAGGGGGACATGCAAGAAAAAGAAAAATCAGCATTTCAGCTTGCATATGATTGGATGATAAAATCAGCAGAGCTTCCATTCATTTCAGATCTACCCCTTAGATTTAGAGTGACTGCATTTCCAAGTGCACTTTCAGTGCAAAGTGTATTTGCCTTTCGTAAATAACCCCCTATGTGTAACACAGGGGTGGCCCCCCATTAAGGGTTCACGGGCACAGCCCCCCCCCCATCCATCGCCACCTTCCCTATCCATGCGTTCGGCCCATTCCAGGAAATCAGAGGAGAAAATGGTTTTGAGGCTATTTGGACTTTAATGGTACCATACAAAGGCTATACATAACCAAGATGTATATAAAAATATTTTATTTAAACAACACTTTTTTAACACATACAAAACATCTAAAATTGTAGATCAGAAAGACGTATCTTGCATATTAAGTTCTACACTATTACATATGGTTTATCAGCCAAGGACAATAATCAACAAAGGACAATAATCAATCAGACCATAATCAACCAGAACATAGCCCATCTATGTCTTTCTGCATCTGTAATGCCCTATACACACGGTCAGAAATTTCAACGGAAAAGGTCCGATCCGATTATATTGTCAGAAAATCCGATCGTGTGTGGGCTCTGTCGGGACACTTTTTTAACACATACAAAACGTCTAAAATTGTAGACCAGAAAGACGTATCTTGCATATTAAGTTCTACACTATTACATACGGTTTTATCAACAAAGGATAATAATCAACAAAGGGCAATAATCAACCAGACCATAATCAACCAGACCATAGCCCGTCTATGTCTTTCTGCGTCTGTAATGCCCTATACACACGGTCGGAAATTCCAATGGAAAAGGTCCGATCGGATTATATTGTCGGAAAATCCGATCGTGTGTGGGCTCTGTCTGATTTTTTCCGACGGAAAAAATTTGAGAGCAGGATCTAAAATTTTCAGACAAAAAAATCCGATCTGACTTTTTCTGATCGTTTGTAGAAAATTCCGACGGACAAAGTGCCACGCATGCTCAGATCAAATTACGAGATCAAAGCTATTGGCTACTAGCCTGTACGTAGTCCCGTTGTACACAACGAACATCACCATGTTCCGAACGATCGGATTTTCCGACAACTTTGTCCGACCGTATGTATGCAACATCAGTTTCGGACAAAATCCCTTAAAAAAAAAATCAGATGGATTTTGTGGTTGGAATGTCCGACCATGTTTAAGCGGCATTAGAGAATCCGATCTCAGCTATAGGCTGTGTGGGGAGGCAGAGGCTAATTATAACTAAAGGACATAGAGAAACTGGTAGTTGTCATTATTTGTAATTTAGGTAAGAAAAAAAAATCGGGTTGCTCAGTCTAAAATGCCCAGGCCTATCTTGTGTCCCAGTCTGGGCCTGGGGCTTAATAATGCCTGTCGTCGATCATCCAGGAGTTTATTAGTAATAGAAAACAGGAAGATTCTATTGATTACTGTAAACTTATTACAATGTGCATAGAAACAGGAATTGCTGCATTTTGACCAGATGAAAATGTATATCAGCCAGAGTTTAGCTTTAATGTTTGCAGTGTTCACAGACATGACAGTATACATGTGTTTACTGACAACCTAAATGTGTCTAAATGCTTTTATAAAATGTCAGCCTTCTAAATCAGTATAGCAATTACAAATTAAAAATAAACTGAGCCTCATCAATGCTCAGCTGAACATATGTATTTAACATTTAAACAAAAAAAAAAATCTAATTTGTAAAGCATAACTTCCAACGAGCTGCATCATGTGTATTTACATGTTAGTTCTTCCAGCGACATTTATCTGACCTTTATGTAAAATACCAACTGTGATCACAATCTCCCTTCCGATGCTACAAGATAATGGAGTAGAGAGGGAAATTATTCCTCTTGAATTTTGGCACAAAGCTGCCCCCCCCCCCCCCCACCCCAAAAAAAGCATTTCTCAAAAACAGCATATAAATACTGACAAGAAAAAAACATAATTTGCGCTTCACATGGAAATCAATCGACATTCTTTGGGCCCCACGGTCTACTTTTGATTTTTAGAGAAAGGAAACGGAATGCAGTCAAAATTTCAAAAGCTCGACAGAGAGTTTTCTATTTTTAGCTGCGATTCGGCTCTCCCATGGGGTTCAGCTGAATTGTTCCATTCCAAGGTACAATGGTTTGTTCACTAGTACACGTACTTAGCTCTTTAAATTTCATGCTATTGTATGGTGCGCTCTCACAGATGTACTCCCATTGTGCAAGCAGTAACTGGAAGACAGATGAAAATCGTTTTTCAATGGTTTACATTTAAGCGGCTAATTGCTGAAGAGGGCTTTATATTTGAAACTCAAGTCAAGTACATACATTGATTAAGATATCATCCATAGAAGTCCGTTAAAGATTATACATCATGTGTTAAATATTTTACATTTTATTTGGATTAAAGAAGTATCAGTAAATGTTTTGCAAAATCCATATGGCACTTGGTCCCATTCTTCTCGGTGGCTTTGTTGTCCCCTAAACACACCTTTTAATGCTGAATATAATTCCACCCCATTTGAAAGCCCAAATCTTGGGTGTTCCTGTGGGGGGAGGTACATCCAGCACAGAGTCCCACCCACGCTAAGATGAGTGATCTTTCACTAATATGAATAAACAATGTGTTAATTTGTTATAGTAACAGAACAGTTCAGCTCTTGGTGTATACCTGAAGGGCTTGAGTAGTCTATCACACTTTTTTATCATTGGTCTGTCACCCTATGTGGCTGCCAAAACACCCTTAATAATCTGAAAGGTATTTTCTATAAGACTGGAGTGATGAGGGCTTGGAAGGCTAGTACTGGCCAGAACAGGAACCGAGGCGTCCGCAGGCTGTTGGGGCCCCAGAGTAATTCAGCCAGGAAAACTGGAAGAGCCCAGTTCATCCTGATTTCAGTGGATCTACCTTGTCTGGCCATGGGCTGGGAAGGGAGAGAGTCCACAGTGTCTGTGCCCCCTTGGAGTGGTCACCCTAGGGGTGCTCTTAGTAAAACTTGAGCATGGGTGTGAACAGGCACATGGTTTTATTCACTAAAACTTTAGAAAAAACGTTTCTAGTCCGGGGGGCATTTTTGTCTTCCAGGCCTCATGGCTCAGCTAGTGCAAATACACAGCCACTTATTTATTTAAATTTATTTTCCCTACACTTTCTTTTGTGTGTGTGTTTTTTTTCTCTCATTAGGATGAAGTGTGTGAGTCCTCGGCTTTCCTGGCGTCTAGGGGCAGGATATGTGGCCTTCTGGTTCCTTCCTCCCCTGCCCTTTGGGGGGGGGGGGGGGGGGTGGGGGGGTCTCTCTACGGGAGAGCCCCTCGACCCAGTATTTGATATTTGGCTTTGGCTGACCTGGAAGAACAGGGTCTGCCAGGCCTTTTGTTCATTTGTACTTTGTTGCATGACTGTCCAATTGTCAGATAAATTAGCACAGCGTCGTATAGCAAAAAAAGCTTTCTTAGTTTACAAAAACTGTCTCCTAACTTTTTTAGCTGGCTCCTAGATTCAAAGCAAATTTGTCAAGCCCTGTCCCAGGTGTTCTTCTCCTTGCTGCCTCCTGTCATATTTGAATTTTTGAGTGGCTGTGTGTGGCTCCATCTGCATAGCCACGTCAATCATTCACGGAGATCTATGAATGAATAAACTACAAATCCCATCTGTCACCGGGTAGTTATCAATGAAACACGAGTGTGGGGATTACCGCACTCTTGGTCCATTGACTCTTCCTTCAGCTCTATAACTGAAAGTCTGCACTTCAGTACACACATAGAGTTGTAGGAAGTCTCTGATCCCAGTTGTAATGCTTATGCAGGCATATGCAAAATACCAAAAAAAAATGAAATGCACATTTTATTTCCAACAACTGCAAAAAGGTGGATTTAGCCTTTAAAGTGTGCTGCCAGTTCACTTAGTGTTCTGATTAATGCACAAAAGCTTGTATACTTATACCACCCACCAACCTCCAGCCTCGCCATGCTAGCGTAGTCCCCAGCAGATTACCATATGTTTCTATGAGACCATTTCCCAAACATCTCCTGCCTTGGGTGACATCCTATACAATCCTAGATTCTGAGAACAACTTTACCCTCTCTGACACACCAGTATAAGCAAATGGATACTCCACTGCTACTAGGAACACAAATATAGACACCCTGCACAAAACTGAGGTTCATTAACAAACAGCAATTATCAGACTAGTTAAAGCGGTTGTATACTCAAATTTTACACTTTTACCTAAGTATTCCTTTGCCTTAAAGGGTTTTTTTTTTCTCCTTTTTTTTTTATGTGCGGGTTTACTACCGCTTTAATGGTAAATGAACCCGATATATTACCATAGGTTGCGGTAAATAACAGTATGCACATAACTAAGAAAATAAAGGATTAGGTCAATCACAGTTCACTAGACAATACGCTCACTAAGCTATAGCAGCATAGAATGGAGCTCTATGCAACTAAATTAGAGTAAACTTGGTAATCCACAAAATCAACAAGTAATGGCATTAGAAAACAGTAACAGCAATGATGATCAATACTGCAATAACTCCTCTGTAAACAATAGGCTGTATCCAGAGTGCACTTTATATGAATAACAGCAATGAAATGTAAAACCCCCTAAAGAGGTACCTCTCACTATAGATGATAGGCAAAGTGTTTGGGAAGAAGCTCTCTGAGTGAGCAGTCTTTAGCCCTAGATTTTCAGCCGGCAAGCATTGGGGACCAGTCTTTACAGTGGTGCACATCAGTACAGTCCCAGTAAAGTCTCAATTGCAGTAAATAATGCTGCTATTTAGATGTCTAAATATGTGCTAAGACTCTCCTAGCAGCAACAGGTTATGGGCATCAGTGTCCTCTCCCCAGATCCAGCAATACAGCAACTGGGGTCTCACTGTTCAGATGTCAGCTCACTTTTGGATATGCTTTGAGGAGCTGCAGTCCTCAGCACATGGCCGCTACTTGTAGCAGGTTGATGTGCACACAGACACATTGATGTGCACACCTCATTCTCCTTGTAGCGAGAGATAATTGCTTGGTAATACAACTCTCTGTATCTTTATACCCAGCTCAGCTCACATTGGGAATTGTAGTCCAATCACCAATAGACTGCCATAGTGAATGTTCTTTCCCAAGCTTCATCTCCCATGAAGCTGCCAACTATCAAGTCTCTTGAGTTCCTTCTGTTTGTCCTGATGGATGGAGGTGAGATAGTGTTAACATATTCAGCTGAAGTCCATTGGGAGCACAGAGAGTACTGCAGTGTCCTAATTGCTCTCTGTCTCTAGCCAAGCACCTGGCTATACTTTAACACACCTTTTCTACATGTTCTTCACAGATTTCTTCTAGAAACCTTTAGAGCTCCTGAACTGAAATTATTTTGTATGGAGGAACACAGAATGATTTTTCAAAATATTTCAGGAAAACTTGACAAACACAAAACAACTGCAATTTTCTTTAGAAAATGGATTGCTGGCAAACAATATGTATAAAAGGTAGTAGTCCAAAACTATTCTCTGCAGAGAAATGTGATGGATTTACCGATATTTACGGAAAAAAACAAACAAATCAAATGCTGGCTTTGGATAGGAATGGCCTTAAAGGGGTTGTAAAGGTAAAAATTTTATAGGTTTAAATCAATGTCTGTTAGGTACTTATACACATTCATGTTCTTACTTTTATATATATTTTTTCTATATATCCGAAAATCTACCTTCAATATCATGCCCCTTCATTTCCTCTGCTGTCTCTGCCTTTATTTCCGGGTTTGCGGTGCGCGTTCATGACAGGCACGGCACAGCGTAATAAAAAACTACAATTCCCATCATGCTTAGCGGCATTGCGCGTGCGCGCATGCGCACTGTCTTTTTTTTTCATTTCGCCTGGTTACCGAGAACGAGCAAAGTTCTCGTGTAAAACGCCCCCAGTAAACACCCATTCCTGCCCACACAGATCCTAAGTTAACACCCATCTCCACACACCGCCCCCAGTTAACACACATTCCAGCCTCCAACAATAGAAACGAAAGCAGCATGGTAAAAGCTAAAATCTATACAAAACGATTGATTTCCCAGTCTATGTAAACCGTATTACCATGTCTGCTT